>NW_024412415.1:14255120-14426450 GCF_014898765.1 Herpailurus yagouaroundi | reverse complement strand
ACTCAGCAATCAAAAAGAATGAAATCTTGCCATTTGCAACAATGCAGATGGGACCAGAATGTATTATGCTAAGCAAAATAAGTCAGTCAGAGAATGATAAATACAATATGATTTCACTCATATGTATAATTTAAGAAACAAAAGAAATGAACATAGGGAAAGGGAAGGAAAAATAAGATAAAAACAGAGAGGGAGACAAACCATAAGAGACTTGAATATAGAGAAAAAACTGAGGGTTGCTGTAGGGAAGATGGGTGGGGGGGATGTACTAAATGGGTGATGGGTGTTACCATCACTTGTTGGTATTTGTTGGGATGAGCACTGGTTGTTATATGTAAGTGATGAATCACTAAATTCTACTCCTAAAACCATTATTACACTATATGTTAACTAACTTACATTTAAATAAAATTTAAAAATAAAAAATAAAAAAAGGAGTATCTGCACATAGGGTTGGTTCTGCCACATGTATACCCAGCCTTCTCCTTCTGAACTATTATCTCCAAAAGTGATTTCAGCTAATAGATGCAGTTGAGCAACACATCAAAAGAAAAATACAACTGTGGTAGAAATGGGTCCCTCTCAATCTCCCAATTCATGCTATATTTCAAGTTTTATTTTATAGATTAACTATTTCTCATGATCTGAGTGGAATGCAAAGATTAAGTGAATAAAGGCAATATTAATTTAAGTGGGAATAAAGAAATGTATGTAAGGATAAAAGGTGTGGCAATAAAAGGCAGTTGTGTACCTAAAACATGAAAACTTTGTTCTTATGTAGAACTATCTGCTACAAACAGTGAAATTACTTACTTAGAATATACATGAGAGTCAGACTGGACCCAATATAAATAAGGATGTCAGTATCTTAATAATCATATGTTCACATTGTCTGCTCTGGCTCCCTTTCTCCTAGACAGGGACCAGGACTTTGACAAATTCTTAGTTTTTACTTTAAATGTTAGTTTCCATCTCCCCAGCAGTTACCTAAAAATCGAACCTTCTTTAACCTTTTTAAAATTAAATATTATATATATATATTTTGTTAAGATAGAATACACAGCAATCCATTAGACTGCTGCTTTTGGAGTGTCAACCACATCCTAATCTTGCATCTCTGAAACCACATCTTAACTGTCTTGATTAGATTTGGGTACCCCCCAAATCTTCTCCTAGGAACATATTTACAGATTATGCATTAGTGAGTTAACAAATGGAAAGTTCAGGGTGGGAACTTTGTAGCATTCCCTTGGGCCAACACTTGTTGACTGTCACTGGCAGCCTGAAGTGCCATCCTGTGAAGGATTCTGAGGTTGTGAACAGAGGTAACATCTTGCATATCCCTATAGTGTGTAAATAATACATGCTTACTAATCTGAAATAAATCTATTATGTTGTGATATTTCTGATTTCACTCAGAGAAATACAGGCCACTCTGGCTTTTGGTCATGTTAATTATTATTTCTCAAACTGTTCTCCTTTCTAGATCTTCATGACCCCATTCTCTATTGAGTTCTCTTACCTCTTAGATAGCTCTTTCCCTTTTTCTTCATGGACTCCTTTTCTACCATTAATATTTTGAGGGTCCCTGGGCACAGTCTTGGTTCTTCTCTCACTTCTCTTTGCACAGACCTGGATGAACTCATCCACACCATGGCTCCCAGTCCTGTCCAAGATCCTTTCCAGAGCTCCAGACTCATGAATCTAGTAACCCACTAGACGTGTCCACTCTGATGTCCTTTTGCTATTGCAACCTCAATGGCCAAATCTGAGCTTCTTTTTCCTCATCAATTACAGCATGGAATCAATCAGTAGGTTGTACCCAGTATTCAAAGAATACGATAGAATAGAACTGATGTGACAATATCAGAAGATACCATTATTAATAAAGAACTGTTTGGAGAAAATTTATATGTGTGCACTTGATTTGATGTATAATGTTTTCTGCCTGCAGATCATAGTAGAAAACACTCTTTCCATTTACTCTCCTAACCCTAACAATAGCTAACCTCTTTGATCCATTCCCCCTGCCATGGTCTTAATTTAGACTCATGCCATCTCTTGTTCTGAGCTGTAATATCTTTTAACTGGTCTTCCTGACTCCAGTCTCCCTACCTTTCACCCCCTACCCTTTATTCCATCCTTACAAGCTTCTAGAAGGCTCTCTCTAAAACACGTTACTCCCTGACCTGTGTTCATTAGTGTCTCTAGCTAGTTTTGGGATAATACACAAACTCCCTTTTCTGTAGTCTAAAGAATCTCTGAGTTCTATTTAATAGTATATAGTCATGTATGTGTTGAAAGTTAAGCTTAATTGCAAAATCACCAAATATTTTTAAGCAGAAAAAAAGCAACTTTTTACAATACTATGACCACAAATGCCTTGAAAATCATGACAGGACATCCTCTGCAGATATATTCTGGTTCTTTGCTTACTCCCAAGGTGTCAGGACACACAGCAGATCCTTTATAAATATGTTTATTAAAGTGTTGCTAAAACTATTTTACTTGCATACTGTACCACACATAAAAATTAATTTTCATCAGCAGCATCTTTCTCTGTGCCTTTCTCTATTCCATTCCATCTACTCCAAATGTCCCTCTCTTCTTTGTTCTGTAGATGAGCCCCTATCTGTCCCTTGAAATTTGGATTGAATGTCCCCCTCCTCTGAAACCCTTCCCTTACTGTTTCAGGGACAGGAAATAACTGTCAATATAAAAAAAAACAACAATCTGATTTAAAATGGGTAGTTGATCTGAATAGACATTTCTCGACAGAAGACATACAGATGGCCTTCAGACATATGAAAAGATGCTCAACATCACTCAGCATCAGGGAAATGTAAATCAAAACCACAATGAGGGGAGGGGCCAAGATGGCAGAACAGCATGTAAGTTTTTTTTTGCGTCTCCCATCCACAAAATACAGCCAGATCAACACTAAACCGTCCTGCACACCTAGAAAACTGATTTGACGATTAACACAACAATCTGTACAACCTGAACCACAGAACTCAGCAGGTACACGGCACAGAGAAGTGAACTGTGGGGGAGAGCAAACACACTGAGGGCAAGGAGCTGTTTTTGCTTGCAGAGAGAGGACAGAGACAGGGATGGGGAGAGTTCGGGAAATCACCCCCTCCCCCCGCCCTGCAAAAGCAACCAGAGAGAAAGTGGAAAAGTGGAAACAGCCAAAAGGACCAATCAAAAAAGGGAGAAGGGAGAAAGGAGAAAGGACAGGGTTTAAATCCATTAAGACTCTATAAATAGGGTGAGCACAGAGTCTGAAACTCCATAGTTCGATACCTGGCGGTGCTCTGGTGGGAAGGGGGAAAACCCAGGAGCAGAGTGAGCTCCAGGGGTCCTTGGGACACACCCCCTGCTTGGAGGACATTTGGTAGAGGCAAAGACCTGAGAGAAGAACCACATTAGCTGGTGCTGGAATAAGGAAATTAAAGGTGAAGATTGGTGCCAGATGCGTGTTGTGATTTACCATAATCCCTGAAACGTTGCTGCTAGATGATTGCATGAGCTTTTTCTGGGTCGGGCTGGCAGTTTCTGGGCAGTTTCTGGGCATCGGCAGCAGTGCTATCCCTGGAATGTTCCTGGGTGTGGCCAGCACCAGCCATTGCTTGGTGAGACCCTCCCCCAGAGGATCTGAGCGGGTCAAAGCCACAGTCCCTCAGAAGTGAGGGGTTTGGAAACACAGCCACATCTGAGATAAAACTTGGGAGGGAGGTGCCTCCTGGCAACCTAATGGTTTGGTTACAGACAGTGTAAAAGCAGGGAGTGGATGGAAGCCAGAGACAAAGGACAGATGGGGAGAACAGAGTTCCAGTACTAGAGACTGGGTACCTGGGTGACGCCATTTTCACCCCTCCCACGCATGTGCATACACTCCTACAAGCACCAAAACAATCCACCCCAGTAAGCTAAGCAGTGCCATCTAGCGGAGAATGGACCCATTACACTAAGCCTGCCCAACTGGGCCAACGTCACTATAGGAACACAAGTCTCTCCACCTGCTTAGTTTACAACTATAAAGTCCTTCATAGTTTGACTTGTAGGGGAAAATGATGTAATCTCAATCATATTTTAGTATGTTGGCTGGTCCATCTATTTCTTTTCTTTTTCATTTCTTGAATATAGAAAGAGAAAAAAATTATTTTTACTTTCAATTTTTATTAAAAATATTTTTGTTTAATTTTTCTACTATATTAATTTTTGTAAATTTTTCAAATTTTATTTTACTTCCATCATTTCATTTTATTCTATTTCATTGTATATCTTTTTTCAAATTTTCAAACGTTTTCCATTTTTTTGTCCCCTTTTTCTCTAATCTAGCAAGCTCCTTTCATCAACCAGACCAAAAGAAACCTAGGATTTAGCATCATTTATTTTATTTTGTGAGTGTGTGCTGTTTTTAATTTTTTATTTTAATTTTTTTTACCTTATTAATTCCTTTTCTTCCTTCAAAATGATGAAATGAAGGAATTCAGCCCAAAATAAAGAGCATGAAGAAATGACAGCCAAGGACTTAATCCACACAGATACAAGCAATATGTCTGTTCCAGAATTTAGAATCATGATAATAAGAATACTAGCTGGGTTTGAAAATAGATTAGAATCCCCTTCTGTGGAGATAAAAGAAGCAAAATGTATTCAGGATGAAATAAAAAATGCTATACCTGAGCTGTAATCTCTAATGGATGATACGACGGCAAGGATGGATAAGGCAGAGCAGCAAATCAACGATATACAGGACAATCTTGTGGACAATACTGAAGCAGAAAAAAAAGAGGGAGCCTAAGGCAAAAGAGCATGATTTAACAATTAGAGAAATCAGTGACTCATTTAAAAAGGAACAACATCAGAATCATAGGGGTCCCAGAAGACAAAGAGAGAGAAAAAGGGGTAGAAGGGTTATGTGAGCAAATCACAAAAGAAAACTTTCCTAACGTGGGGAAAGACACAGACATCAAAGTCCAGGAAGCACAGAGGACTCCCATTAGATTCAACAAAACCAACCATCAACAAGGCATATCATAGTCAAATTCACAAAACACTCAGGCAAAGAAAGAATCATGAAAGCAGCAAGGGAAAAAAAAGTCCTTAACCTGCAACAGAAGACAGTTCAGGTTTGCAGCAGACCTATCCACAGAAACTTGGCAGGCCAGAAAGGAGTGGCAGGATATAGTCAATGTGCTGAATCAGAAGAATACACAGCCAAGAATTCTTTATCTAGCAAGGCTATCATTCAAAATAGAAAGAGAGACAAAAAGTTTCCCAAACAAAAATTAAAGAAGTTCGTGACCACTAAGTCAGCCCTACAAGAAATTTTAAGGGGGACACTCTGAGGGGAGAAAAGATGGAAAAAAAACAACAAAAAGAAAGCAAAACAAAAAGACCAAGAGCAACAAAAACTAGAAAGTACCAGAGAACACCACCAGAAACTCCAATTCTACAAGTGACATGATGGCAATAAATTCGTATCTTTCAGTACTTACTGAAACGTCAATGACTAAATGCTCCAATCAAAAGACATAGGGTAACAGAGTGGATAAGAAAACAGATCCACCTATATGCTCTTTACAAGAGACCCACTTTAGACCTAAAGTCACCTTCAGATTGAAAGTAAGGGGATGGAGAACCATCTATCATGCTAATGGTTGTCAAAGAAAGCCAGAGTAGCCAAACTTATATCAGACAATCTAGACTTTAAAATAAAGACTGCATCATGAGATGAACAAGGGCATTATATCATCATTAAGGGGTCTATCCACCAAGAAGACCTATCAATTGTAAACATTTATGCTCCAAATTTGAAAGCATCCATATATATGAAACAGTTAATCACAAACATAAAGAAACTCATTGATAATAATACCATCATAGTAGGGGACTTCAACACCCCACTTACAGCAATGGAAAGATCATCTAAACAGAAAATCAACAAGGAAACAATGGCTTTGAATGACACACTGGACCAGATGGACTTAACAGATACATTCAGAACATTTCATCCTAAAGCAGCAAAATACACATTCTTCTCCAGGGCACATGGAACATTCTCCAGAATAGATCACATAATGGGACACAAATCAACCCTCAACCAGTACAAAAAGTTCAAGATCATACTGTGCATATTTTCAGACCACAATGCTAGGAAACTCGAAATCAACCACAAGAAAAAATTTGAAAAGGTCACAAATACTAGGAGACTGAAGAACATCCTACTAAAGAATTAATGGGCTAACCAAGAAGTTAAAGAGGAAATTAAAGTACATGGAAGCCAATGAAAATTATAACACTCCAGCCCAAAACCTCTGGGACGCAGCTATAACAGGAAAGTATATAGCAATCCAGACCTTCCCAAAGAAGGAAGAAAGATCTCAGGTACACAACCTAAAATTATGCCTTAAAGAGCTGGAAAAAAAAAAAAACAGCAAATAAAACCCAAAACCAGCAGAAGACAGGAAATAAGAAAGATTAGAGCAGAAATTAATGCTATTGAAATAAAAAAAACCCAGCAGAACAGATCAGTAAAACCAGAAGCTGGTTCTTTGAAAGAATTAACAAAATTGATAAACCACTAGCCAGTTTGATCAAAAAGAAAAAGGCAAGGACCTAAATAAATAAAATCAAGAATGAAAGAGGAGAGATCACAGCCAACACAGCAGAAATAAAAACAATAAGAAAATATTATGAGCTATTATATGCCAATAAAATGGGCAATCTGGAAGAAATGGACAAATTCCTAGAAACATATACACTACCAAAACTGAAACAGAAACAAATAGAAAATTTGAACAGACCCATAACCAGTAAGGAAATCAAATTAGTAATCAAAAATCTGCCAAAAAACAAGAGTCCAGGGCCAGATGGAAGGAAAACTTCCAAACTCTTTCTATGAAACCAGTATTACCTTGATTCCAAAACCAGACAAAGACCCCGTTAAAAAGGTGAACTACAGACAGATTTCCCTGATGAACGTGGATGCAAAAATCCTCAACAAGATATCAGTTAACCAGATCCAACAACACATTAGAAAAATTACTCACCACAACCAAGTGGGATTCATACCTGGGATGCAGGGCTGGTTCAATATCCACAAGACAATTGATGTGATTCATCACATCAATAAAAGAAAGGACAAGAACCACATGATCCTCTCAACAGATGCAGAGATAGCATTTGACAAAATACAGCATCCTTTATTGATAAAAACCCTCAAGAAAGTAGGGATAGAAGGATCATACCTCCAGATCTTTAAAGCCATATATGAAAGAACCACCGCTAATATTCTCAATGGGGAAAAACTGAGAGCCTTCCCCCTAAGGTCAGCAACAAGACAGGGATGTCCACTCTCACCACTGTTATTCAACATAGGATTGGAAGTTTTAGTCTCAGCAATCAGACAATGCAAAGAAATAAAAGGCATCCAAATTGGCCAGGAGGAGGACAAACTTTCACTCTTCACAGACGACATGATACTCTATATGGAAAACCTTAAAGATTCCACCATAGAATTGTGAGAACTGATCCATGAATTCAGCAATTTGAAGGATGTAGAGTCAATGCACAGAAATCAGTTAAAATTCCTATACACCAACAATGAAGCAACAGAAAGAGAAATCGAGGAGTCGATCCCATTTACAATTGCACCAAAAACCATAAAATACCTAGGAATAAATCTAACCAAAGGGGTGAAAAACTTATACACTGCAAACTATAGAAAGACTATGAAAGAAATTGAAGAAGACACAAAAAAATGGAAAAAGATTCCATGCTCCTGGATAGGAATAACAAATATTGTTAATATGTCAATACTACCTAAAGCAATCCACATATTCAATGCAATCCCTATCAAAATAACACCAGCATTCTTCATAGAGTTAGAACAAACAATCCTAAAATTTGTATGGAACCGGAAAAGACCCCAAGATTGCCACAGCAATCTTGAAAAAGAAAACCAAACCTGGAGGCATCACAATCCTGGACTTCAACCTATACTACAAAGCTGTAATCATCAAGACAGTATGTACTGGCACAAGAACAGACACTCAGATCAATGGAACAGAATAGGGAACCCAGTAATGGACCCACAAATGTATGGTCAACTCATCTTTGACAAAGCAGGAAAGAATATCCAATGGAATAAAGGCAGTCTCTTCAGCAAGTGATGCTGGGAAAACTGGACAGCGACATGCAGAAAAATGAACCTGGACCACTTTCTTACACCACACACAAAAATAAACTCAAAATGGATGAAAGACCTAAACATAAGACAGGAAACCATCAAAATCCTCGAGGAGAAAGCAGGCAAAAACCTCTTTGACCTGGTCGCGGCAACTTCATACTCAACGCTTCTCCAGAAGCAAGGGAAACAAAAGCAAAATTGAACTATTGATAGTTCACTATTTTGACCTCCTTCTGTGCAATGAAGGATACAATCAGCAAAACTAAAAGGCAACAGGCAGAACGGGAGGAGATATTTGCAAATGATGAATCAGATAAAGATAGATTAGTATCCAAAATCTGTAGAGAATTTATTAAACTCAACACCCAAAAAACAAATAATCCAGTGAAGAAATGGGCAAAAGACATGAACAGACACTTCTCCAAAGACATCAGATGGCCAAACGACACATGAAAAAATGCTAAACATCACTCATCATCAGGGAAATACAAATCAAAACCACAATGAGATACCACCTCACACCTGTCAGAATGGCTAACATTAACAACTCAGGCAACAACAGATGTTGGCAGAAAGAGGATCTCTTTTGCACTGCTGGTGGAAATGCAAACTGGTACAGCCACTCTGGCAAACAGTGTGGAGGTTCCTCAAAAAATAAAAAATAGACTTACCCTATGACCCAGCAGTAGCACTGCTAGGAATTTACCTAAGGGATGTAGGAGTACTGTTGCACAGGGGCACTTGTACCCCAATGTTTATAGCAGCACTCTCAACAATAGCCAAATTATGGAAAGAGCCTAAATGTCCATCAACCTATGAATGGATAAAGAAATTGTGGTTTATATACACAATGGAGTACTACGCAGCAATGAGAAAGAATGAAATATGGCCCTTCGTAGCAACGTGGTTGGAACTGGAGAGTGTTATGCTAAGTGAAATAAGTCATACAGAGAAAGATAGATACCATATGTTTTCACTCTTATGTGGATCCTGAGAAACTAAACAGAAACTCATGGGGGAGGGGAAGGAAAAAAAAATAGGTTAGAGTGGGAGAGAGCCAAAGCATAAGAGACTCTTAAAATCTGAGAACAAACTGAAGGTTGATGGGGGGTGGGAGGGCGGGGAGGGTGGGTGATGGGTATTGAGGAGGGCACCTTTTGGGATGAGCACTGGGTGTTGTATGGAAACCAATTTGACAATAAATTTCATATATTGAAAAAAAAATAAAAATAGAACTACCCTATGACCCAGCAAATAGGTATTTATCCAAGGGATACAGGTATGCTGTTTCGAAGGGGCATATGCAATCCAATGTTTATAGCAGCACTGTCAACAATAGCCAAAGTGTGGAAAGAGCCCAAATGTCCATCAATGGATGAATGGATAAAGAAGATGTGTGTGTTATATATATATATATATACACACACACACACACACACACACAATAGAGTATTACTCAGCAATCAAAAAGAATGAAATCTTGCCATTTGCAACTACGTGGATGGCACTAGAGGGTATTATGCTAAGTGAAATTAGTCAGAGAAAGACAACTATCATATGACTTCACTCGTATGAGGACTTTAAGATGCAAAAACAGATGAACATAGGGTAAAGGAAGCAAAAATAATATAAAAACAGGGCGGGGACAAAACATAAGAGACTCTGAAATATAGAGAACAAACAAAGGGTTACTGGAGGGGTTTTGGGAGAGGGCATGGGCTAAATGGGTAAGGGGCATTAAGGAATCTACTCCTGAAATCATTGTTGCACTATATGCTAACTACCTTGGATGTAAATTTTTAAAAAATAAATAAATAATGTGTGCTTACAGGGGTGCCTGGGTGGCACAATGGTTAAGCATCCAACTCTTGATTTTGGCTCAGGTTATGATTTCCCAGTTCGCCAAGTTCAATGCCTGCCTTGGGCTCTGCACCAAAAGTGGGGGATTCTCTCTCTCCCTCTCTCTCTGCCCTTCCCCTGCTTGTGTTCTCTCTTTCTCTCAAAATAAATAAACTTAAAAAAAACATATGTGCTTATAGTCTGCAGAATTTTACATTAGTGACCTCTGATACTTTTCTAAATCTGAGAAACTGGAAGCTCAACATCCACAGCTAAATTTCATTAAGCAGACATACTTACTATTTGAATCATTTTGAACAAGTTACTTAATTTTCTGAGCCTCTGCCTAATTTATTTTATGCCATATCTCAGCTCAAGAATTGACCATGACACTGTGGTCCCTAATATGACAAATCTAAATGCTCTTATTCATTCACTCAACAAATATGTATTGAAACCTTACTAGCTCTGAGGATGCAGCAATGAATATAACCAAAGGTAAGGTCCCCACTCTGACAGAGTTAAGCACCTCTTGCTTAGGTCCCACCAACAGCTATTTCCTTTTGCACTATAAGGTCGTCCAGCCTCATCAGGGCTTCTCCAGTTAAACTGTGAGGGACGACTGTCCTTTTTCTTCTCTACCTGGAATACCTGTACATTTTCTCACCAACAGTCACTATTTAGCTTTTGCTCTAAGTTCACCCTGAAAAGTTACACCCTTAAGGAAATCATCCCAGACTTAACAATTATTTGTTTACTATGTTTATTTCACAATTTATTTAGACAGTACATGTGGTTTTCATTTGTACATATCTCTTGACAGCTCTTGCAAATATTTCTTGTCTTCCAAAGTTGATTATAAATGTATGAGTTAAAACCTGTGTCTTCTTTTTTGTTAATGGTAGAGACTGTTTACTATCCCCTAACATCCATTCTTCTCTTCCTCCTTTTAATACTAGAACTCCCTAAAATTCAAAGTACATGGCTGCCCAGCTAGAGACTACATTTCCTAGCCTTCTTTGCAACTAGGTAAGGTCATAGAGACTAAATTCTGGCCAATGGAATGTCCGCAGAAGTAATACATGCAAGGGCCAGGATTTCTTGCCCTCTACTTCCTTAATCCTCTTCTTATGGGCTGGAACATGATCTTGAAAGTGACCAGTCATCTTGGACATTGCCGGTGAGGGCAAACCAACCCCAAAGGAATGTTAAAACAAGAGAGGTCATCTGGGATTCTGAGCTACCTTTTGGAGAAGATTTTTGTTATTCTACTGCATGACCTATGAGCTAAGATTTTTATCCAGTAGAAAAATAAACTTCTTTCTTGTTTAGGTCACTGCTATCAGTATTTTATAAAACATGCAAACCAATAATCTAACATAATGCTCTTTATGGTACTTGACATAAAATACTATGAATGGAGTGCTAAATAAATACTGATTGAATGAATATATGCATATATATTCATGTGTATATTCATATGTATATGTATATGTATATTCATATATGTATATATATTCAGATATATATATCTGAATTCAATAAATAAATATTCACTAATAAAGTGATTTGGTGGGGGTGGGGGTGGGTTTTTTCCCCCCAAATGTTATGTGTTCTTGTTCATTATGTGTTTAAAAGAGAAAGGCGGGTTCTGATTTTTTTTCACTGAACTATATTCATTTTCTTGGAAATGTTATATACTATCAATATACTCTATCCTTCTAATGTCACTGAATAAGAGTTTTGGAAGGAATATCTGAAATAGGATGGTCTGGCATTAAATGTTGGCATTAAAAGAGAGAAGTTTTAAGTAACTGGGACCCATACAGAAATTTTAGTTTTAAAATTTGTAGAGAACTATGGTCACTGTTGACCTCTATAGCTCATGCTGCTCACCTATGTCACCACCACTTCCCAGGACCACAAAAGCAGAGGAAACAACATACCTCCAAATCTCCTGAGATATTGGCACCAGCAAGAATCCCAGTAGCTGCGGGGAAAAAAATGGCAAAGACAGAGAAGAAGCCTTCACCTTTTGTGAAGCTTGGCCCAAAGTTTTCCGCAAATATTGATGCTGTAACACAAGTAAAGAGAAAATTATCATGTAGACTTTCTTTACAGAGCATGAGATTGGTTTCCTTTAGTTTCTATCAATGTCTTGTGTAAATGTTTCCCTATATTTTAAATGGAAGGAACTTGAAGAGATTGGTGTACTCCTGACAAACCTCATACTCATGTTTGCCGAGAGTCAAGGTTGTAGCTTTCTAGAACAGCTCTGAAAAACTTTTGTGCCAACAGAGACCCAGGCCTCCTGACTTTTTGAATCTTTCTAGATTGAAAAAGGGGGAAATGGAGAATGTTTCTCATGGCTATACTGGCATATTTGCAAATATACCACACACGTGCACTGCCCTATACACACACAGCTACTTTCTTCCATGCATAAATACTCTAATCCACACACAGATTTTCTATGCTTTTTTTTTTAATTGTAGGAAAGCCCTGTGGGTGAAACTATCTTATGATTTTGCTACTTATGTTTACCCTCCCCATTCCCTGCTCCCAGATATTAGATCTTAAATTCTTGTAGCAAATTCTCATATACAGAAGTTTAATATAGTGAAGAGCCTTGGTCATAAAACAGTACTATTCCATGAGGTCTCAGCAAATTATTTAAATTAGAAGCAAACAATGCAGAAGAAAAACAGAAAAAGGAAGGGAGAAAAATGCAAACAAAAGAATCTGGCCTGATGCAAAAACAAGGAAAGAGAATTTGAGTCATCAGAAACAATACAGCAGGAGCTAGAAGGACTCAGAAAATATATAGCAGGAGCTAGAAGGAGGGAAAGGGATAGAAAGGAAAAAGGACGTTAACATACAAAGCAAACAAGACAAACTTTACAAAGAAAAAGATACAGGTAGAAAGGGGTGATGGGATACCTAAAGGAAACAAATACTAACAATAAATAATGAAGAGAAATATTTTTTTAAATCTCAGCAGTGGATTCTTGAGTAAGCTAGAATGGACAGCTAGGAAGGTGTACATAGGTGGAGTAGAATTTCATGCTCAGTATGATTCCCTCAGGATGATACACCAGCTCCTACAATCTTTTATGCTTGAAAACCTGACAGTGATGCTTAACTAGATATCACTAGATAATCCTAGAGATAAGCAAGGTACAAAGAAGTTTAGAAGGGGGCACCTAGGTGGCTCCGTCCATGGAACATGCGACTCTTGATCTCAGGGTTGTGAGTACAAGCCCCATGTTGGGCATAGAGATTACTTGAAAATGAAATCTTATGAGGCACCTGGGTGGCTCAGTCCGTCGGGCGTCTGACGTTGGCTCAGGCCATGATCTCACAGTCTGTGAGTACAAGCCCTGCGTTGGGCTCTGTGCTGACATCTCAGTGCCCAGAGCCTGCTTTGGATTCTCTCTCTGTCGCTCTCTGCCCCTGCCCCACTTGTGCTCTCTCTCTCTCTCTCTCTCTCTCTCTCTCAAAAATAAACATTAAAAAAATTTTAAACACAATAAAATAAATATTTT
The DNA here is from genome assembly GCF_014898765.1 of Herpailurus yagouaroundi. Lineage (NCBI taxonomy): Eukaryota > Metazoa > Chordata > Mammalia > Carnivora > Felidae > Herpailurus > Herpailurus yagouaroundi. The sequence goes on along the minus strand of NW_024412415.1, from coordinate 14,412,866 downwards.
TTAAGTCTAGCAGGAAAAGGACTATGTTGGACTTTAGTACTCTCAATGGTTGAGCAAATTGCCTGACCTATGTTCTCTTTCCTTGCTTATACAACTCTACTTCTATTATTTGATAGCAACAACAATTTGTCCTACACTTGAAGGTTTTCAACGAACTTTTGCATCCACTACCTTATTTACTTCTCAAAAATCTCTTCAGGAAGTTATTGTTATCACCCACTCTTGGTCAGGGAAATTTGAGACCCAAACATGTTAGGTGACTGGTCTAGCTGGGAAATAGCAGAGTTGAGACTCACTGCGGATTTCCTGAAACCAACCCCAGGCTCTTCCCTGGATTGCACTGGCTGGGATTGCACTGGGATTGCACAGGCTCTTCCCTGGATTGCACTGGGATTCTAATGGCTGAAGTGGGGGACACAGGGATGGTGATGGAGGTGGACAGGGGAGAACCACTGATTACAAAGCAACTAATTTGTCATACGTACCTTGGTAGTTAAAGAAACCTCTGGACTTCTTCTCATTGTTGGATGGAATGACGGTTCCAATAAAGAAGTTTGCAATAGCAATGAGAAGAATGACCAGAAGTATCACTTGAGCCTGGAATGACAAAGAAAAAGGAGGCCAACTTAGATTCATTTAACAACTCTTCACCTAATTGTAAAAGTAATGTCCACTGAAGAAAGATTCTACCTGGTTATTCTGATTAAAACTACTATCCAATAGGCAATAGTGTATCCTTGTAGGATACACTACGTCTGACCTGAGTGTAGCTGTTAACATTTTCAGTGGGCACATCTGCTTGTGCACTTGAAGGTGACATTTCAAAAATATTCCAAGTACTAGGTGGTAACTCGCTGCAGTGTCCTCAGGAACATAAATGGAGTCCAAAGTTTTATCACTGATAGAGTTTATTTCTTTTCTAGACAGACTGCCTATGGATTCTTTCTTACCTTTCCCAGTGCTAAATGCAACAGGAGTATGAGAACATGATGATTCATAGAGCTCCTGTGATGCCTCATGCATCTGATGTTGGGCCACCAGTGTGTGCTCAGCACAAGCAATTTGCAAGGTTGACCAATCAAATTGTCTTTCTTTATCCCCCCTCTCCTCCTGCTGACATTTCAAGAGTCTTTTGGCTTGGCATTCCCATATGCTTCTCCCTCTGCAGGGAACTCTTTGCATAACTATTTCCTTCTTCTCATCCTTGAAGTCTTAGTTACCTCTTCAGAGAGGACTTTATTGACCACTGAATCTAAATAATAACAGCTATCATTCACTGAGGGCTTACAACAACATAGACAGATTTAATTTTACCGGTATTCTTTCAGATAGATAATACCACCAATAACTGTATGAAGTAGGCAACCTTATTATCATCATTTTAAAGATAAAGAAACTGAGGCACAGAGAATTTAGGCAACTTTCTAAAAGTCACACAGATGTAAACCAAATTCAAATTCAGGTGCTCTGACAACAGAGCTAGCGCTTTAAATCTACCCTCTACTGCCATGAAACTACATTGCGTCCCTGAGGGAATAAAGTCATTGTAAGTAGATTCCTCTTATTTTGTATCTCAGTGCCCTGTTCAGTTCCTTTACAGCACTTTCACAACTTACCTTTTTATATTTACTCGTTTGTCTACTTGATCATTACTCCTATTTCCACAGACCATATGCTCAACTAGGGACAGGATTGTGCCTGTTTCGGTCACCACAGAATATCCTAGCCTAGCAAAATGCCCAGCATATAATAAGCCCAGCACATAATAAACACTTAATTAATTTTTGTTTGATGTGTGAATGTATAATCCACAAATAAATGCCATATGGGAATGTTTCCCATTGCCTTATGTAAGTGGGTGACTTTGGCCCCCTTTGTATCTCTGGTGACCTCTTGAGGTCTAAGCACTGCATCTCCAGGCACTTACGACCAGTTGCAATTATACCAGTCACTGTAGCGTTATAAATCAGGAAAAATACATGCTCCTGACATGCAGAAATTTACTAACTGTATTACTATTAGTTAAATCCAGATATTCTCTAGTTCCAGGGCCTTATGATGCCCCCAAATTTGCTCCTGTACTACTGTGTCTCCTGGGAGAATGATAGTTCCTGCCTCTATTACCTTCTCCCATCGCACTTGCCATTTCCTTTGGGCTTCAGCACCATAGCCAGCTTGAAATGGGATACCAGGGGTGTGACTAGGAGAGCCAGTTTCCAGCATGTACCACTGCTATGATCATAAGGGGTCTGTGTGTGAAAATGGCAGCAATGTTGGTGTGTATGTCACATGGTGACAGCATAAAGAACAAAGCCCAGCCCAATCAGGTGACACATGAGCTGAGTCGTGACTGCCTGGACCTCGTGCTCTGAGGGCTTGGTGCTCTTCCCATTGCTAACCCACAACTTTTGCCATAGCAAGTAATAATAGCAATTCTTTTAGAATACAGGGTTTGTTCTATTCCTGCAATTTGGCCAAGACCTGAGCAGCAGTGGGTGATAGCACCATTTTGAGAAAATCACCTTTGCTTCCCATTCCATTCCAGCTACTGAAATTCCTAAAAGAATCACCACTGTGATGGAGCCTATTATCCGGATGTCATTGGTTGGATCCACCATCATTGAATTGCTCTCCTGGAACAACAACAGAAATCATTAAAATGGTTAGAGATGGAGCTTTTTTGGCCTGTATGTCTTATTATAGAAGAGACACTGTGCACTCATGTCTGGGGCCCTATAGGATAATAGAAAAATGAAGTGCTCCTAAATCTGAGATGAACATTATTTTGTCCTATAATAATAGGCCATTGTTAGCCAAGTTTGGAAGTTCTAGATGGTCATTCTACTCACAGATTTTAAAGCTATTGTAGCACTAAGGTAAGTATGTGCCCTTATAAATACAATGTTTTCTTTCAGAAGAATGACCAGTTATTTTTGTGTGTCAAGGGGAATCTTAGAGAAATAAAAATGAGTGGTTTCCAACGTGAATATTGGAAAATAAGTGTCATTCAATTAAACTACAGAAACCAGATAATGCATGTCTTAAAGATCATGTACCTTATGAACTATATAATTCACTCATTTATTCATTTAATTTTCAAATAAAGGTCCTGCTATGAATTGGATTCAGTGAATGCTATTACTTCCATAAAAGGAGGACTACAAGTTAGTTCACATACCAGCTAATTAACATGGTCACATACATACCATCTAGATGGAGCACCTAAACTAGGAAATGCTTAATTTCCTGCAGTGAGTTATTCGAATGTTTGAACTTTCTTTCCCTTTTGGAAATCTATAACCATAATAGTAATATTGCTACTGAAAATAATGTTCATCATTTATCTTTTGTTTCATATTTTACACAGTATTTCATTTGTTCTGTACTACATTTCTATTAAATACATAGAACAGTATTATTAGCTCATATGACAGATTTGAGAAAAAGGGTTCAGAACAATAGAGGGACTGGCCCAGAATCCTCTCAGCTGATAAATCTGAGAGTCGGGATTCCAAGCCAGTTCTGATGCCAAGCCCAGAGCTCCTTCCACTATATCCAACTTCCACATTCTACAGAATAAATGTATTTCCTCTCATCTTGCCATGGCGATAACCCCTAGTGCCCTGAAAAGGCAAATTGAACTGAATTATCTTACTTGGCTGAAAAAAAGAAAAACTTTTAATTACCTTAAGAAGATCTACCACTGTTTCAGCAAATCCCACCACATACATAGCAACAGCCACTGCATTGGCAAAAGCAAAGATCAAGCCTATAGACCCACCGAACTCGGGCCCTAAGCTTCTGGAAATAAGATAGTAGGCCCCACCTAAAACAAAAAAATGAACATGTTTTACTTTGAGGAACTGCTAAGGGATTTAGTTTATATGACCAAATGATTTTGAATAATTTTTATTCTAATGAAAATATCGTAACTTCCTAATAATTTTAGGATTCTTGTATCACTTTAATGAATAACTTAGCCTTTTCTTGTACTCTGAGAACTGTAATAGAATTTAGTAGAACTATCCTTACTTAGTAAATTCTGATTTATTGAAACCTAATTGTATACAAAGTTTACAAATAATACAGCTAACTTTACCAAAACAAAATGCTTTGCCTTTAAAAAAAAATTCATTGGTTTGGGGTGCCTAGGTGGCTCAGTTGGTTAAGCATCTGACTTTGGCTCAGGTCATGATCTCACGGTTTGTGAGTTCAAGCCCTGCATTGGGCTCTGTGCTGACAGCTCAGAGCCTGGAGCCTGCTTCGGATTCTGTGTCTCCCTCTCTCTCTCTGCCCCTCCCCTGCTCATGCTCTATCTCTCTCTGTCTCTCAAAGATAAATAAATGTAATAAAAAAAATTTTTTTAATTCATTGGTGAGTTCAAATCAATGATGTAACCAATGAAAAAAACTTTGTATTTGGAATGTCCAGGAACAGGCAGCCCTAGGCAGAAAATGATATAGGAGATGTATATCATTGCTATTCTAACTTCCTTTCTGGTATAATTTTCTGGTATATATTTGCTGCATAAAAAAAGTATTTGTATAGTGCTATGTATTATCTACTCTATAAATCAGAATTGGTTCTCTACGCTTTTAGCTCAAGAAGGCATGATTATTGCCAAATACCCACATGTGTATGGGTGGCCAATGGGAAGAAAGAGAGGGTTTGGAACAACTGTTTCTCCTCTGGACCTTGAATAAGGTAGTTCTATATATGGCCATGTACCTATGTGCACAGGGAAGCCTGAGCTGGACTGGTTAGCTTCTAGAGTGTACTGAGAGCAGGTAAAAAAGACGAGGTATTGAGAGGCCTAGATAGCTAGGTATTATCATGAACCATAGTAAATTAATGGCTTTCTACAGTGAGCTAGTCTTAGAGTGGACAGAATTGGTAAGGGAATGACACCGAACAGACATATCTCAAAACAAAACACAACTATCTTTTACGGAAAAGGAATTTCTTCCACTGTAGTAACTCCTTTGGGTTAAAGGGTCAAAGCTCTCTTCAAAAATGTAACCAATTATCTGGGTGGAGCAAACTGCCATTATTTCCTTTGTCCAGATTACATTAGATAAATTAGCTAGCCAGTCACTTAGGCTTGGTCAAAGTGAGAGACTAGCAGGGGAAGCTCTGAGAGCAGGTGTATTTGTCAGAGGAGGAGGCCCTTAAAAGGCCCTGGGAAGGGGCACCTGGATAAGCTACCCAAGCTGAGGCCCCAGGAGTCAAACAGAATGGGAGGGGGAAGGCAGGAATTAGAACAGCAATGATAAACCTCACCCTCTTCATTTTCTGCCTTAGCTTGCATATTCCTGGATGATTTAAAAGTAACTCTTTGTTATGTTTGTTGGTTTCTATTTTCTTCTTAAGGATTTTTTTGAGGCCTGTTAGCCCCTAGAAGTATAGCATTGGGGTGAAATCTGAGGGCTAACTAAGTGGGAAGTGTCAGCCCGGGTGCTGAGTGGGCCTGGCAGAGAGCCAGCAGGGCTCATCCAAGGTACAAAGCAACCATGTATTTTACTGTAATTATCTATGCCTTCTTTCTAGACACCTGGTCACTCTCTGTAAACATGTTTAATCACAGGAAATAGGTCAAAGAAAACATCTAGCGGTCTCTTAATTTCAGTTGAGAGAATTTTGCCTTGATGTTCAAATTCGGGTTAGCTCACTTTGTTTTAAGGCTTTGGGGACTAATTATTTAGATGCAGATTTTACTTCCAGCATTAAACCGACTCTGGACATTACTCTGTAACCAAAGCTTGTCATCATAAGCAAATGAATTGGCTTACCTCCTCTTACTACTCCATTTGTGCAAATGGCAGACATAGAAATACCTGTGAGTGTTGTCACTACCACACTCAGGCCAATGATGATGACTCCAAGACCTGCAAAATCCCCCAAGAAATGTGTTTGGCTCCAGCACGTCCAGAGGCAGCAGTCTGAATTGTCAAAGAAGGATCAGTCTCCCCACGAAAAACCTGAAATGTTCTAAAAGATCCCATTCCATGAAGATCTAGGAAGCACCTGAAATGTACTAAACTTTAAATTAAAGCCACATCCAGGAATCCTTTCCCAAGAGACACCGGCAAGAGGTATGCAGCCTCGCCTGGAAAATAAAACATTCACCTACAGAATTCTGAGCATCTGGAAACCATGAGCTGCAATGCGCCAGAGAGATCCGTTAGAGACGATCCCACCGCTGACCAGCGTAGACCAGGACTGCACTCATAGTACCTTATGTTTCCTTCTGCATCCAGGTCACTTGTATAGTCCACCAGGCATCAAGAGCATTGGGTTACTTGCTTATTCCAGTCAAAAAGGAGTATATAAAAATTTTGCCTACCCGTAGCAAGTGATGAGGGCATTAGATATCTTAGAAATGTTACCTCCACGAACAAACCCGTTAGTTGCTATTGCAGAAGTTGACAACCCAGTAATAGAAGTTACCATGGTGGAAAGAAGAATTATGAGAACTCCAAGACCTGTTAGCAATGAGAGATAGAAGATATTACATTTCACTTTTCTGACTTGGATTCCCTGTTGTTGCAAACTATATACTGCCTTGAATTTAAGTTTTCCTGTCCATGCCTGGGCCCCAGTGGAGTTCCTTTGTGCTCAGGAGAACCTGGTTGGCCTGGCATAAAGATCAAGTCGGCGGCCTGCTCATTACGATGGAGGATGGTTTCCAAAAGTAAACACAATCTGAAACGCGGCCCTGAAAAGGAAAAGTTGACTTCTGCTGGTGTCCTGGGAGAGAAACTACCCTGGCTGTGAAAAGAGAAAACATGACATCTGACCTTCTCTCTTGCTTGAGAGGAACCTGAATGAGAAAGTTGGGGGTTTGACAAAGGTTAAATCCTTCCTCATTTTTCTCGCATCTCTCTTGCCTGAAGGAGAAAAAAAAAGAAGCCAACTTGGATTACCTTTGAAAACACTCCAGAAAGGTCAGTGGTGAACTATCTGAGTCTTTGTTGCCTTTACCTTACAAATGATCGTGCGGGTCACAAGTTTAATTACCTCCTCTGACATATCCATTTGTGGCAATAGCAGAGGTGGATAAACCAGTGATACCAGTCACTGTCACGGCTAAGCCGATGATAATCACACCAAGACCTCAGTTGGGAGAGGAAAAATAAAGGCAATTAAACAGTGCAACAATCCATCAGATCGTTCACATAAAAGCCAGCAAATGGAGGGTAATCAACAAAGAACCACATTTGAATTAACAAATTGGCCTGGAAATCACCAGAGTAAGTGCTCAGCTTTGAAGTTTTCTGCCTGTAGTAGCACAGAGCCTAGAAACCGAAGAGCTAAAATGTGCAGTGAGAATTGCCCACAAATGAACAACAATGGCTGGTCAAAATGTAGTGGGAACCCCATTTTGTGTGCAGTTCTAGACACCTGTAAACATAATAATTCATCAATATGAGTCCAAGCTGCCTTTAGGAACTAGACAGGAAATGTTCACCCTTCCAGATAACTCTCTTTTTATGTACATTTGGTTGTGTAGGAGTGAAAATTACATCCAATGTAACAAATTGTTTATCTGGCAGATAAGTAAAGTGGAAAGAATCAAACTGAACTATGTTCACTTATTGGCTTTGTGACCTCTGGCAAGTTACTTATTTTCTGAGCCAAAAATGGCAATGAGATTAGAAAGAATACATGTGTAAAAGTGGCTAGCAGAGCACATAGAACACAGTACACGATCAGTGGCACTGCTTTTTGATTGTGTCCACGATAGTTATAATAGCTGTTGCTTACTGAAAGCCCACTATGTATCCAACTATGGGTCAAGTAGAATGAGAAATGCAAGGAACAAATAAAATGAAATGAAAAAAGCTGCCCTCAAGGATCTTATGGTGCAGAAGGTCAATGATTATAAGAGGGAGAAAGTGATAAACCAGAATTCAGAGAAAGGCAAGGCTGCTTTCAGCTTCAGGAAGCATTCAGTCAAGAGGATACTGAAGGGTAGCAGAATATGCTATCTCCAAATGTACCACTTTTGCATAAAGTATATTTTTAGCTAACGGCGGCAGAAAAAAAGCAGCTACCTTCCCATATTTGTCTGAAAACAAGGCATAAATTTGTAAAGGTGTCTCTACTTTCCTCTATACCAGGAAGGACAGAAGTTAATCATCAGAGGTAATTCTAGACCCTTACTGGCTGGAGTAGTGCCGGAAGAACCTACATAACAGCCTTGACTTAATTTCCATGAGTTCCCTCATGAATCTGCCTTCCCACAATCTGCCATCCTAGAAACTCAGTCCTTTTCCTTTGTCTTGTCACTTCTCTAAGAATACATTGTTCTTTGTTAAGATGTTATGTAAGCCAGGGGCCCCAGGGTGGTTCGGTCGGTTAAGCGTCCGACTTCAGCTCAGGTCATGATCTCATGGTTTGTGAGTTGGAACCCCATGTTGCGCTCTGTGTGGACTGCTCAGAGCCTGGAACCTGCTTTGGATTCTGTGTTTCCCTCACTCTCTGCACCACCACTCCCTCAGCCCCCACTCACACTGTCTCTGTCTCCGTCTCTCTCTCAAAAATAAATAAACATTTAAAAAGTATTTTTAAAAAGATGCTATGCAAGCCCAAGTTCTAACCACTCTGTTGAGTTACTCATTGCTGAGTCTTCTCATGTGGACACATGATGCACATGTTAATACATTTCTGATTGTTATTCTCTTGTTAGGTTGCCTCTTGCCACTGTTAATAAAGAAGTTTAGGGTCACAGGCACTGAAATCACCCTGGTTCTAGTGAGAATGCTCTTGCCTACATATGCTCCCCTACATAAAATGGCTGCTTCATAATTGTTGTTGGCAAGCTGTCTTGTTCCAGGGATAATCAGAACAGTAGTCATCTGAGAAAGGCTGTGATCTCTCTGGCCATGCCCTGGGAAAAGGGGAAGTGGAAGGAAATGAAGGACAGACATAAATGGAAACAAGGTATTGGAGGTTGCCTCTCTTGATGGTCCCAGCTGTATCCTGGCTCTAAAAGAAGTCTCTAGGCTATTTTACAGTTTGAAGTACAGTAGGAGGAGGCTAACTATAGGCATGAGATACAAACTTGGACCATATGGCTTTGGCCCCTACAGACTCTTAAAGCTTGGAGTTGCAAGAAATAGTTGCACTAAATTCTTTGAATCTATTGCAGGGATCCTTTGGTACATATTACCTCTACATCACCATGTGGCCTGTTCTTTGCACCTCTACAAGTAATTTCTTCTTATCTTCTGCACACGATTTTGCTTTTGTTTTGAAGACATTTGATATCAAATGTTTAGCTCACCCCAGCAACTGTACAGAACTAAATAGTTTGTATTTCAGGACATGAAACCTACTTTGACTATTATTTTCATACCCTTATTTTCCCTTTGCTTCTATTTTCCCAACAATTCTTATTTATTCTTTTGCACTGTATATATTTCTGTAAACCATTTGAAATCCTAGAACAAAGTTTTATACACTTAAACAGCAACATATTTGCTTTTCTCTCACAATCAAACAAAAAAATCCCAGGGTAAAAGGCAGGTTAGAGAACGTTCAGTTCATAGTTTTCTCAAAGTGTGGTCCTTAAACCACCTATTTCAGGAAATACCTGAAGTGTTTATTAAAAATGCCCAGACCTGTTGGGATGAGCACTGGGTGTTATATGGAAACCAATTTGGCAATAAACGTCATATAAAAAAAATGCCCAGACATACTAAGTTGGAATCTTTCAAAGTGAATCCCAGGATTCTGTGGTTTTGGAACCTAACTTCCCAGGTAATTCCTATGCACCCCACAGTCTGAAGACTATCGCACTACCCTAACCTATCTCAAGTTGTGTCTGTCTAGACAGCACAGTTATTTAGCTTTATCTTCAAAGAATTGATTAGGAAACAGTGAATCCAGGTCCTTAATTTTCAGATGAGAAAATGAAACTCATGGAATGACTTGCTTTAGGTCATACCTCTTTCACTCCCTTCTTCCATGCCTAATGTTTAAATTTATTAGAAACCATCTTGCCCCAGCCTAAGTCCCCTAGACAGAGAACAATTTTATGACATTTTGGGCTTATTCTACCATTTGCTTTTGGGGAAAAGACAGCCAAAACTCTTGGCCCTAGAATGGTTACCCAAGGGCTGTAGCTACTGTTACTCTTGGCTCCAGCTTCTTTCTGACTTTGTTCCTAGGGTCTCCTCTTGAAAGGATCTTCCCTAAACGATCCCAAATCAAGGAGAAACTACTTGTATTTGCTTCTTTTCTTACCCAATAAAGGGAATCTAAATGGGACCCAGAAGGTGACTTAATCAACTCATTTAGCTTTAAGTTCACAGCAAAGGCCAGTAAAACTGAGTAAGGGTGGTAATAAGTTTCTATGACTCACTAAAGTCTACTTTCTGAGAACTAAAACAACAACAACAAACAAACCTTCATTCAAAGGAAAACCCACTAGACACCCATTTAAAGTAGGATATGACTACTTAAAGGAAAGGTCCTTATTAAAACCACACTGATGTCTGAAAGTATAATACATAGTTTAGCAGAAGATAGGGTTCTTCATGTTTTACACTTTTGCAGTAAGCATGAAACTGGATTGACTGTAAAGAGTAATGTAAGATCTGATTAAGGTTCAGGTTATCGCTTAACACATGGATGTTAAATAAGTTGCGTTAGAAAGAATTACTCTTGCCCTTGGCTACACTCACACCTCCAAACAAAGTAATGCTGCTTGATGATCTCAATAAGTTACTAAACTGCCCTTAAAAAACTAATTTTGCATGAAACCCTGGGGCAAACACTTGGCAATATTAAGATGCAGATTTTCCATGGAACAGCATCTACTTATTTCGGACCCTGCGGCTATAAGCATTCATTTGATATGCATCATAAAGCTGGCAAGCAGCCCTTTGTCAGGAACCCAGCACTTGCCAAACATGAAACATGGAAAAACTATGGGAACTGGTTCCAGTGTTTCAATTTACAGCTCAGCCCTTTCTTTTTGTGAGTTAGTCTTCCAGTCTGCCTTGAGGAGCAAAGGCAATAAATAATGACTGAGTAACTTTGAATGTGAATTGGGATATGTTCTGGAGTAGTATCTAAAAGCACATCTGAATCTCTATGTTCTTGACACTAATGATTTATAGGTCTTCTCCAAAAGTGGATTTGTAATACATTTTCCATACATAAAGTAGAACGTCACTAATTTTTATCACATTAAATCAGGAACTTTGATAAAATTCAAGGAAATTTTTCAGATAAATTATATCTATATACTCTTGATTAAAAAAAAAAGATTTGCCACAGGAAATCATGTTTTAAGTAAAATATAATCTTCAAAAATGTCAAAGAATCACTCAAAATAATCTCAACATCATGCATTTTCCATTAGAAAAATTATAAGTAGGGGCACCTGGGTGGCTCAGTCGGTTAAGCATCCGACTTCAGCTCAGGTCATGATCTTGAGTTCATGAGTTTGAGCCCCACGTTGGGCTCTGTGCTGACAGCCCAGAGCCTGGAGCCTGCTTCAGATTCTGTGTCTCCCTCTCTCTCTGCCTCTATCTCCCTCTCCCTCTCTCTCTCTCTCAAAAATATACAAAAACATTTTAAAAATTAAAAAAAAAAAGAAAAATTAGTAGTAGTTACACATGTTATCTCAATCATTTCATCTATCACGTTTAAGCCTCTGTCTGGCATATTTTATTAATCTTTGTTTTCTTACCACTGGTACCTGAAAGTAACACAATTATTTTCTTTGGCAAATGTTCAACAATTCAGCATTTCTATTAGTCAGGTCACATTGTTCCCACTTTTCCCACAAGCTGTTCTTGTTGAGTGAAATTTTGCCAATAAGCATAAGGGGGATGCACAAATGTCAGTATGTCCCAAACTATGAATAGTACTGTTTAAAATATATGTGTCCCTACAGATCTGTACACCTAAAACTTTAAGAACAAATAGAAATATTAAATTGAGCATTTATCTGGTTGGTAAACTGGAAAATTCCAGTCTCCCAGAAGTTAACGCTACACTTTCCTCTCTGACAAACATGGTCAAAGAGGCAAAGTAAAAGAGCTCGAGTGCAGATTATTTCTGTGACCTCCATCTCACATTCAGCATTAATGGTGAAAACAAGTTGCTTATTGAGCTTATAATTGACACTGAAAATGGTATACGGGGCATGGGGAAACATGCTTACCGATTCCAGCTTCTCCAACAATCCAAGACAGGCGAATGAAGAGCATGACACCCCAGATATTCAGCATGCATCTTACCTGTGGGCCAAAGGAGCATTGAAAGGGATATGAGCAGTGATAGTGGGGCAAAACCCAGCCATGTCCGTAACTCTGTTGTCCAGGATTTGCTAACATTTAGTCCACTAGGACACGGAACAAACAGATTTCATTTGGAAACATAGGAGCTTTCTCACCAGCACACCTTTCACCCATCCAAACTTCACAACGCCAGCTTTATCCTCCTCTTCCTTGTTTTCAACTTCTTCATCTCCAGGCATTCCATCTCCGTTAGCAACCCTGTCAGCTGAACCTGGTGCCACTGCTACGTTCTGTATTTATACAGGTAGCAAAAAAACACACAATATTTGGTCAACAGAAGTCTCCAGAAAACTTTCAAAGGCAAATCAAAATAATTGACATGAAATTTTGGACACATCAAATTCTAGCATGCACATAAGGTAAGTATTTTCTTGCCCTGGGAGCTGATGGATTCATTTTGTGAGAGATTTCAGGCGCAGCAAAGCTGCGAAGGATCTTGGGCAGTCCTACGGGTGAGAATATTACCTTAGGGGAAAATGGTTAGATTTAGGTAAATTTAGAATACAAAAAGAACAAACAAAAGAAAAAGAAACAAAGGCAGCCTGAAAGTCTATCAGAAGTGAAAGAGGATCTTTGAGGTATGGTAGGAGGTTAATGTCATTGATGCAGGCTAACTGGACTTCTTTCTATTAACCTCCCTGGGCTTCATCTTATTCACCTAAAATAATGATAACAAAACTTCTCTAAACATGTCACAGTATCTTTAAGAAGATTGAATGAAAGAACACATAAAAGCATTTTCTTTTATAAATTTATGTATTCGGTTTTTTTGTTTTAACTTATTTTATAGAGAGAGAGCGAGAGAGAGTTAATGAACAGGGGAGAAAGAGAGAGAGAGAGAGAGAGAGAGAGATCTGAAGCAGGCTCCACACTCAGCCAGGAGCCCAACACAGGGATCCATCCCAACAACCCTGGGATCATGACCTGAGTTGAAATCAAGAGTCGGACACTCATCTGACTGGGTCACTCAGGCGCCCCTATATGCATTTTCTTTAAAAACAGGAAGAAAAGGGTTAAAGTTCTAAAAATATTTAAAGGCACTGTTTGGCTACAAGGATGCTATTCCTGTAGAGGAAGTTTCTTTCAGATTCCATATGCCTTTGCCTGAGAATTGCTGGATGTGCTGGTTGCCTTGTACAAAGGGTAAGAAATCTTATGACTGACTGCTAGAAAGGTAAGCTGAGTACAAATAAGAAGTAAGTAGTATAAAAAATGTCAGAAGCTTATTTAGTGTTTTTTTGTGTGTGATCCAATTTTGAAAAATAGCTTCCTCGTCAGTAAGGATAGTCTCTGAATTCTACTGGGGAAAGAAATAGCCCTGTTTCTCTCAAGTGAAAAACAACTCTAACTTCTCTTTTAGATATGACCTTGAATAATTTCAGATACACCCACTTAATTTAGCCTATCTTACACCTACTTGATTCTAATGGTTAGACTATATATCCCACTGAGTTCCCGAAAAGCAATATTTTCCAGTAAGGGGTTGAAACCATTGGGGGAGTCTCTTAGATTCAGCATTTAACTACCATTATTAAAGAACAACTTTGGGGGCGCCTGGGTGGCTCAGTCGGTTAAGCGTCCGACTTCGGCTCAGGTCATGATCTCACAGTTTGTGAGTTCAAGCCCCGCGTCGGGCTCTTTGCTGACAGCTCAGAGCCTGGAGCCTGCTTCCCACTCTGTGTCTCCCTCTCTCTCTGCCCCTTCCCTGCTCATGCTGTGTCTCTCTCTGTCTCAAAAATAAATAAACATTAAAAAAAAAAACAAAGAACAACTTTGTTCTATTTAAGTGGCCTAAATTAGTTTACGGCTGGGATGATGTGTCCCCCTATTACTAACTGAGATGTCTCAGACAAGGACATTTTTTTCCCCCTCTAAAATGAGACTGGCATGAAATAAATACTCAGTGTTTACTATAAGGACTTTATTTGAGGGCAATCAAAGTTTTTGTCCTTGCCATGTTTAAGAGTTATTGCTTCTTTGGGCTTTGGTGTATCATTAGCATACCCACTATAATCTGACTCTAATTTGGGCTGTTTACTCCAAGAGACTTTGACTTCTTGTCTTCTTGTTCTTCCATGTTCTTCTACTTCTCTATGTCAATAAGAATTTCTTCCGAGTTTGTTCTCCCACAAGATTTTTTTTCATGATACTAGTGGACATTTGGGTAATCGATGCAATACAATGTAGTAAGTCATTGTATATTAACTACAGGATGTGGATTACTTCTCCTAGATGCCAACAAAGACCCTACTATACAGCAGGTCATCAATAAACATTACTGAATCCATAAAGTAGGCTTGGAGGCCACCTGATCTCTACCACTTCAGAGAAGATGACCTCATTTCTTAACCATTCCTGCCTCCTATTTCCTTTCTCTTCCATCCCTATTGAGGATTTCATTTTTCATTGTTTTCTCTGTGTAACCCACATTAAAGAAGGGAGAAGAAGAGAATGAATCTCAAGTCAGATCATCTTACTATTTTCCAACAGCATTGCAGGGGAGGGGTAAAACTGAATCACAAAGGAAGCCGAAATTAATAGTTAAAATTTAGTTTTGAATTACCCGAGGAATATCTTAATCTTTTTTTTTTTTTCAACGTTTATTTATTTTTGGGACAGAAAGAGACAGAGCATGAACGGGGGAGGGGCAGAGAGAGAGGGAGACACAGAATCTGAAACAGGCTCCAGGTTCTGAGCCATCAGCCCAGAGCCTGACACGGGGCTCAAACTCACGGACCGCGAGATCGTCACCTGGCTGAAGTCGGACGCTTAACCGACTGTGCCACCCAGGCGCCCCAGAGGAATATCTTAATCTTAAGCATCCTCTGTCCCTACTTGCACAGATAATTGAAATCCGACATCATATATTCATATTAAAGTAAAATATGGATAAACAAAGTCTACAGAAATTGAGGCTGAACTAGCAGGGCAGAAACTGGCTGTCTATACCAGCTAGAAATGCAAGTCATGGATGTAATTCAAAAATTTCCAGTAGCTCATTTTAAAAATAAAAGGAAATTAGTGAAATAACTTGGGTTCAGATTTGAACCCTTAAATTTTAAAAATATACCTAAGTTTTGTACAATATCATATTTCTAATCTTTGCAATGTAATATTCATTAGCTATGGTGGCAACCCACCTTGTAGGAGGAACCTGGATCATGGACTGCTTTAATATGTTTTACGTAATGGATCTATATCAAATATTATCATTTCAACATATAATCAATATAAAAACAGTGATGAGACATTTTAATTCTTTTTTTTTTTTAACACTATGTCTTTGAAATCTGGTGTGCAATTTACAGTGATACCACATCTCAATTTGTACTAGCACGTTTCAAGTGCTCAATAGCCACGTGTGGCTGGGGCTATTATATTGGAGCACACATGTCTATACATTGCAGTCAATTACAGATGGATGGAACATTTGAGGTTTTTCTCCAGGCAGTTAAAAATCCTATTTTTTCTCTGAACGGATTCTACACTCATAAGGCAGCTGCGTGGTTCAAATGTAACTTTAACTTTCCGTAACTAGAAAATCAATGAAAGCAGAGAATTGAGGAATGTGATAAAATGCCCAGGAATGTTGAAGAGATTATTTGGTTAAGAAATTCATTTATTTGATTTGATTTGAGAAAAACTTTTAAAATTGACAATATTCTAGTTAATGAAGATCTCACAGCCAGACCATCAGCAGCTACTCATTCAGGGAGAAGGCAATTTCCTTTTCCTCGGTTAATTGGGGATCCCATGAGACAGAGCCTTAGTCACTTGCTTTTTAAAGGCAGTCTTGGGAATAAAACCTATGTTTTCTGATCAATCCTGTATTTGAGGGTTTGGTCCAGGAAATTGCTTTGCTCCCAGCTGAACTCCAGTGGTAACTGTGACCCTTACATCTGGATTAATGAGACTACCAATGACTGTAAAAAACATCTTAAAAAATTGGTGAAAGGATGAATAAGATATTTAAAATTTCCCCTTATATGGACATTTCTATCTGATGGATGCCCTTCTGGGCACAGTTTAATGGTTCTTCAATTTATCACTAGGACATACACTATGAAGCAAAAGGAATATTCTATGAGGGCTTGTCAGGGAAATCATCATATATGAAAGTTAGTAGGGAAATAATTTTCTAAAGCTATTCAAAAATAGAGTCAATGTAGGGCGTTCAACTATTTCTTAGGTGAATGTGTTCAACCTGCTAGAGTTTCCACGTTTTCAATGTATTTATGTCATAGAAAGGAAAAAAAAAAACCTTTAAATGTATATTTCTTGCCCTGACTGTAAAGCCCTGATAATACATTTATAAGTACAGAATCTATTTCCATTGCTTACTCACTTACAGGAGCTTAAAACTCACTGCACCATATAAACTTGGAGGCTTGGAATCTAGTTTCAGCTATGCAATTAATTCTGGGTGTGTCCCCCAGCAAGTCACTTAACCTTTCCTGGATAGTGCCAAGGAGGATAAATCCAATGAATTTTCTGAAAATCTTACTTTGAAGTAATTTACTCGAAGGCAAAATCATTTTTCTGTTTGTCATCTTCCTCTTCTAACATGGCAAAGCAAAACTTGGTTTCACTCTTAATAAATGCCTCCTTTGTGAGCCTATACAGCAATTACAAAGTCAACTTATCATCAAAGTACTGAAAAGACTTTTAGTTGAGGGTTATGGGCACTTAATGGCTGTGAGCTATAACCAGTGGCTGACAGACTCCTGGCTGGTGCATTTTCTTGGGACCAAAGTCTCAAAGAATAGAAGTTTTATGATTATTCCCTGAAACCAGTTTTTTCCCTCATACTTTGAATTAATTTGTTTGTTCATACTCCATCACCTAAATGATGACCCACCACCTTTCGTAAATGCATTTTAAACTGCATAGCTTTAGGGAATGATTATTAATTTACCAAAAGTTTTACCTGTGCATTAAGTATTCAGAGAAAGTAAAGTTCATTAGAAAGAAAGAAAGAAAGAAAGAAAGAAAGAAAGAAAGAAAGAAAGATACTTCTCCTCTCCAGTATTGATAAACTAGTAAAGCTTCAATTACATGCAGTTTAAGGGGTAAATTCCTAATGGGTTTTGCTAGATGATAAAAAATTATTTTATTTAATATGAAATGCGTGATTTTTTCAGACCCCAGAAAAATTACAAATGCATTTCTAGCTATCATCAAAGAAGAAAAAAATAAGTGTATTTATTCTTTCAGTTCTTACTAGAGGGGCACCTGGGTGGCTCAGTTAGTTAAGCGTCCAACTTCGTCTCAGGTCATGATCTCATGGTTTGTGAGTTCAAGCCCTTCATCCAGCTCGATGCTGTCAGCATACAGCTGTCCTTACATCCTCTGTCTCCCTCTCTCTCTCTCTGCCCCTTTCTGGCTTGTGAGCATGCTTTCTCTCTCTCTTTCTCTCTCTCTCTCTCTCTCTCTCTCTCTCTCTCTCTCTCAAAAATAAGTAAACATTTTAAAAATTGTTAAATAAACTATAACTAGATAATATTTGCCACTATACATGTTTTTAGGTTTTCAATCTCAGGATGGTAGAAATTTTAGCCCATCCTAGAGAAACAACTCCATAAATATTTAGGACTATATGATCCCCTCCCAGTTGTTTTAAACTTTCTTTTATTATTGAAATGTTTAAATATATGCCATAGTAGGGAGAATAAACAGATCTCATGTGCTTACCACTGAACTTCAACAGTTATGAACATATGGCCAGTACTATTCCACTTAAACCTCTCACACCCCTGGGATTATTTTAAAACCAATCCCAGCAAGGATCAGAGAATTTTTAGGGTTCATTTCAGCGTGAAAAACACGATTTAAAAAAAAATTTTTTTTAATGTATATTTTTGAGAGAGAGACAGTGTGTGAATGAGGCGGCCAGAGAGGGAGAGGGAGACACAGAATGTGAAGCAGGCTCCAGGCTCTGAGTTGTCAGCACAGAGCCCGACTTGGGGCTCAAACTCACAAACAGCAAGATCATGACCTGAGCCGAAGTCAGACGCTTAACTGACTGAGCCACCTAAGCACCCCGAAAAACACAATTCTGATCACATTCCTATATTTTACTAATCAATGTTACTATGTTTGTACATTACAAGCCCTTTGTGATAAATGGGAATATTTTAAATTATGAAAGTGAGAGGTTTCTTGTTTTAAAAGTTGCTATAAACCATGCCTGTAAATCACTACTAATGGTCACAATTTATTATAGTATTTTTACTGTACCTGAAAACATATAGCTCACACAAAAATTAACTTATATTTTTGATAACTTAGGCCTAAAGGTAGCTATGTGTGTAATAAGCAGTGTAAGAAAGTAAAATCAAGGGGTGCCTGGGTGGCTCAGTCAGTTGAGTGTCCAACTCTTGATTGGGGCTCAGGTCATGATCCCAGGGTCATGGTATAAAGCCCGGTGTTGAGCTCCGTGCTGAGCATGAGCCTGCTTAGGATTCTCTCTCTCCCTCTTCCCCTCTCCCCCATCACACTCTTGTTCTCTCTCTCAAGAAAAAATTAAAAAAAAACACAAGAAAGTCAAAAGATTCTTAATATTTTCCACATATACACGGGAACTGTTAGTCTATTCACCAGCTATCACTGAACTAAAAACTAAAACCTCTGATAAGTATTAAAATGAGTCTTTAGTTGCAGATTTTCACTCCAGCAAATATTTTAGGAGTGACCACTAATCCTCCTTCAAGGCACTTATTGCCTCAATTTTTATGTCTACTTAATTGGGCTTGGTGATATTGCTAATTTGGGATAGCTCCAAGTTGAATGCTAAAGTTCCAAATTTGAACTTTAAAACATTTTAGAAAATACTATTTCCCAGAGAATGCATTTGTAAACCTTTGTCTATTTAAAGAAGATAAACATTTATACATTGGTTTATGTACTTTAATGTTTGTTAACCTGATTATATGTCCTTTATTTCTACCCATAACAAAGTCATTTGACATGTAAAATAAATCCTGGAGAGTAGAGATCAAATCTCTTTAACTCACTTTATACAGCATCTTGTATATAAAAGGCTAATAAATGCTTTTGATGATGACAATGAAAATGATTGAGACCTACAATTAATTCTGTAGGAGAAAGAGAGAGAAAAAAAAATTCTGTAGGAGAAAGCAACATGATCTTTTGGCACAGTCCCCAAAACAAGAAAGGAATTGAATCTCCTGTTCTGCCCATCAGGGCTGAGATGCAATTTCTTCTTTGTGCCTGAGTTCCACTTTCTTCTGTAGCTATCAAAATGAACTGAGGCAAAGTGAAATGGGAGAGTAGGCTGAGGATGGAAAGTAGCAATAAAGAGCATGGACTCTGGGGGCACCTCGGTGACTCAGTCGGTTAAGCACCCAATCTCAGCTCAGGTCATGATCTTGAGGTTTGTGGGTTTGAGCCCCATGTCAGGTCTCTGCTGTCAGTGTGGAGCCTGCTTCAGATCCTCTGTCCTCTCTGCCCCTCTCCTGCCTGTGCTCTCTCCTCTCTCAAAAATAACAAACATCACAAAAAATAAAAATAAAAATAAAAAGAGCATGGACTCTGGAGTCATGCAGACATGGGCTCAATTTATTAGACACATGACTTTTGTTTCTTGACCTTGGAAGTTTTTTGACATAGGTTTTTGTTTTCTCTTATAAAAGATCCATAGGATTTTATAAAAACTTTAGAATCTATAAAATAGCAATAACAATAGTACCTACCTTGAAGGTGTGTTATAAAAATTGAATGAGAATTTGCCAAGTGTGAGCACCTTGTCTGATAACAAAAAATTCTCGGGGCTCCTGGGTGGCTCAGTCGGTTGGGTATCCGACTTTGGCTCAGGTCATGATCTCACAGTTTGTGGGTTTGAGCCCCCGTGTCTGTGCTGACAGCTCGGAACCTGGAGCTGCTTTGAATTGTCTGTATCTCCTTCTCTCTCTCTCTGCCCCTCCCCTGCTCACACCCTGTCTCTCTCTCTCTCTCAAAAATAAATAAACATTAAAAAAATTCTCCATAAAAAGTTTGCTTTTGCATGAGTGTATGTAATCCTTTCTATTCACAAATTACTTTTCCTAATGCTTTTTATTCACAGATTACTTTTTGTCGCTAACTACCTAATGACCCAAGTGTGAAGTCGTTCCATTGTTTTTGTTTTGAAACATTCTCTAAATGGTTGGTTTCCTTAAAAATAATATTGCTATCTTAATTTTTGTGGTATTTTATTCTTTGTATAGACAGTTTATTTCAATGACATCAGAACACTGACTTTGATAGAAAGGCTATATATTTTCCTGATTCTTATATAATTATATTTTTCTGAAATGCTAACAACAATGGTGGTTAGTAAGACTGAAAAGGAGTTCCATTTTGGTTAACCCCGTAGTTAGGAATTGTGCATATAAAGGTGGCCACAGATTTGCAACAATGTGGATGGAACAAGAGTGTATTATGCTAAGTGAAATAAGTCAGTCAGAGAAAGACAAATGTCATATAATTTCACTCATGTGGAATTTAAGAAATAAATGAACATGGGGAAGGGAAAGAAAAAGAAAATAAGATAAAAACAGAGAGGGAGGCAAACCATAAGAGACTTTAAATATGGAGAACAAATTGAGGGTTGCTGGAGTGGAGGTGGGTGGAGGGATTGGCTAAATGGATGATGGGTATTAAGGAAGGCACTTGTGGGGATGAGCACTGGGTATTGCATGTAAGTGGTGAATCACCGAATTCTACTCCTGAAGCCAATACTATATGTTAACTAACAACACTATATGTTAACTAACTTGAATTTAAATTAAAAAAAAAGTAGAAATGAAAGATAAAACCATGATCACTTAATAAAGTAGTTTAGTAATCAAAAAAAAAAAAAAAAAGGTGGCCACAGGATTATGCTGGACAGTAAAAGTACAATTATTTTTACAAAGTAAAAATACTGGATTAATCTTTACCAGATATCTAATAATCATTATATTTTTTATATGGAAAGAACTCCAATGTGCATTGTTTAGTGAAAACAGTAGAATGCACGACAATGTGTAAAATATTTCAATATGTTTTTGAAAAAAATACAGACGGAAAATTAGATAGATGAGATAGAGATACTTATAGATATATATGTATATTTGTATAGGCATAGAAAATTTCTGGGAGGATTTATAAGAAACTGACAGTAATGATTGTCTTGGAGAGAAAAACTGAAGATCTATATTAGATAAGAGACATTTCAAGATATACTTTTCAGTACTTCTTAAATATTTTATTAGTGTATATTTTACTTTTTGAGTAAAAATCAGTGAATACAAAAATTGCCATCATCATTATCAACAATGATTTGTTCAGTTTCTACCCATTGTAGAAGGCAACATGCTAGACTTTATATGCATGTAATCTAGTATTCACAAACATCCTACAGTATCAGTTGAAGTTATGTAGCTTATATAATATTGCAGAGAAAGTAAAGGATGGAGCCATTTTTTCCTGCTTTTAACTAGGGTTTTTGGAAATCTATAATTCATAGCCATCTGTATAGGCATTTAGCTCTTTACTACAGAGAAAATAAAAGGATTTTTTCAACTATGATCTCAAATCATTGGGATTACAAATTTTGTCAATATGTATCATTCCTAGAGTTTCAGTGAAGGTAGAGACTTAAAATAACGTCTTTCAAACCTATTTTTTTATTTCAACTATTAGGACAACCTTGACACATAATTTTTTTTCTGACTTGGAAGTTATAGCCAGGATTCTGCAAAAAATCCAACTGGTTTCTGTCTAAATATGTTGTCACTTAATGTAAATATACAATTCTTTTATGGCTTTTTAAAGCATTATACTCGGGTACAAAAAAAATATATCACCAAACTTGCACTATGTCAATTGCTTTCCACTTTTAAATTGTTTGAGTAAACATTATCATTTATAATTTTTTGCATACAAAATTGGTGATGTGTCTGAGTATTATTATGTAATATTTGTTCTATTGATCATGTCTAGTTGTGATTTGGGGAACTACCATAAAAATGTCAAGGGCCACAAGGAGGTAACAGCATAGCTCATTACACTATAGGTCTTCATCTTTCAGGAGAGGGAGGGTAAGCAGGAGGAAAAAGAATCAAATTCACTAACAAAGAAGAAAGGGATGAATTGATGAAGTCTCAGATTGTTCATGTCTGGTATCAAAGGATAGCACAGAGGTAGATCATATGGAGAGGTGGACTGGGCCCTACAAGTTTAGAGACACTAGTATATAGATTCATGGTTGCATTAGAATTCTGCTCCCAATTTGGCTATGTGGATACTTCTGTGGGATTTAATGATGAAGCGTCTTGATAACTGAGGGTCAAATTCATAAAAAGAGTAACTTATTACTATACTCATTCAGAATGATTATTCAGGGCATTGAGCCTGAACCTAATTTTTAAACTATTTAATTTGCTATTTCTTTGTATCTGAGAAAAAAGAGCTTTACGTCAAAGTTAAGTCTTTGTGTCATTTTCAAAAAGAATAGGATATCCCAAACAGCTATGAAAACTGTCAAATGCAGCTATTGCATTTCGACTACGGTTGTTCAGATTGGCTTTTGAACAACCAACCATTCCCGGAGAGTTTTTCTCCCCTTATGTAAAGATTTACATAAGCTGTGGCTTTAGGAATTGTAAATAAGCTATGTTTCTCTCTCTAGAACATTAGTCCAAAGAACAATGTGAGTTTACTGCATTTCCTTATTAATGGAAATAGACTTTTATTTTGTTTTCTTGCAAACTGGGGGACAAATATGAGAATATTTAAATTTTGATGATGCTAATTTTACAAAGGATGAGCTTTAAGACTTATCATGTGGAATGAGCTGGAGTATGGTGGGAGAGAATTCCAGATCTTTTTAAAGAGAACTTTGGCTCATTTTACTTCTTCAGAATAAATTGAAATCCCTTTATAATGCCCTAAGTTTCTTTTTCTGTGCTTTTTGAAAACTCCTTGGGCCCTCTTCTCACAACCAACTTTTCCCTCTTTTCCTTCTCCCCCTTCTCTCTTCTTTCCACTTTCCCACACAAAGCAAAGTGATACCTGGGTCTGATCTCAGGAGCTTCAAATCAACCCCCTTCTCAAAATTTTAATGGGGGCCGCCATTTTTTTCTGACATTGTCACATTGCTAACTTCTTTTGATCAAAGCACCGAATATCCTAGATAAAGTCTAAATCTTCTATCTGTAAAGAAACCAGCCATTCAGCAGACTGTTGCAAATATAGTACATGGGACAAGTAAAGCCTGGTGAGGAGAAAGGATAAGGGTACAGCATTCAGAGCATGGGCTCCGCTCAGGAAGTCACTCAGCCTCTGGTGGTAGGATGCAGAGTCAGGGACCCCGAGCAGCCAAGGAGAATACATTTTAGAGATGGGTTTCCTTGTGGAAAGAAGAATGAACAGAAACTAAAGGGAAAACTTCACCCTTATTAGCATCTTCCGTGAGAGCAATATTCCTAGACTCCCTAGTGTGGGTAACCATTTGATAAAATCAATGTTGAATGAATGGATATGAAAGGAATTGTTCCAATCAATTTTTTCTTTTACCTCAAAACCTGGGCAAAAGTAAACTACATTTGGATATGTGACAGCTAATTATTCTTTTTAGCAAGTAATTACATCCATAAAGAATGATATTCATTCCAAAATGTGTTCCAGAAGAGCAAGAAGATAAAGTGCATCAATATATTTTAGAGCAAGTTATAGAAGAAGAAATCTATGAAGTTTATCAATGATTTGCTACATGATTAGAAAAAATGCTACCTCCTGCTTCTAGCAGATTTGGGAACCCATTATTGATTTTCATTAAATAATGAAAAGCTTAGCCATTTCTGTACTTAAATTTAATTCAGTTACTTTTATATGCTTAAGAGCATTCAGGAGCCTCAGGCAAAGTTTTGAAGAGGAAGGGATAAAATGCTGAACCTTATAAATCTTGGGTTTCTCTTTAAAGAATATAAAATACCCATGTGCTCTAAAGGCTGACACCACAGTATTAACTACAGTAAGCTCCAGTGATGATTTTTCGTTTTTTTGGGTTTTTTTCCCCTCTTACAACTGCTGCAGAGGCATTCATACTAAGGTGAAATTAGCTTAGTATCTGGTTTGGAATGTTTAACCAAGAGTGCACTGAGTACACTATAAGTTTAAAGAAAATATAATGCACTGCCTCACTTTCAGAGCTAATTCTTTAGTTCTCGGTGCTCAGTAAATATTTGTGAAACACTCCGTGTGTTGTCTAGTTATTGGGAACGAGGGACAGCTGTGTAAGGAAGGAGGGTGGTTTGGAATAGACTTCCCCACAAGACACTCCGACATTCATAGCATGATTAAAGAGCAGGAGATCACCTGAAGGAATAAAGGGAGGGAGGATACTTGCCTGTGCCCTGAAGCTTACCTTTGCAAGTTGCTCGTGAATCTCAAGCAGGCTGGGTCGGTTGACCTTGGGCCCGCTGATGCTACCAGTATTGCGATAGTACTCAATCTTGGGAACAGCATCCACGGTGTTGTGGCCAAAGGTTTGTAGGTAGTATGTGTTTGTGTGAGAATCATAAGCATGAAAACTGGCATCTGTTTTAGCAGTTTCTCCATTTTGGAGAAAATTGTCATAGCACTCCTGATTTCCAGGCCTAAAGCTGATTCTGAATCTGTTCTGGGTTTCATCTCCAAAAGAGGTTTCCTCATAATGTGGAGGATCGGTGTTATTATCCACAGCCGCGCTGCTCTCGTGGCTCTCATTTATGACATTAACTTGAAAGCGATTGCTATTACTGGGCGTTGAATCCAGAAATACATTGGAAGAGTTGTTCAGTGACATCTTCCAAAATGGATTTTTTTGGGGGGGACTAAGCTGTCTACTTTATGTTTTTTTTTAAAAAAATCTATGTATTTCCTCC
The DNA here is from genome assembly GCF_014898765.1 of Herpailurus yagouaroundi. Taxonomy (NCBI): domain Eukaryota; kingdom Metazoa; phylum Chordata; class Mammalia; order Carnivora; family Felidae; genus Herpailurus; species Herpailurus yagouaroundi. Next base: position 14,387,644 of record NW_024412415.1, on the reverse strand, counting down.
TCAAAATAAACTTTAATGTGTTTACATTAGGGAGCTCCTGGCCTTTGTTCTAGAAGGACTCAACAAATAGATTCTTGATGTATTGTTTCTCTCCTCTACATCCTTTGAATGTTCTTCAAAGCTGCCATTGAAAAAGAAAATTAAACTTGTTTCAAGTAATATAAATACATTTAAGTAGGCATAGGGGTATGAGGGCAGAGTTTTCTGTTACAAAACATATAATATCTTAAATTCATTCCATTAAAAATTACCTGTCCGGGAACTCTAGTCACCTGAGCAATTAAATCCCATAATAAATAACTAGGGACCTGCTTCAGCGAACAGAATTTTCAATGGAGTCATTAAAATATTATCTATGTTTGTAGCATTTGTTTGGACTCAGTGCAGTTGGATTTAATATGATTTTAGAAAAGATATAACTCTACCAGTGAGTACAGTAAGAGAAGATGAGAATATTCTCAGTCTGAAACACAGTTCATTGACAGTACTAAATGTTGAAACTGCAAAGTATTTTTTATAGACATGAATTCATACTATCTAATAATGATGATTATATTCCATGATGATTATAAAATTTAAAAATATTTTTTAACTTCTAAAAAATACATGCTTGTTAATTTTTAAAAATAAATCCTGTGAAGATGATAGCTTTGTAAATTCATGGATCTTTTACTAGCCTCTCATCTGCTCATACATTTATGTTTTGCAAATACTATCATGGAATCTTTAAAAATATATAGGTATTCAGTGTAACGAAATAAATCTCAGTCCTTAATAAAGGTGTACGCTATATTTAGGTAAGATAATCATGCCCTGTTAATTCTCTTTAATGAAATAGTCTCAAATTCATTGAGAAGCTTTTAATTTGACTGAGAGGCAGACTACATAATCACTTCTTTTACCATCCATGATATGCGCCATCTTAGTACATTCTTTAGTGAGATTAATAGTTCTTTATTGATAACTTAAATTTTGGCTTTTTAGAAAAGCAGACAAATGCAAACAAAACCGTGCCTGTCTCCTGAAGTTACTAGGCTATTTCTTTGAATTAAAAAAAATATCTTAACTTCAACTTGCAAAGAACATTTTTTGGGGCGAAACTATAAGTGAGGCTGTTATCTCTTTAGTTTTTATCATCCCATGTCTCTTCATAGTCCTTGACAGCCTCACCTTTACTCCATTCCTCAGGATCTACTTTATGACATAATATTAAGTGTGATTTTTACCCCATCCAGAAATGTTTAACTTACCATCAGAAGAAGCCTTCTTCTCAGGAAGCTTTATCTGTTTCAACACCACCCAGGCATATATGGGGCACCTAACTTTCACTCCAAAACCTTGGGCTTCTTATTGGTTAGAACCTTCCTTGAAAGAGGTGACTGAGCAGTGATTGGCCTGGAATAATACTGTGGGCCCTGCCCAGTCATTAGCCCTGAGGAACCTTAAGTACTTCATCAACTAGTAACCAGTAGTAAATCATTAATTCATTTAGACAGAAAGTCACATTAAGTTTCTTTAATTCATAAGGGAAGTTGGATTGCTCAACAGTAATAATCCACCAAAATATAATCAGTGCTTCAGCTGTTTGGGGCTAAATAAATTCAATCCCATTGTCTTCACGATTCCTGGTGGCCTCCTATTATTTAACATGTACAGCAAAATCTAGGCCTCCAGAGATAATTTCTATACTTGGTAACTAGAAAATGGTATTTGAGATTATTTTCTTTTTTATAGTAGATACTAGCTGAATTCTTCTCTGCATGGGAAGTGAGCGGATTGAATGTAGAATTGGTGATTTATTGAAAATATTTCTACCTAGTGGAAAAACTGAAGCAGGAATGAAACCGTGGGTAAGGTTCCCAGTGGCATTGCTAAATGACCTTTTTGTCTCTACCTGGCAAAACATTTATATCAAACCCATTTTTTTAGTGTTGTTGAGAAACAGGTTTTGCTCAAATCTGTGAGGTGGTGATTATTAAGACAGCACAAACAATTCCTCCACACAGGTCCTGTCACTGGTTTTCAATCAGATTGATTGAATGAATCCACCTTGTGTTTTATAAGAAACTACCCAAGTGATTTCCACCTGCCTGAGCAGCACCGTTGTGGCAAAACACAGTGGTTAGGAGCAAGACTCTGAAGTCAGTATACTCAATTTGCATCCCAGCTGTGCCACTTCCTAGCTGCGTGAGCTTTGGCGAATTACTCAGTCTTTCCGAGCCTTAACCTTCTCATCTGTAAAATGCTATTGTGGATAATAATGTTATCTACCTTGTTGTAAAGTTACTGTGAAGATCAAATGAGTTAATTTGTGTATAGGATTTAGATCAGCACTGGTTTGTACTTAGCACTTGCTTTTACTATGTTGGAAATATTTACAATTGACTGCTGACTTTTACTTAGTCATATCCAAGATTCCAAAGTGAATTGTTAGAGATTGGGATAGGTACTATGCCTATTAAAGTAGGAGGAAAGTTAAGTTGGTGAACAGATGCTGGATTGTAGAAAAGGGTCTGGAGATACCTAAGTAAAACTCCTTAGACGCTCTTAGGTAAATGTCATGCTAACCAGCCAGGCTAATGCCAGAGGCTGTTTCAAAAATAGAGACAGAATTACAACTATGTACCACTAACTCATTCTGCTCTTAAGTACAAGGCATTTATCTGTTCGACAAAAGGTTCTGACTCCCCACACAGAAGGCATGGGAATTACGCCTTTCAGATTCAGATTCATTTCAGATTCATCTGGGTGTTGCTATTATTCAGAACAGCTAAGATGGGGCCCGTACTCAAAATAAGTCCTATTCCCTGGTCCTGGTGGGAAGCTTTGAATTCGCTTGCAGTTATCTCTGCCACCTCTAGTCCCCTTTTCCTTCAACCATTCCCTCAGCTCCATCCCTCTTTCAGGAGCCCACCTATTTATTCCTTAACCTTTTCCTCTGCCAAAGACTGTGCATGCATCTGATAGTGGTCAATTTTGCTTTTTCCTTGCTGTCTGCCTGTCTGACTGCAGTGTTGTGTGAATTAGTTTTAGTCTCGGTCTTATATCAACCAGACATTTTTGTTCTAAGCCTTTTATCTTAACCATGAAATGAAAGTCTTTGTTCTCTATTAAGGGGATTCAGATGTTCTGGAGCAGATGGAAGATGGTTTGGGGGATATGGATGAAATTACAACATCCATAAGCCAACTTTGAAAGGTAAACTCAATTTAGGCCTTTCAGACATAGGAGTAAGGTAATAGGAGGAAACTGTCTGGAGGTATGCTCCTCTATTTTTTCTCTTGTCTTCCCTCATGGGGCTCTAGGAAAGGGGAAGCTAGAGGATGATATGACTATGACATTGGACTCTCCTAGAAGACTTAGCATTTCATGAAGTTTCCATGATGTATCCATATTATGGCCATCCTTCATATTTTTTATATTGTTTCTGGCTCTGAAAATACAGACACTGACCACTCTTTCTCCACCCCACCCCCCCAAAAGTCTAAGGTGAACAATAGATCATGAATAAATGCTATGGATAAAGACACTTTTGGTTAAAAGAATTTCTGTTTAGTGGGATTGAAAATAATACTATGTTGGAATTGATGAGATATGAAAAGCTTGTGAGTGTTGAAATTTCAGAAATAATGCTCATACTTCATAAATTTTCTTGTGTTTTAGGTTTTAGGGTCTTCTTTTTGAAATAAAAATCTGACTTTGTTATGTTCTAGTCACCAAAATGCAGGGTCTTGTTGGATGTCTTTCCTGGGAGACAAAAGGTGCATCTTATACTTAGCTAGATATCTTAGCAAGTACTTTAAAAACCTGGTTCACAAAGGAGGTGCTTAGTGTCCTGGTACATACAACTTTCAGTGTGTCCAGCTGACTTGGCTCAATGAGGTGTTCTTGGACCAAACTAATAACTGACTACAAGGTGTCCCAGGCCGACACTCCTATACCTAATGGGTCTCAAAGAGCCTCCTTGAGGTGTGGGCTTGGTCCAAAAGATCAACAGCCAACACAGAAGTGTTCTAAATCTATTAGGAGACAGAAAGTATCAGGGAATCATATCTGACACAACTGGTTTTGGAGTGATCTGAGCAGCAACCATAGTTCTAAGATATATAGAAATCTTGAGGATAGTGTCTGGGAGCACAGCATGATGTTTACAAATAATGACTCTGACATTAGACTGCCCATATTCAATTCCTAACACAACCACTCTCTAGCTTGATGACCCTGGGAAGTTATGTAATCTCTCTCAGCTTTAGTTCCTCATCTGTGACACTGAGACAATAAAATGGAAATAGTAGTGTTGAACTCAAAGGATTCATAAGGGGATCAAATCACATAGTAAATGGAAAGCACCCAACTTCGTGCAAACTCTTAGTAAATATTGGTCATTCTTTTTTCTGTGTGTTTGGCAGTTCTGTGTTCTCAAGTGACACAAATAGTTTTGTATTTATTTATCTCCTACTATATTCCTCAATTTGATAACCATAAAGAGTCAAAATTTTGTAGCTGTTATTATTTTATAATAATATCCTATCTTTTCATTTATCAAATGAAGAGAATGAAGGTTGAATAAGGAATAATTTACACTAAGCCATTGCTTCTTTAGGTTTGAGAATCCTTATTAGTATTACCAATGAGGATAATAAATGATTGCAAGGTATGTTTCAACAATGTTTTATGGTTTTCATATTGCTTTCACATTCATCTTACATCACTTGGTCCTCTCAACATTCCTACAAGATATGCAGGATAGGTTTCTTTATCCTTGTTTTTGTAGATATGGAAAGGTTCCTCTTAGACAGCTTTATAGGTCATAAAGCTTCTTGGCTAAGTCAACATTAGAATTCAAACCACAGAATTGAGACTCCTAAACTGAAAAAATTTTCGTAACATCCTAAATCCTCATTCATCTCAGATCTCTGGGTTTCCCGATACGTTCACAGAGTTCATAGGGCACTAGAATTGAAAGGGACATTAAAAATCCTCTGGTTAGCTTCCTCACTGAAGTCCATAGAGATTAGATGACTTGGCCAACCATACATGTTTATTGAATTTAGTGGATGAAGTGAGCCTCTTCCAGCATGCTCGAGATTACAGTTGTATCTTCCATGGGTCCCAGTGGCATAACTCTAAAAAACCATAAAGGTGGAACTCTCACGCAAGTGCATATTCAAATGTCCCTTTATCAAATTCTTCAACTTCATCTTCCCATGTAGAGGAAGGCATGCTACTGTACGGGTCTAACAGGATTTTGAAGCATCTAATAATAAGAAGTCCTAAGAAGATACACAAAATCCCAACAAAAGCAAAGCCAGTTTTTTGTTCCAGAGTCAACGAAAAAGCTGATACTTCATTGACGCTCATCTTAGCTGAGGAGTTGCCACAGTAGGTACTACTCATTATTCACTGTCACATCATTATGGCTCTTCAGAATTCCTGCTGGAGTCACCTGTTGGCCTAAATACAAAATAGAACTCAGTTTAGTGTTATTCATATACGGTATTGAGCAGATAATTGTTTTATAAAATCTGGCAGTTTTCAAACCCTCTTGACTTAACTCACAAAAGATGTGTGAAAACATCATCAGATATGGATCAGCATCAAATTAGCATTGGAGATGCTATTTCTATTGTAGTAATTACTGAACTGCCTCGGTGGGCAAATGAAACTGTACCTACATGCACTAAATATAAAATCAGATATGAAAGTGAATATTCAAATAATGAACCCTAGAAGTTTGGATTCATTGTGAGATGGTTAAGTCACTACTTCTTTGAACTGAATTGTCATCTAATTTTTACTTCATTTTTGCATGTGTAGATAACACCATAAATAATCATAGTGTGTGAGCTGGTCAAGCTCTCTAAGGTCCATGTTCTAAGGTCTGTCTCCAGTGCCACTTTGTCTGATACAGATTCTGATCCTTTTAAATAGGTATAAAGTCTCTCTTTTCATTCCCTTAGCTTTTATATGTATGCACTTGTGTTTTCTTCCCCACTACCACTCCGTACTTCTTGATGTTAATTTCTTGAGGTAAATTGTGTTTTTAAAATTATTTTAATAAGAGCCGTACCCAACAGAGCATCCTGCAAGTAGCAGGCAACAGTAGCTGTGGATCATTAGCCATTGCCCCACCATCCCCATTAGCTTTCAGAACACCCTAAATGGACATAAAATCCAAGTTAAACAGCATGTTTTCCATAAACATTCAGCTTCACAATGAGCTCCCCAGTTCTCTTCCTAACCAGAATCTTACTCCTAAGCTTGTACTCTACTGAGATTTTAAAACTACAGCAAAATTGTTCAGAAAGTGTATGTTAGAGGCGCCTAGGTGGCTTGGTCGGTTAAGCGTCCGAGTTTGGCTCAGGTCATGATCTCACGGTCCGTGAGTTCAAGCCCCATGTCGGGCTCTGTGCTGACAGCCCAGAGCCTGGAGCCTGTTTCAGATTCTGTGTCTCCCTCCCTCTCTGCCCCTCCCTGTTCATGCTCTGTCTCTCTCTGTCTCAAAAATAAATAAACGTTAAAAAAAAATTAGAAAAGAAAGTGTATGTTGGATTGAAGCAAAACAGATTTTCCCACTTGATGTGTTAATTAAGTTAATTAATTAATTAAAATTAAGATGAGTTCATTAGATCAAAGTTTACTAACACACAGCCACCCTTCTTGAGAGGACTGTCATTAAATAGCTTATCATCTAAAAACTGAGAATAATAGATTGCTAGTGTTTGCACTTTTATTGTTGCTTTTTCTAATAATTTTTAAGAATTATTTATTAAAATGACCGACCCTTCAGATTTTTTTTGTATTCAATTTTCAGAAAACCACTGAGACAGAACAGGGATGGGAGGTAAGGAATAAAGAAAGGTAATTAAAAAGAACAAAACTTGTAGCTTTCAAAGTTATTCACCAATGAATAAACCAGTTAATATTTAATGATATTCTTTTTATTATGGTTTGGATTACAAAACAGCTTTATCTTTGTCTTCAAATCTTAAGTGTCAGGAATATTTAATACACTCTGGGGTATGCTGTTATTTGACTTTTTTAATAAAAGGAAAAATACTGTTTTCAACTTCTCTGTTAAACTTCTTTCCATCAAATCATTTTTTTCTGCCCTAATACATATTGGTATAGACTATACTTTGGTTCTTTTCTTAATTTAGTATCACTTAAGTGGCTCAGAGTGATTTCTCTGATCGACCTCTTGTAAGTACTCTTTATCTTGTAGAAGACATGAGACTGGACTGAATATCTAATGACCTTGGGACTTAACTAGAACTTTTTTCTGATGAAATTTCTACTTTTATTGCTTTTGTCAGTTAAAGGTCTTTTGCTGAGATCCATACATCCTCTGGTTCATTTGTTTAACAAGTGGAGAAACTGAAAAGCAGTATGTTTATACATGGAGATGCTGAACCAAATATTTGTCATGTAACAGACTGATTCAGCCAAGTAACTAGTCTGAATTCTTTCTTCACTAGAGCCATGACCTTGCTAGGCTATATCATTTGATAATTTCAGAGAGCATGTGTATAAGAGGAAGCAATAAACCTGGTTTACTGATGGACACTGTGGTATGTACGACAGGCTCCCTTCCATGAAGGATTTATGCCCAGCAGCTGGGAGTGTTGCCACCAGATGGTCTTTGGCTGTAGCCCCTTTCGAGGAGAGCTGCCTCATCCAAGGTCACTTCAATTCCTAAGGCAGACCATTTTTTTAAATATTTTTAAAAAATATTTTTATTTTATTTTTGAGAGAGAGAAAAAGAGAGAAAGAGATAGAACATGAGTGGGGGAGGGGCGGAGAGAGAGAGAGGGAGGTACAGAATCAGAAGCAGGCTCCAAGCTCTGTCAGCATAGAGCCTGATGCAGGGCTCGAACCCACGAACTGTGAGCTCATGACCTGAGCTGAAGTTGGAGGCTTAACGGACTGAGCCACCCAGGAACCCCAACTGATAAGGCAGACCGTTTTTAATGTCTGATTAATGTGAGAGCAAAAGACCTGATCATCTTGACACAAGGGAGTACAACTCTAAAAAACCATTCTAGCTCTAGAGTTGTTCATGGAGTAAACCAAGACTGTCACTGGTTCCACGTCACAGCTTGACTTGTGCCGATTCCTGCCTACTTTCTCGTTCTTCCACAGGTGTTGAGCCCAAGGACACTACTTAACAAACATCCTCACACTAAACTCTCAGAGTCTGGTTTCTGAGGACCAAATGTAACAATCGGTGGTACAGAAGTGAAAACATCTGGACAGTTTTCATAATCTGCACTTTTTTTACCGAGTTCATTTTGCCATTATGAAGAAACAGCCTAAACTATGTATAATTATGATATTAGTTAACTATACATGTTTTTAAAAATCATAATGTAGAAAGAGACACAGGGTCATAGCTGATCATTAGAAGAGTTAAGTCAGTTGGCTTTTAATGATTAATCCACTAGACTCTGTTATTCTTATTAAAACCTATCGACTAAAAAATAAATAAATAAATAAATAAATAAATAAATAAATAAAACCTATAGACTGAGCAAACAAACAAAAAAAGGCATTTACTAGTTGTAGCAATAAAACCCTCAATTCATTTGTCAATATTAAATTAAAACACAGTATCTTCCTAGTTAGAGATATAAAATTATACTTTTTATCACAATCATCTAACATACGAGATAATGCTTTGTTCTGAGAGTCTCAAACAATCTGTGAATTGAGCTACTTTACTTTTTAAAGGAAAAACTCCTACTTCTCAAGTACTGGTTACAGTTCCCAGCATATCATAGATATCCAATAAATATTTTAATTGAATCAAAGTAAATTTATTGAAAAATATAATTTTTTAAGAATAAAGTTCTGGGTCCTAAGAATCTAATTGTTAAATATCCAGAAAACATATTAAAAACATTTAACATTTAAATGTCAAAATGAAATGAATAAAAAAAACTTTGATTTCAAAAAAAAATTGGCCTCAAAGATAAGTATCAAAATTCAGCAGCTCATTCAGTGTTCAGTGTTTCTGTTTGTTTTTATCAGGTTGATTAATAAGAACATTCCTGGAAAGATTCACATGATTTGTACTCAAAGTGATTCTAGCCTGTAAGGGAGAGGATACATGCACAAACAGGAAAAAACTGGTATAGGCTTCTACAAGACAATAAAAGGAAAGGAGGAGCAAACTTGTATTTAACACACACTGTATACCAAACACTGCTTTACATATGTTATTCTATTTAATCCCCATAATAATCATACAGGGTTAGTAGTATTATCTTCAACATATTGATGAAAAAAGAGATTCGAAAATCAACAAATTTAGAGGAAATAGATATTTTACCCATTTAAGGATCAGGAAAGTTTTTCTTGTAAAAGATTGTATTTGAGATGAGTCTTGAAAAAAGACAGAAGATTTAGATATGCAAGGAAGGAAACAGCATGACAATGAATATGAAGTCAGAAAAGTGCTGAATTTATCCAGAGGAGCAGTTTGTTCAGAGCAATTTGATACAAGCAAAGAGGAGTATGGGAAACAAAACATTGAAAAGGTAGGTTGAGCCAAAATGTGAAATCTCCTGACTGTCAGGCTAAGAGTTTGCAATTTTTTTAAATTTTTTTTTAACGTTTTATTTATTTTTGAGACAGAGAGAGACACAGCATGAATGGGGGAGGGGCAGAGAGAGAGGGAGACACAGAATCTGAAGCAGGCTCTAGGCTCTGAGCCATCAGCCCAGAGCCTGACGTGGGGCTTGAACTCACGGACCTCGAGATCATGACCTGAGCTGAAGTCGGCCGCCCAACTGACTGAGCCACCCAGGCGCCCCCTAAGAGTTTGCAATTTATTTGCTTAAGGGCTGACTGGCTTGGTGATGAGACAAAATAAACATAGATTTCAGGGGGGACATCATAGGAAATAAATGTTCCAGGTGAGAAGTAATGAGGGCTTGGACTACAGGGTAGATGAGTGGGAGAGGAAATGGGTTCAAAAGATGTTTATAAAGATATCAGGGATAGTTTTGGCAAATAATGGAAGGTAGTGGGCCATGGAGAGAGGTATCAAAGATGACTCCACTCTTTTAAGCCTGAACAAGTGTAAAGGCAATGTTTTCATCAACCAAAATAAAGAAAATACAAGCAAAGTGTAAATTTAGTAAACAAAGGGTTTAGTTCTGGTCTTAGTGAATTTGTGGTGTTTACATCTGGCACATAATAGACATCAATCAACAGGCAGGTTTTTTTTTTTTCTTTTTTAAGTTTATTTATTTTGAGACAGAGAGAGAGAGCATGTGCACACTCGTGGGGGAGGGGCAGAGAGAGAGGGGGAGAGAGAGAGAGAGAGAGAGAATCCCAGGCAGGCTCTGCACTGTCAGCGCAGATCCACACAAGGGCTCTATCTCAAGAACCCATGAGATCATGACCTGAGCCAAAATCAAAAGTCCAACGCTTAACTGACTGAGCCACCCAGGCACCCCTCAATAAACGGTTTTAAATAAATTAATCCAGCTCATTTTGTCCCGCATAAAATCACTGGTGGGGAAAACATCTTAAGGATATTATTGCCAAATAGAGTTTGTGGAGAAGAATGCCTCCAGGACACAATTTAATACATAGAAGCATTTACAGATCAAAACTTAAGAGAAGGAAAGAATTGCTGAGTTTTTCAGGAAAGAGGAGACCAAGGAAGATGACAGGTGTATTCTAATATTTGAAGAGTTATCCTGGAGGAAGCCAGATCTACTTATTCTGGATGGATCCAGAAAGCAATTTTTATGTCATCCCATTAATGTTCTATTTGCAGTTACCAAAAAGGATTGAAAATGAAAGAAGCCTAGCAATGAGCCTCAAAGAATCCCTCTCTTACAAGAAGAAAACAGGATCTGCTAGTAGAGTTGTGTAAGGAATGATCAGAGTTCTAAGTGAATCTGCAGTAGGAAGTTCACTTGGAACAAAGGAAGCTAGAGTTTCTGAAGGTGCTGGTAAACAGTGTTGAATTCTTCAGTGGTGATGGAAACAAGTGATGAAAAACAGGACCCTGGGTTTGGCATTCAGACTTTTTTCACCGCTTTTAAAGCTTCAGTTGAATGTCCAGGGAGGACAATAATTGAAGAGGGTTTTGGAGTGATGGGTAATGAATAAATGAAGCCCAATGCTAAAAGAAACTTGACAAAAAGGAAGTTTCACTTCCTTTACTTCAACAAAAATTTAAGTGCATAAGTTTAGACCATTAGACTACTTATTTCCAATAATAAGGACAGGATTATATATTCAGCTGTTAAAAGTAGAGCCAAGTAAATACACTTGGGGTTCAAAGAACTAGGAAATTTCCATTTTTAACCAAAAATTGGGTGACAAATAACAGAGGTTTTATTAAGATCTTAAAAAGAAGAACTTGGACTTTTATTTACATTTGAAAATTCTGCCTTATGCTAAAGATGAAAACCAAATACAAGTCAAGAAAAACAACTAAAAGGATAATATTTAAAGCTTGAAAAAAAAGCCTGGCCATTGCTGTAGGCTGTGGACAGACAAGCAAATTAGTAAAAAGTTAAGCAATTGCCTAACAATGTGTTCAGCAAATAGATGCTCTTAGTAATTTAAGCCATATGTGTAGCAACTGAAATACCAGTATTTGTAGGCCTAAATTTTTCAAACGTTTGCCCAAACTTTCCATTTTACTTGCTCTGTGAAATGAATAACTTATACTTTCAACAGCAGGTAGAAAATTTTTGAGAATATACTGCTAAGTGCAATGAACTTTGTACCTTTCTATTGATATAGAGCATAATTAGATTAAAAAGTATTGTTAGTAACAAAATATTGTTAAAAATAAATAGAAGTCTCCAGTTACAACACTGATTTCTTCATAATTAACAAGATATCCAAAATTACTCAACAATGTGGATAAAAGATACATTTTACTTTCTCTAGTCCATGGAAGAGATGGAAATGCAAAACAAATCAGTATGCTCTGTAAAACAGACATTTTAATGCCTACCTCAGAGGGAAAACATCATCTTAATATCTTGTTTACTGGGAAATAGAAAAATGAGAGACATTCAGACCATGAGGTTACAAAACCATGATAAAAAAGCCCTGTTGAGAAAAAAGAAATGCATTTTCAAAAAAAGAGTAGATGTAGAATTATGTGATAAGAGTCATTTTAAACATCCTACACCATAAAATATGGGTTAAAAGATCAACATTTAGGTCCTTTAGAAATGAGCAATTGAGTTGAAAGTACATCATTTCCTTCATGGCAATTATCAGGAGCTGGGATTTCTAAGTCCTGATGAGTCATAGGATTGGGCCAACAGTATACCGGTAGACCAAAAGGCCAAAATCTCATTCAATGGCTTTGTAGTTAGTAACCAGTAAACAAAGTCTATCTTTGATCAGTCATACAAGTGATACCATTGTGAGTAGTCAAGCAAATAGTATTTTTATACCTAATATATATATATAGCCCTTCATACATGTAAATGTTGTGTTACTTTTTTCTTCTATGAATAAGCTTACTGATTAGAAAGATATAATTTCACTTTTTAGAAACATATAGTATGCATGCAACAATGTGCAACTGCAGAAACCAATATTGAAGAGTATATGCCCATTAAAAAAAGAACCTCTAGCATTTTAATCAACAGGTTTTTTCCTTTGGTTTATTTATCTATTAATGATAGTCTAAACAGTTTATCTGAAATAACAGCTATTATATTGGAATATGGTGTTCTTGGTGAAAAGTATTTTGATGTTAGTTATCAGATATAGTAATCTTTAATGCTCATAATATGGATATTCATGATTTCATGGAATGAGAACTATAAGAAATATCAGGCTTAAAAAATAATGAATCCTCCCATACGCACATAGACACATCCCCCACTCTACATCAAGGTTATTAAATCCTATTCAAAGTAAACAGGGAAAAAGAAACACTGTTCAGTCTGCTTCTGCACAGAGCTAGTTAATCATTAGGAATGGAATGTGTGGGAATTAAAGGAAAACCTTAAATTACAAACCCAGATGTCTTCATCATGATCAAGTGCAAACATTTCAGGCCTTCCCAGAAATCCAAAACCTCAGGATCTGCCAGAATTGCACCCTCCCTCCCCCACCAACCTTTCAGATTTCAACCTTAAGAGAACTTCCCTCTTAAGAGAATCTTCACATAGCTCCCCAAGGACTCTGACATTCGATCTTTTCAAAACACTGGAAATCTGGTCTGAAAATTTTCAAAATGTCTCACCAGAGAAATGTAGACTGTCATTATCATTCTGCCTTGTTTGTCTCCAGTTCTCTTTGGACATGTTAAACTAAAGAAGCATAGAATCAGCAAGCTAACTGCACACACACATTTTTTTTAAATTTACTTTTTCTTTTTGGCAGCAGCACCAGCAGAAATATCAGGGCTGTATCCTCCTTTAGAATTTGAACTGACCAGACCTGCAGGATCCATTCGTGAGCCCCCCTACCCCCCGCCCCTGCCCCCACCTCACCACCCCCTCACCCCCGCCCTCCCCAGCCTCCTTTCCCACTCCTTAGCTTCATAAATACAAGAGAATGAGGACATGCTTCTCATCTGAACCTGCACTGGAACCCTGTCAGTTAATGCGGAGGGTAGGGGGAGAAAGTTACTTCGCAGGCAGCGATGTCTCACCTTCCATGCTTGTTGCCATGGAGATGAAATCCAGCCAGTAGACTTAAGTGTTGGCAGGTTTGTCCGTGTTCGCTGATCGGTTCGGTAACAATGTAAAAGGCGTGTCCTGGGAACCTGCGTGGAGTCTCAGTACCGTGGTTAGCGCTCTCCTGGCCTACGTGTGTAAATATCTATATCTGTCGGTGAGAGATAGAGGACGTGGGCGCTCGTGAAGTACGTGTGCGCGCGCGTGTATTTGCAGGAAAATGTGCCTGATTTATTCGTTGTGGCAGAGTGTAAACATTGGCGCGCGCGCGCGTATATGTGAAGGCGTCTGACCGTGTGTGTTTGTGAGACCGAGAAGAGTTGGGAAATGAGAAGGGGGAAGGGAATCGGCCACCGCAGCAGCAACAGGCTCTATCTATTCTGTTTTGCTAAAAAGAAAAAAAAATAGGTGCTCATTTTCACTCATATCACTGCAGGTTAGCAATCGGAGTTCATCGCCAATTTAATTAATTTATTGTTAAAATCCTTGTTTTCCTCTCTTCTGCAGCAGCATCTGTACCGCGGGCATTTTGTTGTGCTCGTTCACCGCAGTCTCAGTGAAGGAATAGACGCTAAATTCTTTTCTTCTCATCTGATTAGAGAAAGACGAGAATGAAAGTGTATTGGTTTAAGTGGGGACTGCATGCGTCATTTGGAGTTGTTTTCTCCTACTCTTCACCTTTTCTTTTCTACGCAAACCCAACCGGATCCTTCCCCCCAAGCTCCCAACCTAGCTCGCCGCCCCACCCCCGCATTTTATGGCAGGAGTCTAGGCGCTGTCCGTAGTGCTGAAAAATTGCGTTGTAAGACCTACCTAGTAGATAGAACACACCAAGAGAGGAATGCTCCATTAAAGCCCATATGTAGTTGCAAGGCACATTTTCTAAAGTGTTAAATACATAGAATCTAAACTTAAACCTCAATGAAAGCAAAGCCAAACAAAAACAAAAGAAAAACAACAACAAGAAAACCTTTCACCTCATCCTAACTTAGGGGTGTTGTCCTACTCAGTTATAAGGCTCCAATTCTATTCATGTTTGGATACTATATCCAGAAACTTCAAGTTACAAACACCTGTAGATTCTCTAAAAATTTGATTATTGACCTTGGAAATTATTAAATTGTCAGCTATTGGGGAAAATGTAGGTGCAGAATTGGGTCACTGTGTAGAAAAATGCTGAAAACACATCATGTAAAGGTGTGTTAGAATTCAATAATAAAGTGAAGACAAGGTAATGGTCATTCAGAATATTTATGTATTCAGGAAATTTCATGGTCTTATAAAAAATTCTTAATGTATAACTTGTAGTTCATATAAGACTATACTCAAAAATTTTTATTCTTTTTTATTTAAAACCATTAAACACCCCATAATATAGGTGAACTAACTGCCCACCAATAGACTGCAAAAGTTATTCCAGTAACATGTTCCTAACCAAGGTTTTAACTGGCTTTTTTTAAAAGCTTGCTAAGGTCCACATCTTATTTTGGTACTATGCCAGAGCAGTGCTTCTTGAAATTTAGTATGAGTATGAATCATCTCAGGATCTTGCTAAAATGCAGGTTTTCACTCAGCAAGTGTGAGTTTGGGTCTCAGATTCTGCATTTCTAACAAGATCCCAGGTGATGCCAGAAGTTGCTAGTTCAGGAACCACGCTTCAAGTAGCAAGGTTCTAGAAAGATTGTATTATGGCAATGCGGTCACTCATAGAGTATGGGAAAGGAGGTCGTTTTCTTCCTTCTATTGTTCTATGTATGTTTCTAGACTGCTGTAAGAATATTCTATTCACATAAGTTCAGAGGTTAACCATTTTGTTTGTACAATATTAACAACTATAGCAAACTTTATAAATTTAGTCATTTGATCTTGATTTGGCATTGTCCGGACACATACCACTGTTTATTTCACTCTATATTTTTACAGTATAACCTGCAATCACCCATTCTTTTTGTAATCCAAGCTCATGGAAAGAAACTAAATTATATGATTTCACTGCTTATGTATAGGCCTCAGTCCAAGGTTTTGTTGTCATGATTTTATGCTCATGATACTGATTTTACAAATCTGAATGTTACATATCTAATTCTTACCCAGTTTAAAAAGTGGGATAGGGCCATTGTTTCATTGATCATTTGAGTAAATGCTGATCTGTTGTGTCCCTGACATGACACATGTATACTTAGATTTTGAAGATTCCTCTGGATGGTTTTCTTGTTTTTTAAAAAATCCATTTATACATCAGTTGATACAGTGCTTTTAGTTAATGCTTTTGAATTGACGCCAAAGGAAAGTTTTTACTATATATTAGGTTTCTAGGTATGTGTTAGTGCATGATCTTGATCTTTTTCAAGCTATATGAATGGTGGTGATGTTCTGGAAACTCTGCAAATGACTCATTCAGGAAAGCATAATGAATTAAAAATCCATTATGTTCCACTTTCTTTGCTAGATGCTAGGATACAAAGACTGATGATCTTTGGTCTCTGACCTTGATGAGATACATTGCAAGACAACATGGCAAGTTCTACCAAGTTTTATAGAAGCACAGAGATTAATGATATATATTTTATTCTCTACTGCCAAAGAAGTGATGAATGATAGCAAAATAGATAAAATCCAGAACATCTGCATTTCAGGTCCTTGCAGCATTGGCCTGCTGCTCAATATTTATTTTAAAAAATTGTTGAAAGATATGAAACACATGAATACTTTTCTAATGTGCACATGGTTAATCCATACTTCTGGATAGTCTAGGATTTATTTTCAGAGAAATCCAAATTATTAGAAAGATAAATATGTGGGTGGCATTTTTTAGACCTCCCCCAAGCAGAATTGCCTTTACTATGCTTTGACATTACATTTTCAGCTTATATGCAAATATTCTGTATGAAACAGTCTTCAGTTTATATGTCCTGTTCTAAGTGTACTATAGGGTTGCTAATAAAGACTTGGACTTGCCCAACATATCACTTGCTATTCTATATATAAGTTCTCCCTAAAAACATTTCTATTAATGCCAATCTCATGACTTGAACTTTCATACTTCTCTTCACTTAAACCATCGCAAGGTAAGTGTTATGTTCTCCTCTTATATACAATGTACATCGTGTAAGTGATTCCATTTGCCTTTTCTTTTAGTTACAAGGGATGTCAAAGTCAAATTAACAACTAAAAATTAGTACCTGTGTAAAATATTAAGGCTTTTATATTTGTGTTCTTTCTCTATTGCCTGAACTACTGCAATTTTGTTTTCTCAGGTATTGGTATGTTATTTTCTTTTAATTGCCTGATGTAATGTGTGTCCGCATATAAATGTCCTCACAAAATCAGAAATGAAGTAAAGAAATTAAAAATAAGCAAATAAATACATTTATTTTTCTACTTTTTGGCTCAAAATGTTAACTACCTTTTGGGTATATATGGCTATTCTATAAATTTGTTGTTTTTTTAAGTAATTTTTTTAATGCTTTTTTTGAGAGAGACAGAGTGTGAGTGGGGGAGGGGCAGAGAGAGAGAGGGAGACACAGAATCTGAAGCAGGCTCCAGGCTCGGAGCTGTCGGCACAGAACCCAACACTTGGCCTAAACCCACGAACCATAAAATCATGACTGTAGCCGAAGTCAGACACCTAACTGACTGAGCCACACAGGCACTCCTAAACTTGTTTCTAATAAGATGCTTAACTATAGAAAAAACAATCATGTAGTTAGCTATGAAGATAGAATATAATTTATTATGACTCAATAATAAAGGTTAAGCTAGCAGAAGAAATTTTCAATTTATGGAACTACATATCAGCTTTATTTCAAAATACTTTGTTTCTCTGTTTCTTCTTTTATATTGTAGATAGTGTCCTTTATATGACTAGGACTTTTTTTTATGTCAGAGAGTGGAAGTGTTGATTATCTAACTTGTTCAGAAACATGGTAACTATAGAAATTTAAAGAACATGACAGCCCCACTCTGATGAATATACTTTTGAATGAGGGTGTCACAAAGGAGGTAAAAGCAAGAATTTCTTTAACAAGGCAGCTCAGGATTCTTCTCAGAGGAAATTTTGTTTGCTGTGAATTCTTGCTACCCTGGCTCTAGTTGTCTTCTTGCTCTGAAATTATCTATGGTGGGATCATCTCTCAAACTTATTAGGCCAACATGTCACCCTCAGCTTTTCATGGAAATCAATGTCATACCTGACTGGTTTGATTATTTTTTCTAAACTAAAATGTCTTAATGTAGCTGGGTCTTTTTATTCAAAATATTGCTATTTACTCAAATATTCGACACTACGACTTTCAAATGCAGAACTCTAAAAAATGTATTAAAGACAAATACAAATTATTTTTGTTATAGATATTAAAATATTAACCCAAATGCTATTTCACTTAAGATGGTATTAGATAATTTGTTTTATCAAAAAGTCATCTGTTTATCTTTAAGAAATACATTCCTACTTGGGTGCCTGGGTGGCCCAGTCGTTTAAGCCTCTGACTTTGGCTCAGGTCATGATCTCGCACTCTGTGAGTTTGAGCCCTGCATCGTGGTCTGTACTGACAGCTCAGAGCCTGGAGCCTGCTTCGGATTATGTGTCTACCTTTCTCTTTGCCCTTCCCCCACTCGCACTCTGTCTCTCAAAAATAAATAAATAAACCTTAAAAATGTTTTTAAAAAGAAATACATTCCTAACTATCCTGAGTGTCATTTTTAGCTACCTATGCTTTTGTTCTGTATGAGTGGTTTTAATATTTTTAGAGGGTTAAGATTGATTGAAATTACAATAAGAAATATATGCCCTCTACCTAAAAATACATATAAGCAGATAATTCTGCTCAAAACCCAGAGCATTCACAGGCCCTTGGAAGTCCATTTCTATAATCCTGATGTAATCCGAAGGACAAGTTAAAAATTTCAGCTATAAATGAATGGTTCATCGTCTTGTTCTAACTTTTGCAACTAGGTATTGACTGGCTTAAAGTGCTGTGTTTTTTTTAACCACTCTATTAGTTTTCTAGTTTCTTTTCTTAGAGTTCTTCCTCTAGGTCATTTTACCATCTGATCTCTGGAGAGTACCAATGCTGAATATGCTGAAATAGGATTAGAGAGTACAGTAAGTAATAGGACAATTAGATTTGATTAGAAAATGACTATGGGATTTTTGTCAACAGTGAAGAAATTATCTAAAGTGAGTGGACTCATGAGAGAATTGAGCACGATGACACTTCAGTGTAGATAATGATCTGATGTTGGTCTGTTTGATGAGTACCATTGAAAATGAGATGTTATGTTTTGCTGGTAAAATTTTCTGCAAAGAAAAAGTGCACTAAATGTTTCAGTTCAGAGTGATCTATTTAAATGAAGTTTCATTTAATTGGCTTTAATTTACAGCCCATAAGCCTTAAATTGTCTCATTTAAAGTGTACTTCAAGCCTCTACTATATTTACTCTTGAAGCTAATGAGTATGATAGGATACCTTGGGCACAATCTCCACAAATATGGGAGCCATAACTATGGTATAATATATTTAATTGGTTTAAGTTATTTTACTGGGTTAAAGAAACAAAGAATCAAAGGCAGTTTATTTTGCTGCATTTTATATTTCTCTAATATGAACCAATTAATACATAATTGGCAAGTAAGTATGTCAATAGAATATGGAAATCAATCAGTTTATACACAGTTTTCCTTGATACAGTTGGGTTTGACTACCAAGTGAAAGCAATTTAACTCAAAGTCCACACTAACAGCTGAATGCAGTAAACTGTGGAGGAAAGCAGTCCTATACACATGCCCATTCACCTCTTCATCCTCTTGGCTCAATTTAGCCACATGCTCTGTCTTGAAATTGCATATTAACAGTTCTTCCTGGTCTTTGTGCACTTGTCCCTGTTTTCATAATTCAACTTGCCTTATATATTTCTACACCATTTGTTGAAGAGACTGTCTTTTTTCTGTTGGATTTTCTTTCCTGCTTTGCTGAAGATTAGTTGACCATATAGTTGTGGGTCCATTTCTGGGCTTTCTATTCTGTTCCATTGATTTATGTGTCTGTTTTTGTGTCAGTACCAAACTGTCTTGATGACTACAGCTTTATAATATAGCTTGAAGTCTGGAATCATGATGGCTTCAGCTTTTCTTTTCTTTTTCAAAATTGTTTTGGCTATTTGGGGTCTTTTATGGTTCCATACACATTTTAGGATTATTTGTTGTAGCTCTGTGAAAAATGCTGGTGGTTTTTTGATAGGGATTGCATTGAATGTGTAGATTGTTTGGGTCAGTATAGACATTTTAACAATGTTTGTTCTTCCAATCCATGAGTATGGAATGTTTTTTTCCATTTCTTTGTGTCCTCTTCAACTTCTTTCATAAGTGTTCTAAGTTTTCAGAGTGCAGACATTTTACCCCTTTGGTTAGGTTTATTCCCAGTTATCTTATGTTTTTTTGGTGCAACTGTAAATGGTATAGATTCCTTGATTTATTTTTCTGCTTCTTTCATTATTGGTGTATAGAAATGCAACAGATTTCTGTACTTTGACTTTATATCCTGTGACTTTGCTAAATTCATGATTAGTTCTTTGCTAAATTCATGATTAGTTGTAGCAATTTTTTGGTGGAGTCTTTTGAGTTTTCTACATAGAGTATCATGTCATCTGCAAATGGTGAAAGTTTGACTTCTTCCTTACCAATTTGGATGCCTTTTATTTCTTTTGTTGTCTGATAGCTGAGGCTAAGACTTCCTGTACTGTGTTAAATAGTAATGGTAAGAGTGGACATCACTGTCTTGTTCCTGACTATAGAGGAAAAGGTCTCAGTTTTTCCCCATTGAGGATGATATTAGCTGTGGGTCTTCATATATGGACTTTAGGATGTCGAGGTATGTTCCATCTACCCCTACTTGGTTGAGGGTTTTTATCAAGAATGGATGCTGTATTTTGCCAAATACTTTTTCTGCATCTACTGAGAGGATCATATGGCTCTTACCCTTTCCTTTATTAATGTCGTGAATCAATTAATTAATTAATTAATGTTGACTGATTTTCAAATATTGAACCACCCCTGAAGCTCAGGAATAAATCCCACTTGATTGTGGTGAATAATTCTTTTTATATGCTGTTGGATTCAATTTGCTAGTATCATGTAGAGAATTTTTGTATCCATGTTCACCAGGGAGACTGACCTGTAATTCTTCTTTTTAGTGAGGTCTTTTTCTTATTTTGGAACCAAGGTTATGCTGGCCTCATTGAAGGAGGTTGGAAGTTTTCCTTCCATTTCTGTGTTTTGGAACAGTTTGAGAGGAATAGGTATTAACTCTTCTTTAATTTTCTGGTAGAATTCCCCTGGGAAGCCATCTGGCCCTGGACTTTTGTTTGTTGGGAAATTTTTCCTTACTGATTCAATTTTTTTGCTGGTTATGGGTCTGTTCAAATTTTCTATTTCCTCCTATTTCAATTTTGTATGTATTTATATGTTTGTAGGAATTTGTCAATTTCTTCCAGATTTCCCAGTTTACTGGAAAATAATTTTTCATAATATTCTCTTATAATTATTTGTATTTCTGCAGCGTTGGCTGTGATTTCTCCTCTTTCATTTGTGATTTTATTTATTTGGGTCCCTTTTCTTTTCTTTTCAATGAGTTTGGCTGGGGGGTTATCATGTTTATTTTTTTTTTACTATTTTAATGTTTATTTATTTTTGAGAGAGAGAGAGAGGAGGAGAGTGATAGAGGCAGAGTAGGGAAGGGGCAAAGAGAGAGCGAGACACAGGATCTGAAGCAGCTTCCAGGCTCTAAGCTGTCAGCACAGAGCTCAATGCAGGACCTGAGTCCAAGAACTGTGAGATCATGACCTGAGCAGAAGTGGATGCTTAACTGACTGAGCCAATCAGGAGTCCCAGTTTATCATTTTTATTAATTCTCTCAAAGAACCAGTTCTTAGTTTCATTGGTATGTTCTACTGTTTTTTGTTTCTATATTGTTTATTTCTGCTCTAATCTTTATTATTTCCCTTCTGCTGGCTTTAGGCTTTCCCTGCTGTTTATTTTCTAACTCCTTTATTGTAAGGTTAGGTTGTATATTTGAGAGTTTTCTGGCTTCTTGAGGTAAACCTGTATGCAATGTATATTTTTAACTTGTATTTTTAACTGTGCTAGTATTTTCATTAGTTTTGTAAATGTTTTTGTGGTGCTCTGGTTGTGAAGTTGCATGGGTTTTACACTGTTTCCCATTCCTCCACCCCCAGCCTTGAATGATTTTTTTTTTCTCCTGAATATTATCAGTTATCTTTTTCTTTGAGCGGGCTTTATTTTGTAAAGCAGTTTTAGGATTACAGAAAACCCGACCAGAAAAATACCATATACCTCCTTCCCCCCTTGCCCCACCGTTTTATCTATTATTAACATATTGCATTAGTGTGGTGCATTTGTTATAATTGGTGAACCCATATTGATACATTATTATTAACTAAAGTTCATAACTTACATTAGAGTTCATCTTTGTGTTGTTCAGTTCTGTGGGATTTGACAAATGGTTATTGTCATGTATCCATCATTACAGTATTGTAACAGAATAGTTTTACTTCTTTAAATATCTGGTGCCAGACTTACATATTTCCCCCCTTCCACCCACCTGCATCATGAACCCTTGGAAACCATTGATCTTTTCCTGTTTCTATAGTTTTGTCTTTTCCAGAATTGTATGTATGGAGTCATATACACTCGTTTCTTTTTCAGACTAGCTTTTTGCACTTAGCAATATGCATTTAAGCTTCCCCCATGACTTTTCATAGCTTGGTAGCTCATTTCTTTTTATTGCTTAATAACATTCCATTGCATGGATAGACCGAAGTTTAGCCATTAGCTTTTTTTTTTAACGTTAACTTATTTTTGAGAGAGAAAGAGACAGGGCGTGAGTGGGGGAGGGGCAGAGAGAGGGAGACACAGAATCTGAAGCGGCTCCAGGCTCTGAGCTGTCAGCACAGAGCCTAATGTGGGGCTGGAACTCATGGACAGTGAGATCATGACCTGAGATGCTTAACTGACTGAGCCACCCAGGTTCCCCTAGCCATTAACTTATTGAAGAACGTCTTTGTTTCTTTCAACTTTTGGAAACTATGAATAAAGATGCTATAAATGTTCATGTGCAGGTTTTTGTGTGAACATAAATTTTCAACTTGTTTTGGTTAATAACTAAGAGTGCTATTGTTGGGTTGAATGATAAGATGATTTTTAGCTTTCTTACTGTCCTTCAAAGTGACTAAACTGTGTTGCATTCCCACTGGCAGTGAATGAGAGTTCTTGTTGCTTCACGTTCTTCATCAGCATTTGGTACTTGTCAATGTTTTGGATTTTAGCCATTTTAATAGCTATGTCATGGTATCTCAATGTTTTAATTTGAACTCTCTAATGACATAAGATACTGAACCATCTTATGCTTATTTTCCATCTTTGTATTTTCTTTGGTGAGGTGTCTATTCAGAACTTTTTTCACTTTTTAATGGGGTGGTTTGTTTTCTTATCATTGATTTTTGTATATTTTGGACAGATGTCCTTTATAAGATATATGTTTTGCATAGATTTTGTCCCAGTCTGTCTTTTCACTTTTTTTTTAATGTTTATTTATTTTGAGAGAAAGAAACAGAGCATGAGCAGGGTAGGGGCAGAGAGAGAGACAGACACAGAATCTGAAGCAGGCTCCATGCTCTGAGCTGTCAGCACAGAGCCCGGTACAGGGCCAAACTCATGAACGGTGAGATCATGACCTGAGCCAAAGCTGGAAACGTAACCGACTGACTCTGTCACCCAGGCACCTCTGTCTTTTCACTTTTTTTAAAAAAATTTTTTTAATGTTTTTATTTATTTTTGCGACAGAGAGAGACAGAACATGAGCAGGGGAGGGCCAGAGAGAGAGGGAGACACAGAATCGGAAGCAGGCTCCAGGCTCCGAGCTGTCAGCACAGAGCCCCACAGACTGTGAGATCATGACCTGAGCCAAAGTCGGATGCTCAACCGACGAGCCACCCAGGCGCTCCTGTCTTTTCACTTTTTAAAGTGACCAGTTATTTTCGGGGGATAATTTTGTAGAACAAGAGTTGTTTTGTTCCTCTCCCTCCCACCCCCCTGCCAAAAATGTGTGCATTGTTGAAGAAGTAACACTTGAACACTAGATATCAGATTTCTAAAACTAAGCTAGCCGAATAAAACTTACACTTCTCATATTCCAAGCAAAACTAAACTGAATGAGTGTTTGGTAAGATACAAAGTCACTTTAGGCAACTACAGAAGATAATTAGAAAGGTTCACATAGGGGCTTTATATTTCAATACTACCTAAAAGTCAGTAAAATTGAAGTTAGTGACTCTTGGATAAAAGAATACTTGAAAGTAGTAAGATTTTAAGGAAAAAATATAAACCTGATATTTTGAGGACTGATTAGTTTTAGTAACTTTTACATAAAACCTCTGCATACATATTAGTTCTTATTTTACTGCTCTTAGTTGAGTCTTAAACCAATAAACAGCTGGGACTAATAAGGTCTGATTTTTCAAATGCATTTTTGACACAGGTTTCCAGAAATATTAGGAGTCTAGATGTAGAAATCTAGGTTGAGGTAAATGAACACCTATATAAACCTATATTTCCTCAATGACTTCGGCACTGTCAGAACATTTACCTTGACAGTTGTATTACCATGCAATTTCTTTAATAATCTGAAGGATAGCTCAAAGAACTCACAACTGAGATTTGTTGATGAAGTCAAAAGGATAACATCAATATAAGTAAGTATTTTTACATATTTAACCTTATTTAGAGATATAGACATTCCTAAATGTAACAGACACAATGAGTGAATGGATAAATGGACAAATGCATATAGTAAGTTTACTCTTTTTGCCAAAACGCTTAGACATTGTGCCAAATATTATCTGTTGATACTCAGCACCATCCTCACCCTTCTATATTCCTCCTGTATGTGATATTTCTCAGAATCTGTTGCCAGCAGTATTCTAACCAAATTCTACCAATGAGAGGCACTGGTGTAAAATTTAAGAGGATTTTTTGAGTCCTAGCAATAGCTCCTAGACCTTTGTTCCCCCAGCCCTAATTATTGTGTAAACCTCTAAATCTTTGGGCATGTAATCCTACATGAAATGCCTACAGTGCTTGGCTGAATATTATCTAATGTTTTTAACATGTTTAAACAGTTTGCGAGGGGAAATACCATGATGTGAAGTCACTCCAGCCTACCATTCTGCAATATACTATGAAAAAATGTAACACATTTGTACACTACTGAAAATCCATTGCTTCCAATGAACTAGACTCAATAAGCAGCCATCAGGAATGGTGTGTCCCTTGTTTTAAAAGGTTGCAAAGGGTAGGATATGTGGATTTTGTTTGGTGTCATGAAACTGGGGTAACACAAATCCAATGGCATCACCTAAGTCAAAGGAAGTTATTTTTCTCCCCAAATAAGAAATGTAGGTGTAGGCAGTCTGGGGGTTTTACAATGGCTCAGTAAGGTCATCTGTGTTTCAGTTCCTAGTTTTCTGATCTGACATCCTTAGCTGTGGCTTTTGTCCTTATTCCTGTTCCATCATGGTTTCCAAAGGGATACTCCACCCTCTAGCTTCACAGGACAGAAAGAAGGCAAAGAACTTATTAAGAAAGACACTCTAGGAACGCCTAGGTGGCTCACTCAGTTAAGCGTCCAACTTTAGCTCAGGTCATGATCTCACAGTTTGTGGGTTCAAGCCCCGCATCAGGTTCTGTGCTGTCAGTTCACAGCCTGGAGCCTGTTTCATATGCTGTGTCTCCCTCTCTCTCTGCCCCTCCCCTGTTCACGCTCTGTCTCTGCCTCAAAAATAAACATTTTTTAAAAAATAAAAAAAAAAAAGGAAGACACTCTAGAATCCCTGGTGTATTTCTCTTTACAACTTCTTAGATAGAGCTGTGTCCTATGGCCGCTCCCAGTATGTTAGCTGGGCACACTGCTACTCTACACAACATTGTGGTTCTGTCAGCAAGGAACAAAAAGGGAGAAAGAATATCATAGAGGAAACTTGTAGTGTTCTAAACCATTTGGCAAAGGAGTAAACAAAAGCCAATGTAAATGATGTCTTCAGAACAACAACAACAACAACAACAACAAAAAACCAAAAACACTTTAAAAGTAGTGTTGTGTTACCATAGCATAGAAAAAACTATTAAAGCAACTCAGTCATTTCAGTAAAAATAATGATCATTAGTATTAAGTTCAGCTGTATATAATAGACTGACTAGCAGCAATTTAATCAGGATAGAAATTTATTTCCTCCTTCTGGAAAGAAACTTGGAGTAATAATGTGAGGGTTGTTACTGTGGCTTTCTAATAATGAGCTGATCAGTCTATTAGTCTATTTTTCTGTTCCATCATCCTCAGCACTTAGTTTCCAATCACAAGGTTACTTCATGGTCAAACATGGTTGCTGTTGCTACAGACATCATTTCTTCATTTCAAGCCAGCAGAAGAAGAATGCAAGGGAGGACAAAAGAGCCATTCTTCCAGTTAAGTTAGTTCTTTCTAAGGAAACTCCTATTTTGTCCTCACATTTCTGCTTATATTGTACTGGCCAGAACACAGTCACCTGGCCAGCCAGAGCTGCAAGTGAGGCTAGGAAATAGTAACTTTCAGCAATTTTCAAAGTCACCTTAGATTCTATTATTAAACAAGAAGAGGAATATGGATTGTGTTAGTTATTATCTCATTTATAGGATTATCTTCAAATATGCAGGACAGTGTGTGGATTGAATTTTATTTTTCATCATTCTAAGAAATCTATTTTCTCTTCCAAACATTATAATTGAAAATTGAGAATAGCAGTCCTACAAAAGGTAGTTATTTAAATGAAAAACAATATGTGCTATAAAATAATCATTTTCATTAACACTCTTTAGATTAGGACTAAGTCTAAAATGATTAAAAATATTACCACAGAATACCCATTTCTTTGGACAAAGGAAGCCCATTTCATGGAGTTATTTAAGAAGAGGAGCAACTATGCCTATAGGTAGGGAAGCAGGGTAGAGACATTAGATTGGCTCTTCTGATCCACCTTTTAATGGAGTTACTCGGGTGAGATTGAGGAAAAGGCAGGGTTATTTAAGTTAAGAAATTAGTGAATAAAAATTGAGACAAGTAAATGTCTAGGAATTATAGGAGTCTTTAGTCTTCAAAGAAAAAAATCTCCAAATATTGTTTATAAAAATTAAAATTAGGGGGGCGCCTGGGTGGCTCAGTCAGTTGAGCGTCCGACTTCGGCTCAGGTCATGATCTCGCGGTCTGTGAGTTCAAGCCCCGCGTCGGCTCTGGGCTGATGGCTCAGAGCCTGGAGCCTGCTTCCGATTCTGTGTCTCCCTCTCTCTCTGACCCTCCCCCATTCATGCTCTGTCTCTCTCTGTCTCAAAAATAAATAAATGTTAAAAAAAATTAAAAAAAATAAATAAAAATTAAAATTAGGGGCGCCTGGGTGGCTCAGACGGTTAAGCGTCCGACTTCAACTCAGGTCACAATCTCGCAGTCCTGAGTTCGAGCCCCGCGTCGGGCTCTGGGCTGATGGCTCAGAGCCTGGCGCCTGCTACGGATTCTGTGTCTCCCTCTCTCTCTGCCCCCCCCCCCACCCCGTTCATGCTCTGTCTCTCTCTGTCTCAAAACTAAACGTTAAAAAAAAATTTTTTTTAAATAAATAAAAATTAAAATTAAATCTGTTATTGGGTGATGACCCCGGCTTTGTAAAAGTTGAAAAATGAAACAGTTATCTAAGGAATTCAAGCAAAACCCATTGTATTATCTGAGTTATTTGAATAATTGAGGCGAAAGTGGGATTTCTGCCTGGATTATTCACATAATTGCCTTAATTCTAAGAATCATTTGGTGGGTAGAGACCTTTCCTCAGGATGTATTTTTAGAATGCTAAATGTGAAAAATTAGACTCCTAAATTAAGCAAAGCAATAGAAGGAGGGAGTGACAGAGGGGAGAGAGAGAGAGAGAGAGAGAGAGAGGGAATAGTAGGTCATGTCAGAATAAATCTATACTTTTTTCCCATACTTTTTCTAATGACAATAACTGACATCCACTTTTTTTTAAATCATAGAATTAACTTACATGATGGAAAAGGGAACTATATATGGATCTCAGATATAACCCATAGTATTTTTTAAAGTCATAAATTCCTTTTGGAGTTTCAGTTCTTTAAAGTTTGGAAAATTAGTGGCTCTAAATCCAGCCATTTAATTTTACAAAGCCAAGTAAACTGACTTAACAATCATACTGTACTTTCTGGTTGACTTCATATTGTTGTTGGTCTTTGCCCTCAATTCTTAAAGACAAATTAAAAGGATGATCATATCCAAGTTGCCACTCCATTCTCTTCTTTGGTAGCAGAACTCTGGGCAGTGAGCCAAACTGAGAAATTATTTGCCAGCCTCCCCTATAGCTGAGTGTGTCATATTACTAAATTTTGACCTATAAGTCAAAATGTTGTTTGAGATTCTGGATGCCTCTTTACCGGACTGCTTCTGGCTTCTACTGAGGACAGGTGCCTAGATCTCCAGTAGCTATCTTGGGCCATAGAAAGACATTAAGAATAGAAGCCACACACTAGGTTGGTGAAAGATTTAGAAGAAACCTGAGCCCATGATGACTATACCTGCTCTAGGGTGCCTACTTTTGCACTATTTTTACTTAATAAAGTAGAAACTTTTATTTTGTTTAAGACACTATTATTTTTAATCTCTGTTACTAGCAGGTGAACACAATTCCTATATGACATTAAAGTATTGGTTGAAAATATTTTAGAATTCTAGGGTTAAATTTCCAGGTATGTATAATGGTCTTTTTAAATCTCCTCTCTCTCTCTATCTCTCTCTCTGTCTCTCTCTCTCTGTCTCTCTCACACACACACACTCCAGTTTGTAAGAAAGAAAACTAAGTAGTTATAGGAAGTGGTACCAGTAATTCATTTTGTGCAATTATAAATGATAGCATTTGCAGTGGGAATTTTGAGAAGATAAAAACTAAACATTACTAAAGAATTTCTCAGCATGTGTACATAAACTTCAAAAAAAAAAACAGTGGAAGGAAGGAAAATACAGAAATATATTGTAGCAATAGAATGTTAATAACTTTTTTTTTCACCGATTTAGCTAAGGTAAGTATAATATTTATAGCAAGAGAGGGAGAAAACATCTATAGAGCAGTCCAATGGAGTAGTATCAATAATTTTCTCTTTAGAAGCTGCCCCAATTCTCTCCATCTTTTAAGACCCAGCTCTTCTATGAAATGATCAGCAATCCTCCTATAGGAATAACCTTTGCCCTTGTTCCATTTATTAGGACCAGGACTAAGTTACAGTGAGGGAAGCATTTTTCTTAGGCATGGCACAACATTTTAAGAGGTGCCAAAAAGCTCAGTAATCAATAAAAATATTTTAATGAAACATTTTAATTAGCACACTACAGCATGCAGTCCAGTCTTTTGTTTTATAAATAAATTTTTAATTATGCTTCACATTTATCTCAATTATAGCACTCAAATAGTGCTTTTTATGAATGTTGTCTCCCAACAGTACCATACTCATTTTCATATTCCTCATGTGCCTACTACTCTGTGTTAAGCATGAAGGTCTCTTAAAAAATATTAAATTGAATCTATTGAAAGATTTTGCAAGAAAATACTGTATTAGGGTCAGCAGGATTAAATTTTCATCATTAAATTCAACTATAGCAAAAGAATAACAGAGGATAATGAATGTTTTGAAAGTGCTTATAATTCAGTTCTATGGGAAAATCACCTGACTTCTCTTTGACTAAAACCCTGCTCAGCCTGGAGAGATAGGGAATTACAATACTACTTTATATTCATATAGCACTTTGCCCTACATAAAGTGCTTTCTTTTAATTTTCACCTTAATCCTGTAAAGTAGGTATTATCGTCCTTATTTATTACGGAAAGATTGAGAAGTTAAGTGACTTGCCCAAGGAGTTATAGGCAGAAAGTGGCAGAACTGAGGTCCTAACCCAGGTTTTCTGTGTCAAAATCCAATGCCTTTCTGCTATTCCAAGTGCTAAGTTTTGGGATTGACCAAGGAGAAATAATTCATGCAGTAACTACAACAGCGTGTGTTGTGTTTGTTAAACGATGTCAGTAGCACCCTAAACAGCAGTATTTTACCAAGTGTGCTCCTCAGGAGTAAAACTGTTCTGATTTTTATGTGTGTACGTTTGATGAAATAGCTCAACTCTTCTGGTATAGGATATGTTCCAAGGTATTTTTTGGTTGAGGGCAGAAACTTGCATAATTAAAATGTCAAAGAACAGGGGGGAGGGGGGGATGAGGAAATTATGTATTACTTGAGTATTAGTTTCTAGCTACCACTTTACCACTAATGTGTATGTGATATTCTGCAAAGCATGTAAAACATACAGGCTTGCTTCTTTATGAAAAGAAACATTTGGGAAGGTCTTTCAGCTGAAAAGGGTTATTTCAATGTGAAATACTATTACAGTATTCAAGAGTTAGGAATTAAGTTTAATGGGTTACTTTTTTATATTTAGCGGGAAAAATCTAGGACTATATTTTAAAACTCCATACAGTAATTAAATTTGAGAGCCTATAACTACTTCAAATATAATTTTCACCAACATAAACACAACTCCAAACCAAAATGTCCATGATCAGCCAATCTAGTAGAAGCTTTCTTCTGAAAAAAACAAAACAAAAACTATAGATTCTCCTCAGGGGTTGCTATCCAGAGAATTAAAAAACTTGTCTTCTTTTTATATGCCGATAGCTGAATTCCACAGGAAATCCTCTTTCTTAAAAACGACCAGAATTCAAAGAAATTCAAAGGTATGCATTTTGGTGAATTGCAACCTGTCATCAATAACTATTTATTGAATGTCCACGGGATGCCTAGGCATTTAAGTGGCAAGTGATTTGTTTGCATTATTCAAAGGATTTCTAAGGCGAGTCTGAAGATTTGCAGACGTCTTTAAAGATGCAAAGTGGTGTGTGCTTCTCTCATTAAAACTGCCCCTACAAGGAATGAACTGAATAGTCTGGGTTTCAGAGCTCTAGGGATTTCCAGCACTCAGATCCGACTTTTGTAAGCGAAGACCCCATTGGGTGCCAATCGATAGGCGGGCTGGTGGTCAGAACACAGCCCCACCAGGGGCTTCTGGACAAGTTAGGCCTTCCCTGGTCTGAAGCAGGGCTGACTGCGGCAATGGCGGCCCTGACCCGCCACCCCATCCCTCCCCCCCTACCCCTCCACTCCCACCCCCCACACGCGGCTCACACCCTCTCCCAGTCTCCCAGCCTCGACCGGTTCTCGCGAGATCCGGGCATCTGAGCGCTCGGGGCCTTTTCAAATCGGGATCCGTTACCGCTTTCCCGGCCGCCGCCATTGTAGCGCTCGGAGCCCCTCAGCGCAGGCGGCCGTGGCGGAGGCGGAGGCAGCGGCAGCGGGATGGCGGACGCCGACAAGCCCGAGGTGCTCGGGGCCGCTGGCGACGACAGTCCGCATCAGCAGCCAGTGGAGCAGCCGGGCGAGCCGCGGCGAGAACCGCACCCGCCGGAGCCAGAGAAGCAGCCGCCGCAGCACAGCAGCAGCTCCAATGGCGTTAAAATGTATTGTCTTTTCCTCCGGGGATCGGGACGAGGTGGGGGGCGGGGAGTTGGCCTCGGAGGGGGGCCGAAGCCGGCCTGGGCCTCGGTGGGGGATAACTGCTCCCGGGCCGTAGGCGGCGGGAGGAGCAGGTGCAAGTAGGGCCGCTCCCAGGCCCTTCCCTCCCGCCCCGGCCGGGAGAGCCGGGGTGCGAGCCGGGGGGCCGACGCCCCTCCCCTGTTTCCAGCCGGAGACTGCGGGTCACTCCTTCTTCCCAGACTTCCAGCTGGAGAACCTTTGAGCAAAGCACGGCGGCCGCCACTGTCTGGAGGAAAATGGTCCCCCTTTTAAAGCCCAGTACAGTAGTTAGTGTTCATCACTAGGGAGTAACTAGGGATGACATCATCGGACATTTCCTCTTAACTACCGAGAACGTATTTAAAAGGAATAGTCCCCGATCTCCCGGCCTCATTCTGAGCTTTATAAGTTCAGTGTTTGTTGTTGCTTTCTAAACATGTATTAATTTCTGAATATATATATACACGCCACAGAGGAAGTTTAATAATGTGCTGTGAGCCTAAATCCATTGTGTTACCCTTGAATTGGTAAGAGGTTATTCAGAAAGGGAAATGTGCATGGTTCCTTGGTCCCCCACATCCCTCTCAAATGTTTGTAAGCCTTGCAGGTTTTTTTTTTAAGAACTCCATGTGTGATGGCTTGTTCTTAATTTTGGTAAAATGGTAAAATAAGATTTTTTTTTAATTGAAGAAAGCCTGACGCTTTTAAGATTGCCCCTGTCATCAGTGTCTAGAAAGAATGTAGTTGACTCAAATCCATAATAATTTTTAGTTATAGGGAACTGTTATGCTCCCCATTGTTCTTGTTATATAGGAGGATACGAATCAGGCATTCTTTTGCATGTGCCCAGCTCTTTAAACTTGAAGTTGAAAGTATGTTAATAATTTACTGAAAACATCTTTTTCCTTCTCTCAGTTATGCCTCAGAGTAGAAAGCAGTGAACATATGGTCAAACTAAAATAGAAAAGAGAATTTTTCTTTTCTTTTGTATAAGAATGTTTGAAGCAGTACGGTAAGACCTGGACTAGTTTATGTAGGAATTGGTCGCAGATAAGATAGCTCTCCCAGCTCAGTTATGACACTCTTCCTCTCACTTGGGTTTGAATAGGATAGGTTGCATCTTCCAGGCAGAATAGAGGTGCAGGTGTAGGAGATTCGACCTTGGTGGAATTTGTTCCTAGGTGCAGAACTGTGCACCTCAGTAACTGAGCATCTGGAAAGGGAGCACTTTCTACCATGCATGCCAAACTATGGGCTCTCAGGGATTTGGCCTCATAAATTCTAATAGAAGGCATTGGAATGATAAAATATGTGCTTTTTGTTTATCTCTAAATGTGGGCTTGCCACCCTTTTCTCCTAAACAAAAACCACAGTCTTGAATTACAGAGAGAAGCCCTACTATACTTGGGTGTGATTAGTATAATAGTGTCCATACAGATAAAGCTGGCATGTAAACCTCCCAGATCTAAAAGTCTCTAATCCCTCTTAAAGTCTCATTGTGGGTTAGCTAGACAAGAGGACAGAGGTAGGAAAAGAATCTCTTTCACTTCAAAGTGAGGAAAAGGAAAATATTAAGTAAAGAAATTAAGAAATGCTAGTAGAATATACAAATGAAGATTCTTTTAATATTGTTTATAGTTAATATCTCTCAGACCTTCCTGTTTTCCCAAGTTGAATAAAGAAGCAAATCTACTCTCAAGGGTTTCTTGTACTGTCAGTTCCATAAGAACCATATAATGGTCCAGCATGGGTCGGTCATTCATACTGAAAAACTAGGAACATTTACCTGTAATCACGCAAACAACCTTTTTTTGACCCTGTGAACCAACTAGAGTAGTTAACAATCTAACACATAACCCTTGACTACCATACATTTTTAAGGGTAAGAATTCACAGAGGTTATAAAAATTACCAAATATTGCCTTAAAATATGTATTGCTTAGAAGAGAACAGAGTGCCACTTATCAAGGTTGAAATGACTTTTGCTGAGGTTAATCCATAGTCACTGAGTATAGAGACCACTATGTCTTATTCATCTTTGTATCCCCAAGGCCTTATGTTTATAAAGGCCCAGTAAATACTTGTTTAAGAAATGCAGAAGTGAACTTTTATGATTGTGAAACTTATACACAGAGAATTTCATGGGCATATTCACATCTTTTGACAAGAAATTAAAGATGTTTCCCTAGGTTTAGTTTTTTCCTTTATGCCAAAATGGTATACTAGCTATCCTTTTCTTAAGTGAACAGGAGGAAAAATAGCAGTATTATAACTCTTCATTATTTTCTGTGTGATTAACATCTTGGAGTATATGGAAATTGAAAGTTACATTAGGGTATAAAGTGTTGTGTAAAATATTAAGCATCGAAGCAAGGTGAAGTGTTTGAAGTAGAGTAGTATTTTTTATTATATTAGGAGTAAGAATGGAACTGGGCTTAATTTTAGATTTCATACTATAGCGTGTTTTTAAAACCACATTTTAAAATTATGTTTTCTTATTTGATGTTGAATATTGATTTTTCAGAAATTTATAACTTCAGTGGGCATAATTCCATCTTAAGAGTAGATAATATTTTTGTGACTTAAGATAGTCACAGTCTTTATTTCAAGTACATTAAAGGGGGTGGTTTAAGTGAATAGTTTGAGCATTATTACAGGGAATTCTGGATATAGTGCCAATATTTGATATTATGTAGCATCATTTCCTTAAGAGCTTTCACCTGTATTTTAACTGTCCATTCCATAGTGTATTTATGACATAAAAAGAGTTTAGGAATTGAATATTAAATTGTTTGTTTCTCAATAATCAGACCATACCTCTAGCCATTAAACTGGTCTGCCTTCCATGGATAATTTATACACTATAGATGAGCAGTGTAGTAATATCTTTAATATGCCACTAAGTGAGGAAAACTTGAAGAAATTGCTCTCTCTGGTCATACTTGGAATAAATATTTTGGAGAGGGTATCCTACATTAATATCATTGCTTTTCAGTGGAATTATCAGATTGTTTTAAGCAGATGCTTACATATAAGCATCTTCTATTCATATAAGAATAGAAGAACATTGTAATTCAGAACTCTGTGCATTTTTCACAGCTGGTTTCATTCAGGAAGAAAATAGGTAGGAGAAGGCATACTTAGCTAGAGACTATATAGATGTCTGCTTACCTAAACAGAGACAGTTATTTTACAAACATTCATAGAATACAGTCTACTCTGTACATACATTCTCTGGGGGCTTAAAAGGAAGAGTTTGTTCTTGTATCTACTGTACTTAGAACCACAGTAAAGGCCTCTGTACCTTTTGGCCGCTTGCTGCCATTTTCAAAAGTCGCACACTGTTCAGACAGGTAGGTACTTGCTGGAGCTGGGACAGTTGTGAAGATTTACTCTAGGCTGTGCCATTTCTGATGAGGGAAGATGTTTGATTGTAAAGGTGTCCCTGTCAAGGTCTGAAAAGGTGGCAAAGCAAGTTTGGCTCTAATGTCTCTTCCTTGATTTTAGCAGTTTTTCTGGCAGACGGCAACACCATCTGTGCCCAGATGAGCATGGGTTCTTAATTGACTGTTCATTCAAAAATTAGTATTTATTGAGCAACATGTTGTGTGCAGTCACCATGCTAGGTGCTGCTCATACCAATGCAGGTAGTTTTCGTTCTTACAGAGTTTTTTTTTTTTTTTTCCAACGTTTATTTATTTTTGGGACAGAGAGAGACAGAGCATGAACGGGGGAGGGGCAGAGAGAGAGGGAGACACAGAATCAGAAACAGGCTCCAGGCTCTGAGCCATCAGCCCAGAGCCTGACGCAGGGCTCGAACTCATGGACCGCGAGATCGTGCCCAGGCGCACCTACAGAGTTTTTTACATCCTATATTTATGGTTGTGTTGTTACCTGCTCAGAAAGGTAGTGTCTAAAAATATCAATATCACATGGAACAGATGACTACAATAAGACGTGTGTGCGGAGCACTACAGTGTATAGAGTCCCACAGTTGGTTGGCTTAGAAGATAAGTGAGTGCCTGGATTATGAAACCTGGTTGGTTGTTGGAAAAACCCAGGAAGCTTTAAAAATTTTGGATTTCTGAATGTCATTTCCAGAGATTTTTATTAGTATGTGATTGTGGAAAATTGCTTTAAATTGAAGTATTAATTAAATAGTTTTAGATTCACTAGAATAATTAGTGATTTAATTGTTATTTCTTCTGTGAAAGAAGATTCCTTTTGATAAGTAAGTTGCATTTTTAAGATATATACCCAAATTTTTATCTATAGGATTTACTTTAAGTATATATTTTTATGTTATGGATGGTTGGTGGATAGCATCAGATCGTTGCATTGTGATTACAGTCTTACAAATTAAATGTTTTTCCAGTTAGGGTCTCATTAAAAAGTTGATTTATAAAATTTTGATTCGTGTTGTCTTTTAAGTACTGCTTCCTACCTCCGTTCCATCCCATCGTGTAGGTGATAACTACTAGTAAAAATTATATGATTCTATGAAATACCCTATCTTAGTGTATAGGTTAATACATAGAAAGTGTTGAGTATGAACATATTAGAATACCTTACTAATTAATTATCCTGATCAAAGTTGGGAATAGAAAAAATTATGAGAGTCATATGGGCGTGTATGCATGTATAGATACCATAATATAACTATGTATTTTAGTTATGTTTTTAAGCAAACTTTATGAGAAGTTTGGTAATATACCCAAATTCTTGCTCTGAAATGGCATTGGGTAATTTCAAAGCAAGCAAGCTGACTCTCCAGGTCTAACTTGGTGGAGAGTTTTGAGAAGTGAAGTGATAAATATGCAATATTTATGTAATGTAGGCTTCCATTATTACAAACATGACAGATTTTCTTCTTGTTTTGTTTTTAATTCATAGGGAAAATGATGAATCAGTCAAAGAAGATAAATCTGAATTAAAAGAAAAATCTTCAGGAAATAAGAAGGCCAATAGATTTCATCCTTATTCAAAAGATAAGAATTCAGGCACTGGAGAAAAGAAGGGTCCAAATCGAAACAGAGTTTTCATTAGCAACATCCCATATGATATGAAATGGCAAGCTATTAAAGATCTAATGAGAGAAAAAGGTAACCATTCCTGATAAACCCACTGTTGGCTTATCTTCATATAAAGGGGGAGGAACTGAGCAAACTTTTTTATTCCTCTGAGCCACACAGACTCAAAAAATTGATTTTTGTTTATTTCTTGACACATGAATTAATCTTTTCCTCTTCTCTCACTTGACAACAATTTCATTACAAAGTCATACGGATAAATGAAGTTTTTTTTTTCCCATTTTAGTGGTATAGTAGTGAGCCAGCATATGCATGCCACCAAGAATTTTGTTAAAGTGATTGCTTTGTCTAGTTGAAGTTTTTATAGATTTTTAAAGGACTATTGCATTAGTTAAGCAATACATTAGCGTGTTAAAGTATGAATAATAAGGTCTGATTATTTTTTTCCAAAAGCTGTTTTGTTATTATCTTGGTGGATTCTGGAATCTGGCTGTGGAGTTCATTTTGTTTGCATTGTCATGAATGCCATGATGCTGTCTCTGCAGTTCTATTTTAAAATTGCGTTACTGCTGTTGCAGTTTTGTTTTTAGAATAACTTGAAAACCTTCATTTTATATATATGGTTGGTTTTGGGGAAAAATAATTTTAATATTTGATCTTGTAAAAGTTAGTTTTGTTATCTCTTGAAAAATTGAGTTTCAACAGTCCTGCAAACTATGTACTTGGCTTTGAGGCTGATCTCTTCTAATAAATAAAAAAAACCTTGCATTGGTGTATCTGTTGTAAGGTGACAACTATTTGATTGGTTTTATTCATTGACTTTATTTAGAAAGTGTGTGGCTTGCTGTGAAGCATGACTTGTAAATTTAGTTTACTGATGGCAAACATGATTGAAGACATTCAGGTAGAAAGTCACCTTAAAACAGCTGTTGTGTGTAGGCGACCAAAGTTACTTGAAAAGTGTTAATGTTGATGTTTTTAATATGATAGGTTAAGGGACCATTTGTATGTATATGTGCATTTGTTCACCAACTATATCATGCTGGCCAAAATATGATCTGTAGTATGAATTAGGTTAATATGGTTGTTAGCTTTTTTAGAGAATGTGGATGATGTACATTTCAGAAAATTAGTTAAATTTACATAGCCATTGATAGGAGGTATGTTGGTCTGGTTTTGATTGTTGGTGAATAATAGGTGCTTTTCTGTAGAGTTGTGCACAGGTGTGCAGTAAAGCAAGATATTGGTGTTTAAATGTATTGTTTCTTGGTATCTTCCTTTTGTATGTCTTATGTAGTCGGTGAGGTTACATACGTGGAGCTCTTTAAGGATGCGGAAGGAAAATCAAGGGTAAGTGCTGTGGGCCATAATCTGCTTGAGGTTTAAAAGTTCCTCAGCAGTTTACTTTTTTGTATAATATTTGTACCAGTTTTTGGAAACTTAAGTTTCATTTTGTTTTACTTTATTATGCAAGATTTGAGGCTTTATACTAGCAAGTCTGACATTTATTCAAACCAAACTAGCTGCCTGGAAGGGATGGGTTTGTAAATGTTCATAAAGGGCATTCACTTTTCTAATGCTTTAAGGTAATGCTTCTTCTTAGCCAAGAGATTTTACTATAGGATTTTTTTTTTGTTGTGTTTTGATGTCTTCAAGGATATTCTAAAAGTTACTGCATTGATAATATTCCCTAAGAGTTCTCTGACAAGCCCATAGCTTAAAGGTGTTAATTCAGAATGTCTGTTTGAAATTTACATTGAAGAACTTAATTTGGTAGCCTGCAAGACTACATAAGAGGCAGTGCTCTGACCAATTGGTATGAATGACATTGATGATTAAATTGACATAGAAGGAATTGGTTGATAGTAGGTTTTGATTTTTAGCAACAAGAAAGCAATACACTGAGGAATACAATGGAAAGCTTTAACAGTGTTCAATTATATTGCAAAAACCAGTTGGTGTGTAAGAAAAACTTTGTCATCACATTCAAATGGCACTTCGAACAGTAATGACAATTATTTTGAAAATGTATAGGTTTGTTTCTTTAGCATAAGTGATTATTTTATATACTTAAACTGGATGCTGTTAAATTGTGTGCAGCCAGTTTTCTCTAATAGAGAAATTAATTAAAAATGAGATTATTTCCTATTTTTACCTTAATAAAATTTGAAAGATATACATTAAAAACAATTTGTGCATAATACATCTTTTGAAAATAGTCGTAACAATGGAAGAAGTGTTTTATGGAAACCTTCAATTTCCCTGAGTTACTTTTGATTGAATTTGTGAAAATACCTTATTTAGTCTTAACCTAAAGAAGAGTCCTCTAAAAGTAAATATGTGTTCCAAGCTTGTTAAATGCTAGATGCTACTGCCTTTAAATAGATCGATTTAAACATTGACAGAAGATTTGTGGTCACTTGCTATTATGTTCTAGAAGTGTAAAAGATAAAAAGTGATTGTGTTATCAATTGCTTTTCATGACTTAAATATTAGAGTTTACCATTAACTTCGTCTACTGATCTAAAACTTTTCTTCTTTTGCATATATTGACAAATCTACCTGGATATAGGGTTGTGGGTAAGAATTTTTTTTAAGTTTCTTAAGTCAAATTTAAACTTCTGATTAAGAAAAAGAAAATTTAGTATATAAACATTTCCTATACATTTTTTTCCCCATTAAGTGTTGTTGAATTCAAAGATGAAGAATTCGTAAAGAAAGCGCTAGAAACTATGAACAAATATGATCTTAGTGGAAGACCCCTGAATATTAAAGAGGTAAGATTTCTTATATTTGGAATAATTTAAACTTTTGGATATAAAGACATGTTTTCTTTGGATTTTCATCTTGGGGGATGTATTTCTCTGGCTACTCCTTTTTTTTTTTTTTTTTAAAGCCTAGATGCTTATTAAAGCATTATATAATTGAAGATAGTTTTGCTTGTGCATGGTTTCCTGTTTGCTTTTAAGCAGTTTTCCTAGATATTTGATTTGTTCCAAGTTGTTATAAGCAGAGGTGCATGATTTAAAAAATGCAGATATTTAAAGATGGCAAGGTTTATGTATTGGCTTTATTTGGTATAGACATTTTCAGTTTTTAGATTGTGTTGTTTAACTTGAGAATTAGATATTCTTGTAGTTGATAGTAAAGGGTGCTTAATAATGCAAATACCTTATGGATTTGAATAAAATTGATACTCACTTTTAGTTAAAATTACCCTGAAACTATGCCAGATTAAAATTTGAGAAAACTTGTGAATCTGTTAGTGAAATTTGTAACTGGAACTTGGAAACCCCTAAAGTGGGTATGTTCCCTTTGTATGGAACAGTAGTCTAATACATTGACAAAAGAATAATCAGAAGATACTTAAAAACTATGTACACTTAAGTGTAATTGACCTTGGTAATGATTAGCTTGAATAGCAGTCATTTTCATTTCTTCCTTTAGTTCATATTGTTAATCTTACCTGAATTGTTTGATCATGGACCAGTTACGTATATATTCTTGCTAAAGTCTGTGATTGAGGATGTACTTTAGGACCCTGAAGAGTCTCTACCAGCAAGGTTGCAAGTGTCTGGTAGTAGAGTATTACTGTCAGTCACAGTTTAATTTGGTTGAGTAATGATAGGAGTCCCAGCTCACTTTCTAGCTCTGTGACTAGGCAGGTTACTTATTCTCTAAACCTCAGTAATTATAATAGTACAAATGGTAGTACTTACCTAATAGAGTTTTTATGAGTATTAAATGAGATAACATGGTAGAGAATTCAAGCTCTGGCATCAGATAATCTGGGTGACTCAGGGCAATCACTTACCTTTAATTATTTAAAAAATTACCTAACTTTAATCACTCTCTATTTCTTTGTTTCTTTATCACTAAAGTGAGAATGATATTAGAAGCTATCTGATAGTTTTATAAGGTTTCAGTTAATATATGTAAAACATTTAATAAATGTTAGCTACTAACTATAATTGTGATGTTATTATATAAAGCATTTAGCACAGTGCTCAAAATACTATATAACTACATAAGAAATGTTAGCTGTAATAATAATTGCTTGTTGTTATTCCAGTCCAAGGTGGGAATATTCCTGGTTGTTGGTCTCTTGATTCTATGAGGTGATAATAGCTTAAAATTAAAGCCCATGCTACCAACAAATACAAGTATTCCAAATCCCTTTATTGGAGTCAGCTTCTGAACTCCTCTAATTCTGTTTGAGCCTGGGGGGTTTGTCTGTCCGTCCTTCTTCCTTCCTTCCTTCCTTCCTTCCTTCCTTCCTTCCTTCCTCCCTCCCTCCCTCCCTCCCTCCCTTCCTCCCTTCCTTCCTTCCTTCCTTCCTCTCTTCCCTTTCCTTTTCCCTTTCCCTTTCCTCTCCCTCCCTCCTTCCTCCCTTCCTTCCTTCCTTCCTTCCTATTTTGACTGGGAAGTAGAGAAAGTTTAGACTCTTGTACTCTGTGCCAGCCATTTACATGGTAATTTTTATGCTAAAGGACAAACCTATGTTGTTTGTGTTCTTTTAAGTTTTAGCACTTCCTATATCCTCAGTAATATTTTAGAGACCCTAGAATAGAGTTATGTGATCCAAATTGATGTAGGATACTTCCATTTTTAAATTTTTTTAAGAGGGAACAATAACTGAGTTTGGCCTAGCTAAATGATGAAGTATTCTTTATTCAGTTAACTTTATGGATTATTATTACTAAAGGTCCCTTTCCTGGGAATTTCTGATTTACAAATGGATGACTGGGCTCAGTGCTAAAACTACTAGTGAGAGTCTAAGAAAAAATATATTTCCAATATTCCCTACCAGATATTACAATTTTATTTTTTCATTATATTAAATGGTGTTAGGAGCAGTTATAAAATTTAATAGGCCCTCTAATAGCAATAACAGGTAGTGACTGGCAGGCTGTCCTCCAAGGGGAAAAGAGGAATAAAAACCATGTTATATAGTGGCTACTTTGTTTTAGATGAATTGTATTTATATATGTTTTACGTTTTATTATGCACATGTGTGTATGTATTTTTGTGTGTATATATGTTTATATATATGTCAAAAATATAAAAAGACAAATCAAAACATACTAAGATGTTAAGGACAACAGTGTATCTCAATAGTTTATGAAGCACCTCCCCTACCCCTACCCCTCCTTCTCTCCATAGGTAACCACTATCATAAATTTTCGATTTGTGCAAGTTTTTGAAGCTTTAGTTAGACCTGAAACATTTATTATTTACTAACTTAAAAATTTTGCAGCATTTTTCAAAACATTTATTTCTTTATTTCTGTATTTCTCTTTATTTCTTCATGGTGAAAAAATACTTTGGAAGCTAGTATACCTTTATTAATTGCATTGTTTTTTTTTTAATTTTTTTTAAACGTTGTATTTATTTTTGAGACAGGGAGAGACAGAGCATGAACAGGGGAGGGTCAGAGAGAGGGAGACACAGAATCTGAAACAGGCTCCAGGCTCTGAGCTGTCAGCACAGAGCCTGACGCGGGGCTCAAACTCACGGACCACGAGATCGTGACCTGGCTGAAGTCGGACGCTTAACCGACTGCGCCACCCAGGTGCCCCTGCATTTAGTTTTTCACCTTCTATTCTCCCAGCCTTCCTAGAGAATTTATTAAGGTCATCCAACTTTCTTTTTATTAATATTCCCAGACTGAGACTAGCAATATAGAGTTGATGGTTGCATTTATCATTGTCATTTGGTATTGCAGATAATAGTCTATCAGTGTGTTTATGTGTTTTTTGTGTGTGTTTTGCATTCCACCTGGTGAGATAAGTGAGAAGTACATTTAAACTCACTATTTTTGTTTTGTTTAAAGGTAGAATATTTCTCTTATACAGTTAATGAACTTAAAGCAGTTTTTAATATCATTTGCTTGGACACTTAGCCTTTCTTTATCCCCCCCCCCCTTCATCTCAGATCATAATCCATTGTCAGATCACAATCATTGTTGAGAAAGGAAAAAGGTTGGAAAGTGGGTAATTGTATTTTGTTTAGGAATGAAACTTACACATTATAATAGTTCCCCTTTACCCCAATATTCCTGGGTTTTGTAACAGTCTGTTCCACTGTTGAAAAGCTTTGCATTAGTCTGATTTGGCATTGCCTTGGGCATCCAGTGGTGAGAATTCACCATTACTGCATTTTAGCAAGAAAAGAGTCACAGTAAGTACAATATTTTGTTCCTCTTTGAGTTATATATATTTATGCGTATGTGTCATGTATTTGAACCCTAGTATAAGGGCAGAATTAAACTAATTTCAAGTTCTTAAGTGACTTTAGTGATTGGAAACGGGTATTTAATTGACACCCCTGGAGACTGAAATCTTTTGTCTGTCCACAGGTTTTTATGGGACTGAATTCTCTGGATAAGAAAAAAGCTCACTCTTCAAGAGGGCCAATAATTTGAGCCAGTTGGGATAGCTACTGTAGAATTTGAAGTTGTTATTTTAATGATACAGATTTACTGATGTATCTAGTAGTATTTAACATTCAATGTGTGTTATAGGATCCTGATGGAGAAAATGCTCGTAGGGCATTGCAACGAACAGGAGGATCATTTCCAGGAGGACATGTACCCGATATGGGATCGGGGTTGATGAATTTACCACCTTCCATTCTCAATAATCCAAACATTCCTCCTGAGGTTATCAGTAATTTGCAGGCTGGTAGACTTGGTTCCACAATTTTTGTTGCTAATGTAAGTTTAAGCTTTAGTCTAAAATTTTGTCATTCAGATATTCAGTTCTAATCATGAGGTTATTAAATTAGATGAATGGGTTGTAGGTTTAGAGAACATTTTGCTGATTTTTAATGAAAGTAAGTGAAACAGTAATTATTGGAACTCAAACCCAGTTTAAGTCTATATATATATATATATATATATATATATATATATATATATGTATATATATGCACACATATATATAAGGTTAAAGTGTAAATATGAGTATTTAGTATTCTTTAAAAGTGAACTGTGGAATTTACAAATACCTATGCAGTTCTTGAACATGTTTACTTTATTATATGGGACTTTTGTTCATATTGGTAAATGGATTTCTTTCTTTAGCTTTGATATTTGATATTTGTGAATGTGCACATTGTAGTTGGTTTGTCATTTGTTCTAAGCTTTTGAAAGTCAGTGATATCAACAGTACTTTCAAAAATCTGAATTTCTCTCAGTAAAAATAGATGAGCAAGTTTCACATGTACAAAACAGGATGAGCAGATAAGAGGCTGTTTTGGAAATTAAAAAAAAAAATTAAGGATAAGGAACAACGTTGGGTGAAGCTTGATTGATTTTAAACAACTTAAGATGTCTTTATTTGAATACTGTTGTTGATGTACCATCTTCCAAGAAGTATAGTTCTTTATAGCTTTTAGATTTGAGAAAAGATTTGTTTGTATTATTTATAAATGGGGAGAGGGGTTTATTAGGTATGTAACTTTATGTAATTTTATGTTAAGCTTGACTTCAAAGTTGGTTGGAAGAAGCTAAAGGAGGTGTTCAGCATAGCTGGAACTGTAAAACGGGCAGATATTAAAGAAGACAAAGATGGCAAGAGCAGAGGAATGGGCACAGTCACTTTTGAACAAGCAATTGAAGCAGTTCAAGCAATTTGTATCCTGATTTACACTTTAGTGCTACCTAATACGGTTGAAGAGCTTGATACCATTTTGTGGGGGTCATGGAATTTAAAGTTGCCTGGCTTGGAAATGTGTATTAGACTTTAGTCTCCAGCACATAAAACCTTTACTATGTCCAAGTACTAAAGTCACTCTTAAAACTTGAATTAGCCATATTATGTAAGCCTGGTATGAACTCTTCTACTTTCTCTTCCTGCCACAATGAACTGTATGTATATCCGCTGTCGACAGTTAATGTAATCCATTGTGCATTAATGCAGTTGCTTTAAATGAAGTTTTCCCCCAGTGGTTGACTTACAAGATTATATTTTATTCATAAAGTAAAAGTATAAAGCAAAGACTTCAAGATTTTTCTTTGAGTATATGGAAGAGACTAAAATAAGTAAAATAGTAAAGATGTTGATTAAATTAGTTAGAGGTAGTCTGACTCTAAGATTATTAAAAATATGTGTTCAAGTATAATTTTATAGTCAACTGGTTTTCCTTGACCAAACCAACAGCTATGTTCAATGGGCAGTTTTTGTTTGATAGACCTATGCATGTGAAAATGGTGAGT
The DNA here is from genome assembly GCF_014898765.1 of Herpailurus yagouaroundi. Lineage (NCBI taxonomy): Eukaryota > Metazoa > Chordata > Mammalia > Carnivora > Felidae > Herpailurus > Herpailurus yagouaroundi. The sequence continues at coordinate 14,343,010 of NW_024412415.1, read as the reverse complement.
TCCTCCATATCACTTCAACCTCCCACCTCTTCAAACTTGTATCTGCTCTCCTCTGCATTGCACATCTGTTTAGTTATGAATTAACCACACAATAAACTTTTTTTGCAATTAGGATGACAAGTCTGTCCCTCATGAAGACTACCGCTCACATGATAGTAAAACACCACAGTTACCACGTAAGTAAAAGTTATTATTAGAAGCAGAGCAGGCTATATATTTTTTCAATTTTATTATATGCTAAGCAAAACTCCTTATTTTTGCACCTATATCCCTAATTGCCCACAGTTTAGGATTAGTTTGGCATTATAGAGATAGTTTGTCATGATTGCTGAGGAAGACTGAGAAGATAAACATGTACCTTTTTTTTTTCTTTTTGGTAGTTTTTCCTTATTACAAAAGCAATACATACTAAAAAAATTGTTAAGTTCATATACATGAAGGGAAAAAGAAGTCCTTTTAATTTTACCACATGTAGTCTCCATTTTAATATTTTTCTGTATTTTTTATGGTCTTTTTAGGGTTTTTTTTTTTTACATAGTTGAGTACTACCATATAAATAATTTTTTTTTAAACATTAATCTGAAGTATTCCATGTTGGAAAATTCTTTTCGCATATTTTTATTGGGTGTGTAATAGTCCATTGTATGGATGCTCCCTAAGTATTTCACTGTAATATTAGGTATATTTGTTTGTTTTAACTTTTTTTTTCTTTAATTGCCAACAGAGTAATTCATGTCTTTCTGTATACAAATATTTGGTATGTTTTTGGTTATTTCTTTCAAGTATATTTACAAGTTCTCAGGTGTGCATATTGGGCAGTATTATTGAATTATTTTCCAAATGGTTATAAAACATAATGTACTTAACATCTTTGTCTCAGTGTTACATCTGCAAAATGAGGATGATAGCGCCTATATCATGGGGTTGGCATGAGTGTTGCATGAGTTAATATATGTATAGCACTTAGAACAGTTTTGGAATAATGTAAACACTCAAAAACTAGCTCTTCTTACTCTTTTACTGTACCTTCTCTGATTTTTATTAAGTTTTTTTTAATGATAAAATATTTTAAATATACAGACAAAAATAAAATTAATCATGTAGCTATCGTAGGCCATATTTGTTATAGATGATTTTCCTTTAAAATAAAATTTTACAGATAAGGTTGAGACTCCCCCTCTCTCCTGACCACCAGATACCATACCAAGAGGAAACAACTTATGAATATAGTGTTTATTGTTTAAGTTTTAGTCATTTGGATACACATTTATACATACACAAACATTATAGTTAATGGTTTTGCTGGATTTAAAATTTGGGGTGAGTGACATCCTATTGTATATATTCTGCAGCTTGCTGTTTTTGGTTTAATACTGTTTATGAGATGCATTTATATTGATGTAGCTCTTGTTCCTTAATTTTTTAATTTTTTTTTTTTGAGTTGGGGGGGGCAGAGAAAGAGGGAAAGAATCTTAAGCAGGCTCTAGGCTCAGCACTGAGCCCCACACAAGGGGCTCAAGCTCCCGACCTTGAGATCATGACCTGAGTTGAAATCAAGAGTCTGGTGTTTAACCGACTTGAGCTATCCAGGCTCCCCTGTAATTTCTGTTTTTCTAAGATTTTTACTATTTTTGTTCATTTTCAGATTTATTGGCATAAAATACCCTCTTAAATTTCCTCTACATCTATAGTTCTTTCTTCTGATAAATTCTGAAGGTTTGTAATTTCTCTTTTTCTTGGTCAGTTTTGCTTAGAGATTTTTCACTTTTATTTGTGCTTTCAGTTTCATCTTAATTTCTGCTCTTTAATATTTTCTTCTCTCTATTTTTGGGGGTTTAGTTTCTTATTTTTGTCCAAATTCCTTAAGTTGACTGTTTACTTCACTAGTTTTGTAGGCTCTCTTTCCTAATAAAAGTAGTTATAACTATAAATTTAGCTGTTGCACACAAGTTTTGCTATGGAGTATTTTTATTGTGATTTCATTTTCATGAAATTACTACTATGACTTCTTAAGCCATGCAGTTTTGAATTTCTAAATGTATGGGGCTTTTCATTGTTAATTTTTAATGTATTGTGGCCAGAGAAGATACGATTGTGATTTTTGGAATAATTTGGACTTTGTATTATGGTCTAATATCAGGCACTTTTTTAATACATATTCTAGGTGTGCTTGGTGAGTGCAGTGTTCTATATATGTCCATTAAATCAAGTTTGTTAATCCATTTACATTGTCTACATTTACATTACTACTAATCATCATGTGTGCTTGGGCTGTCAATTACTGAGAGATGTATATGGTAAAATTTCCCACTAGAATGTTGGATTTTCTTTTTATTGTTGTTTGTTTTTTGGTGTTTTTTTTTTTTTTTTTTTTTTTGGTTTTTACTTTAAATATTTTGACACTAACTTAGTAAGTACATCTAAGTTTAGAACTGATATATTTTCCAAATGAATCAAAATTTTATCACTGAGTGATTTTATCTTTAGTAACTAAGTCTTATCTAATATTTAAAAAAATTTTTTTTTTCAACGTTTATTTATTTTTGGAACAGAGAGAGACAGAGCATGAACGGGGGAGGGGCAGAGAGAGAGGGAGACACAGAATCGGAAACAGGCTCCAGGCTCTGAGCCATCAGCCCAGAGCCCGACGCAGGGCTCGTGGGCTCGAACTCATGGACCGCGAGATCGTGACCTGGCTGAAGTCGGACGCTTAACCGACTGTGCCACCCAGGCGCCCCAAGTCTTATCTAATATTGATATAGTTATAACAGCTTTGTTTTGCTTATTCACATTTATTATTTATGTGGGTTAATTCCCATTATTATACGTTCTATTTTTGTGCTTTTTACAGATATTTTCCTCCTATCTTGCTTTCTCATTTAGTGGTTAGCCAGGATTTGTAATATATCTGTGAAGTCTGAAGTTAATATAATTATTCTTTTACTCAGTAATAGAGTGACCTTTGAATGCTTTAATTCTAATCACTTTTTCTATTGAATTATATGCCGTTATTGCTCATTGTCTTAGTTCTGTATTGCTTTTTTTCATGGCCGCAAATTAGGCATTACTACTATTTACCATTTTCTTGGCTTACCTTTCTCTACTCTCACAGACCCTGGCGCTAATTTTTTCTCAAAGCATATATTTTAAAAGCTCTTTCAGTGAGGATCTGTTGTTAGTAAATTGTCTCAATTTTGGATAGTCATAAATGTCTTCAAAGGTAGTTTTACTGGTTATACAGTTTAAGATTGATAGTTATTTTCTCTCAGCACTTTGAAAAACCCCACAGTCTTCTGGCTTCCATTGTTGCTATTAAGTCAGCTACCAGTTAAAATGTCCTTTCTTTACAGGTTAGCTGTGTTCTTCATGTTGCTGATTTTAACATATTTGTCTTTGGTATGCAGTTTTCTGCAGTGTTGGTATGAATTACTTTTTATTGGGCTTTCACAATCGAAGAATTCAATTTCTTTTTAAGTGAACTCTGGAAAACTCTCAGTTCATGTGTCTTTGAGTATTTCCCTTTCTCTCTTTATAGGGCAGTTTTTTCCTGCCTCAGCCAAGTTTACCTTATCACTTAGAGTGTCATCTTTCGAGATTCTGCCTGGCTTTCTGCTGGGGCTTCCAGTTTACTTTTCCACTATTAATACTCTTCTAGTTATTTAGATAAAAAATATTCTCTGTTGTATTCAGACTTACTCTATATCTCTTCTTTTTGAGATTCACATTTTTATATATTCTTTATTGAGATATAATATGAACTCATACACTTTGACAGAATTAGTTTGTTATTCGAGTTAATCATTATTAATGTCCCTATTTTTCCCTTCCTCCCTTCTTTTGTTCAGATTATTGTAACTTGTCAAATGGGAGCCTCCTTACTGCCAATGATGCCTATACTCTTACTTTTGGTGAAAGCATGATTTCCCAGATCTGTGAAGATTTTTTTTTTTGTCATAGAGATATGAGATTGGCCTAGTCTCAAAGAGTCCTGGTTCCTTTTAGTGAAGAATGATTTCAGAGATGAAAATATGAGTCCTAGGTATAGACATGAGAGTATTGTTGATAGTCAAGTATGCTGTTGCTTTCAGTTAGACCATTTTTAGGTACTGAGCTGTTATCTTTTACCAGATGGCATTGATCTTTTCAATTACACAGCATGCTTCTGTATTTTATCTTAAAACACACACACACATTGTGTGTGTGTGTGTGTGTGTGTGTGTGTGTGTATATATATATATACATATATATGTATATATAGTATGGTTTTCTCAGCCCCTACCTCGTAATTGCTACATTGGCTAGCAAGAACATACTCAGATTTAATATAGTAAAATAAAATAGTTCCCACTCAACTGTTAAGTCTTTAAGGTCATCAAATTAACTTCTTAAAGTCTATTTTCAACAAATTTAATTAGTTTATTTTAAGAGAGGTAGTAAAAGGAATACTGGATTTAGAGACCGAAAACTTAATTGTAGTCCTACCTTAATCACATAGCTAAATGGCATTATACAAGTAACTTAAGGTCTCAGAAATTTCCTCCTGTGTGGAAAATAGATGTGAAAACACTTAAGGTGCCATATAAGTAAATAAATATGTCATGGACAAAACTAGGTAATGTAACATTTGTTTTATTCAATATTTTGTTTTCATTGTTGTTGACTTTTTAGTTGGATTTGAACCATCTTAAACGTAATTCTATTTTAAGTGGTTTTACAAACTCGAGCAAGATTCTCATTTTCAGATATGTATACCATTTATAAGGTATATAATATTATTCAAAATCCTCTTGGTATTTGATTAGTCCTTTTTAGAATGCCTTGAAACTAGGATAGAAGGTAGGTCTGCTTCATAAAATACTTCTCATTAATAAATGGTGTTATAGTGAGGCTTCTTCACTGTGCTGCATTCTGATGAAAACAAGAACCAGTGCTCTTATTTGCAAATTTGCAAAATTTTGGCAGTATTACGACAGGCATGTAGCTTAAAGAATTTATTTAGTGCCAGTTAGTTAATCATATATGGGCTGGTAATATCATTTTCATTTGTGTTTTAGGTGGTCTTGGAGGCATTGGAATGGGACTTGGTCCAGGTGGACAGCCTATTAGTGCCAGCCAGTTGAATATAGGTGGTGTAATGGGAAATTTAGGCCCAAGTGGTGAGTATTCTCACTTTCTTATTTCTTTTTAATGATACATTGCTAAATTTATAAAGCTTACATTTACTAGTTTGTAGTGTTTAAAGGATTCTGTTTTATAGTTGAATATTTAGGATGTCATTTAGCCTAAAAAAAGAATGAAACCTTGAGACCAGAGAACATGAAATAGAGTGAGCAAAGGTCAAGAGGGTTCCTCTGAGGCCAGCTGTGTTGTAGCTAGCCGTTTAGCACTTTGGATTTTAAAATGTCTTTGAGGCAGGAGGAGAATGTTTAACATAGTGTCTCGTGTATCATGGATATACAGTATTTGTGGAATGGCTGAAATGCTACCCTATCAAAAGCAAGTTAAATTTGTATTTATAGCTGGGAAGGTAGCTTTTCAGAGAGCTGTTTGGCTCTTTACATGGACTAATTTACAGTTTGTCTCTGAAGATTAGTTTTTAAACCTTGTGGTTTCAGAACCATTTTATTCTCTTCCAATTTGGTGGCGGTCCCAAAGTGCTTTTGTTGACATGGTTATGTTTGTCAGTATTTACTGTGTTAGGAAATAAAACTTAGAAATTCAAAAATATTTACAGATTTATTTAAAATAACAGTTATCGACTTGTATTAACATAAATATAATTTTTAAGAAAATGTTTTATTTTCTGTTACAAAATATTAGTAAACAGAGTGGCATCGTTTTATCTTTTTGGATATCCCTTTAATGTTTGGTTTAAGGCAAGACAGCCATGCTGTTATATCTGCTTCTGCATTTCGTTTGTTACATTGCGTACATCATGTAGTTTCTGGAAAATTACACCTTATATTCATGACAGAATGAGAGTAAACAGTCAAATAATATCTTAATATTACTTGATGAACAAAATAGTTTTGACTTATTGGACCCCAGACCATACTTTGAGAACTGTGTCTTAATTGATAGAGTACTAAATGCTCTCAGATTCCTGTTTTTTGCTGAGATGCTATAGCTAAACTTTAAAAAATCAGTGTAGCTATGGTAATTGGTCTGAATGAAATAGAAACTTTTATTCTTAGGCTCTCTACCTTCCTAAACAAAGGCTTTTTTATTCTTTGTTTTTTTTACTGCTCCCTTAGCTGCCATGTTGAAAGGAGTCCTTACTTTCTGACTTGACCTCTAAATCTGCTGTGGTGATACTTGTGTGTGTGTGTGTGTGTGTGTGTGTGTGTGTGTGTGTGTGTGTTGAAAAAAAAATGAACAGTTACCTAGTCCTAGATATTCTCTGCTTGAATGTGTGACCAGTGAATTTTGTTTTCTTATTTAATAAATATTCATAGAGGCCTTTTTGAAGACTCATGATTAGACAGCTGCTGTACATAGCACTTTAAAGTCTCACACATGTGCCCCACTGCTTCTCTAGCATTCCGTCATGACTAGACCAATGGTATCTTTTGCTGTATTGTGTTATGTCATTCTTTAGTCCTAAAAATAAGATTGACTGAACGTACATACTATGTATTTTATTTGAGGTATGGGAATGGATGGTCCAGGTTTTGGAGGAATGAATAGAATTGGAGGAGGTATGTATAAGCATTTGTTTTTTGTATGTACCCAGTACCATGTTTAGTAAATTAGAAGCTGTGTTGAGAATTCTAAGGGAAAAAAAGTCATAGTTTATTGTTGGCTCATACCTAAAGGCTGCTAGCAGAAACTGAGCCTAGTACATACTTAAGAGATGGGAAATGATGTGTTAAGCCCCTGCACATGGTAGAGTGGATGAAGAGCTTACTGGTGAGACATAACATTTACAACATGTACCTTTCAGCTATATAGCTAATAGTCAAATCTCAAAATTAATCTTTATTCCGTAGGAATTGGGTTTGGTGGTCTGGAAGCAATGAATAGCATGGGAGGATTTGGAGGAGTTGGCCGAATGGGAGGTAGGTAAATGTAGGAATGGGCACTGTAGAGGTCTCCAGAGGGCATATGGGGCATGGCGGGTAGAGACAGGCATAACAGGACGGGGGATATCATATGGCATGTGAGGTAAGTTGGTAAATCACAGACTTTTTGGTATTTGTGACTTTTGTCATCTTTTCAGTTTACTTTCATTATGTTCCTAAATGGATTACCATGTACTGATACACTTGAAAAAGGGTTAATTTGTTGCATAATCTTTTCAGAGCTGTACCGTGGTGCGATGACTAGTAGCATGGAGAGAGATTTTGGACGTGGTGATATTGGATTAAATCGAGGCTTTGGAGATTCCTTTGGTAGACTTGGTAGGGCTGGCTGCATATTTCTCCTTTTCCTTTTTGCAGATTATGTTTTTCAAAGTCTGTTTCCTTTTTTTGTGAAAAATTGGACATTGATAATGTTTCATGTAATTTATTGATGAAAACCACTTTAGGAATTTTAATGTACTAGCTCTCTTTTTCAGTAAATTACATATTTGAACCTATTTTTAGAAGACGTACACTTTTTGGTTACTGTACAGCTGAGAGCATAGTACCTTGGGAATTTTAAAATATGATTCTTCCAATTAATTAGTATCTTTCCATCCTTGTTTAGGCAGTGCAATGATTGCAGGAAGAATAGGAGCTTCTAACATGGGTCCAGTAGGATCTGGAATAAGTAGGTTTAAATTTTACTAGAATTTATTCAGTAGTATTTGAGTGCTTGCAAAAGACTTTGCAAGAGTAGTTATTATAGTATAGTAATATTTTGTTCTTATGTGTTAATATGTCTTGTCATAATTTAGAGAAACTTTGAGAGTTACTGAGCTTTTCTGTTTGATCACTGTTTGAAATTTCTAAACTAACTTTGAATTTTACCTCTTTGACATTTCTGAACTAACAACAGAGTATGTGTTAACTGTCAGCTAATCCAAGAAGCTCCGTTCCAACTGAGGAATCTGGGGATTTCCTTGATCATGTGTCAGGAGGAACTTTTGCTTTAGCACCAACTTTGTTTCCTTGCCTATTGTCTACAGCTGCTATTGGTGACTAGCTTATTTCATGTGTGAACATCTTGTGTCTTTTGCCCCTGTTACAGCACCTCTAGAGACTTCCTGAGGTTGAGAGCTAAGGTTGAAAGAGATGCTTATTTCCTTTCCTCTTAAACCTTTCCTGTGATAGAATCAAGAGTAGTTGGGGAATGCCACATTTCTTCCACCTGTTTCCTCTACCACATTTTAGGCCTTAATGTTAAATCTTAAAACATGGCTCAGTTTTTGATCTCTGTTGCTTACTGAGCCATGTCTCTGTGAGCTCTCCATACTTTATTGACTCCTTTAATTGATTGAAACCTCACAAATAGGAAATACAGCCTACTTAAAGTTTTCTAAGGGCAAATTCAGAAATCCTGTCAGCTGAAGATATTTACTTCCATTTTACCTTGCTTCTCATTCCTTTTCATCATTTTTTTCATCCTTGGCCATTTTCCCAGTAATCATAACTTCCCTACTTTCCTTTTTCACCTCAGTGTTTGTACTTCTGTTTCCCTAACTTTAGATTTGTTATTCATAGAAAGCCAGTGTGAGGGTGGTTAATTTTTGAAATTTCTCCATATGGGGATATTAGGTACAAGAGAAAAGAAAAAGTTTTGGGAATGTATAGGATTGGAATAATTAAAGGGAACTCAGTGCATAAGAATAAATTTGGTATGAGCTTTGAGTTAAATTCTCAAGCTCTGGCTAGAGGGGTGTGATTCCATGTTTTTCTATCTCCTTAAGTTCTATGTAATATTGAAATTAAAAGTTAAGTTTTCTGTGGTTATTGAAAATTGAATTGATATGAAAAGAGAAATTGCATGTGAAAATACTGAAGATACTGAAGTGAAAATATTATGTAGGAGAGTATGATAAGAGCAACAGTTAATGTGTTGGGAGTTGTAATATATTTTTTTGTTTTAGCAGTTATTACACATGGTATTAAAAAATAAACATGATAAAAACTATAATGTTAATGGATAAAACAGGTAGATAATTTACATAACTTAAATGATGTTATTTTATGATTGGAATAGAATTTTTTAGAAGTATATATGTGTGATGTATTAACATAGTGGCTAGAATTAACAGATTCTAGTTAGCCATTAACATTCAACTAACTGAATGTAGATCAAATTAAATTCTATTTCTTGGAAGATTGTTATTTTGTGTGTATGAAAATAATTTTATGTTTATGTATTATCTACTTATATAAATGAATTAATTTTTTTCTCCCTTTCTTTCTCAAAAATGATTCTGTCCCTCCTCTTTCCTTCTTCCTCTTCTTTCTCCTTTTTTCTTCCGTTTTTAAAAAAACACCAAAATTCCCCAACCCCCCCTTTCCGTTCTTGAAATCCAGGTGGTGGCATGGGTGGCATGAACAGTGTGACTGGAGGAATGGGGATGGGACTAGACCGGATGAGCTCCAGCTTTGATAGGATGGGACCAGGTATAGGAGCTATACTGGAAAGGAGCATCGATATGGATCGAGGATTTCTATCCGGTCCAATGGGAAGCGGAATGAGAGACAGAATAGGCTCCAAAGGCAACCAGATATTTGTCAGAAATGTAAGCAACTAAACGTAAAGGATACTTAAAATTATTTTTTTCTTTGTATATCTGTTACTAATACCTTTTTTCATTCTAGCTGCCTTTTGACTTGACTTGGCAGAAACTAAAAGAGAAATTCAGTCAGTGTGGTAAGTATACTAATGACTGCAGATATGATAATATTGATTACAGAGGAAAAACTGATTTTAAACCTTTAAACACTGTGTTTAGACCTTACCTGTCCAGAAGTCTGTTCCTGGATAGTATGACAGGTCTAATTCCACTTGAAATAAATTACGCTGCTCTCCTCTGACAAGGAGCAGTGCAAATTACTTCTAAATAACAAGATTTAGAGTAGAGCCTGTCATTGTCTTCTGTGGAGAAAGAGAGGGCTTGCTTTATTACCTGATTTTTAAAAGGTTAGTATATCATCATTGCTTGCGTTTAAAAAGATTTTTTTCTGTGGAAAGTACTAATGAAGGGTATACTTATTTCCTTGTTTATAGTGGAGTGCAGTGCATTGCCACCATGACCCCAGAAATGCTGACATCCAAATGATGTGGGAGTCCATCGACGAGACCCATTCTGCACATTGTTTCCTGTACAATACAGGAAACTTAGCTGATAGCAGAGAACCCACTGCCTGGAGTTCCTTAGACGGGTACATTCTGGTGGCCCTTCTAGCTCTTTTATAAACTGTTCTTGGCTATGATGGGCACTATGTACAATCTTGATATGTTCGTTAGGTCTGTAGAAGATTAGGTGGTTTTACTACTTGAAAAGGGGACTTTTGCTGCTGGGAGAAATAGTGTGAGTGGAACAGCGTAACAGATTTCCGGCCAGTATTTTTCTGCTTTTGCATGGTATCCCAGAGACTCTCTGATCACAATAGTAAGCTATATGGGTGGCCTGTAGTGATGAAAGGAAACTAAAAGTGGTACATTCAGTTCTTGAGAGTTGACAGAAAGTTAAGAGTATTTGGAATATATATTTACTTTTTTTGAGATCACGAAGGGGATAAGTTTAGTGTTCTCCCGCAAAAGTAGCCTTCAGCTCTTCTCATAAAGTGGTGGTGATCACTTAGGATCACGTGGATATCATCTGTGTTCTGAGTACCTGACTCTGTTGTAGTAATCTGTTCATAGGTTGTTTTTTTTTTTTTAATGTTTATTTTTTGAGAGAGAGAGAGTGTGAACAGGGGAGGGGCAGAGAGAGAGGGAGACACAGAATCCGAAGCAGGCTCCAGGCTCTGAGCTGTCATCACAGACAGCTGATGCGGGGCTGAAACCCACGAACTATGAGACCATGACCTGAGCCGAATTCGGACACTCAACTGACTGAGCTACCCAGGTGCCCCTGTTCATAGGTTTTCTTCCCTCTTAGATAGAGGCTTTTGATGCAGGAACTGCATCGTTTCATTCTAACATTTTTCATTGTCTTGGTATATATAGGAAGAGTTTATTAAATGTTTATGAGTGAGTTAAGTTTCTGAGCAGATCTTCATTCATTTATTCAGTTACTTATTCAGTCAATCAGTCTACAAATAGTATGTTTTTGGCAGTCTGCTTGTCATTAGAATTAGACATACAAACAGTGAAAGATAGTATCCTTGCCTTCAAGGAACATGCAGTGTGAATCTGTCAAAGATGTTCTTTTGACTCCTTTTGTTGATTATCTTTTTTTTTGGCTTTCATGTATATTCAAATAAGAGAAACTTAATGTTTTTTAATTGTAAAAATGTTAAAAATGAGGTAACTATTAAAAGAGTTACCATGAACAGAAAACAGAATTGTAATGTTGTTTTCCAGTGTTGGTAGTGTTTGTAGGAGTAAGAGGATCTATCAGGATGAGTCAGCAACATCTGGCCATGAACCCCATAGACTGCAAAAGAATGGACATGTTAGGGCCTTAGTGAATACATCAAATGAGGAGCAGTGGCGGCAGGTATAGGTCATATCTGTTGTAGTTTCAGTGAAAAAAAACAGCGCCAAATGAGATAAATGACATTTTTCAAAGTAGAACTGAGACACGAAAAGAACAAAGTGTAGTACACAAATGACATTACTGAAAATGTGACCAATATTGATTTGACTTTTCTTTAGCAGATGTGTAGCAGGCACATTTCTTTTTGAGGTCACATGTGAGCAAGGCTTGCAGAACTTTGAGGTCTTGTATGGAGATTCTTGTTGGAGTGGCATTGATTTGATAGATGGACATTAACAATTCAGACGTTTTTCTGAAAGGAAAAAAGTAGTATCCAATTCTACATTTAAAAAATGTGTACAGCATTTTAGCTAATAAAATGAAAGGTGGGGGCACCTGGGTGGCTCAGTCAGTTAAGTGTCTGACTTCGTCTCAGGTCATGATCTCGCAGTTTGTGAGTTTGAGCCTGGCATCAGGCTCTGTGCTGACAGCTCAGAGCCTGGAGTCTGCTTTGGATTGTCTGTCTCCCTCTCTCTATGCCCCTCTCCCATGCTGGCTCTCTGTCTCTCTCTCAAAAATAAATAATCATTAAAAAATTTAAAAAATAAAATTATTTTTTTAAAGAAATTATTATTCTTTATTTTCGCTCTCCTCTTAGGTCCTTTATTAATCTGTAGTATCGTGAGTGTAATGATTTTTATTTTTCTTACCAATTCTATTGTAAAAGCTTCTGATTTTTATTTAGATTTATATTAAAGTAATGCCATATTTAAATAATTCCCCACCATCTTCCTCTTTTTAACCTTAAAATGCATTGATGGTAAAGAAAATAAGTTAATGGGAATATAGAGTTAAGTGTTCAGCTATTGGCAACTATGGAAGTTACCTGGCTTATATGAATTGAACTATCCATTTTTCTGTCACAGCACTTTATTTTCAAATCTTAAGAGAGTTTTTTCTTTCTTAGTATGAGAAGTTTCTTTCTAACCTGTTCCAAGTCAATAATGACCTCTTTCACAGTAAAAGTCAGTTTTGTTGTTGTTTTTTTCCCCCCTTGAGCCCAAAGTGAGTAAGTATATCCTTTTGGTTGCTTCTTAGTAAAAGTCTAGTGGTACTCCATGCATCTTCCCCAGACAGTATCTGTCGGTAAATGGCTCACCAGCAAAGCCTTCTGCTTACCAAATGTCTATACAAATCTTCCTTGACTTACAATGGGGTTACATTCCAACAAACCCATCCTAAGTTGAAAATATAGTAAGGTGAAAATGCATTTAATTACACTTAGCCTACTGAACATCATAGCCTCACCTAGCGTACCTTAAACGTGCTCAGAACACTTATATTAGCTTATAGTTGGGCAGAATCCTCTAACACAAAGCTTACTTTATAATAAGGTGCTGAATATATCATGTATCATTGATTAAATATATATCATGAATATATCATTGATTAAATACTATACTGAGTGTGAAAAATAGAGTGGTTGTGTGGGTCCAGAATGGTTATAAATGTATGGCTTGTTTACCCTTGTGTTTGCCTGACTTACTGAGCGTTGTGGTTCATGGCTGCCACCCACTATCACTAGTATCATACCACATACCACTAGCCTGAGAAAAGATCAAAATTCAAAGTACAGTTTCTACTGCGTATCACTTTTGCATCATCATGATGTTGAAAATTGTAAATTGAACCATTATAAGCTGGGACCATCTATAGTGGTTAACTGTCCTTGATGGGGCAAATACAGAGGCCAAGAAAATGTATTTTAGGTTATACTACCTCAGTACAATATTTCTTCATACTTTGTAATTTGGGGGAAATTGTGTTCACATATCCCCAAACATAACAACATGAAGAATGAGTGTAGTAAAATAGATCTTTTTTTAATCCTACCCTATGTAATTCCTCAGTGACATGCATTTTTAAGAAGGCTGAGTATAAATAAATTAACTGAACCATTCAGAGTTAGTTGTAGTTTGTGCTAACGGACTCATATAGACATAGTCTTTCAAACTTGCTCCTGTATTTATTACACACTTTAGCTATACTCTGACTTGGCTTGGTATGAGGCAGGATCATAAGATTTTAGAACTGCAGTGCAAGGAAAGCCTGTTGAATTATTCCTGCTATAAACCATGTAAACAAATATAACTTTGATCCACAGATTTCCATTATGTAGTTTTCTGGATCAGTATGCTTGTTAACTGGCTAGAAAATACGAGACTTGGGTTAGATTTTATTTACTAAACCACGTGCTGCTTCAAGGATGACTAGTCGACTTTAACTCTGGCATATTTTAATAGTAAAACATAATGCAGTAACAGTAAAAATAATATATGAAGAGCATTCATTGATAGTCCTTTTGTTTGTAAAGAAACACTAAAACTTTGTTTTTTGTCCCTTATATCATAATTACAGCTTCTTATAGAGTATCTGATTTTGCTTTTTTCTTTTGTGGTTATGTTACACTTTCACTTTGGTAATGGCTTTTATTGAACCATTTATTTATTTTTGCTTTAATTTTGTCTATTTTTAGATAATGCTTTTATATCAGCATTTCCCAAAGCATACCCACAGGATGTTAATAGGCTGGATTAAATAAAGTGAAAAGGTTTCTTTCACTGCAGGATAAGTCATTTTTTAACTAGTATATGTAACAGCAATATGTTTGATTATTCTGTTGTACTGATTTCTCATTGCGTACTATTTTGTCCTATACTATTATTAAAACAGCAGTTCTATTTTCGTTTTTCTTGGAATCACACAAGATCAGTAGATATTTAAGTCATTTAAGAAAGTCCTCAGACTTTGTAATATGTAAATATAGCCAAGCGGGTCTGATTTTAATTATTGGAAACTAAATTTTTTTCTCCTCAATTATTTATCTTTAGAAAAGTAAATTATCTCAGTTGGTGTTTTTATGGGATTAGAAAACGTAAAACGCTTTCTGGTTCTATGCCTTGTGGGAGTTTTGAACAGTCTTACCATGAAACAAGTATCTATAAGCCACTTTCTGTAGCCTGAGTGTTCAGACTGCAAGAATGTGGAAGCATTTTGGTGGAGAGACCTTGTCAGATTGAAAAGCTGTGAGATCATGGTGGGGTCAGGAATTTGGGAGTCTGACTGTTGATTCCTAAACTGATAGAGACAATTTAAGAGAAGAAAGAGAGAGAGAAACTTGAAAGATTGAGACAGATTTTGCATGAGATAATTACGTATTTACCTTTGAAGTTTTGAAGATTTCTTGGCTTGAGTAAAACTTACTATTGCTAATAAAGCTGATGTTAAGAGAAGCCCTAAGTTTTTATGAAAGGTGAAAGTAGATAAGGAAGAACCTCTAACTTTAAAAGCCCTTGAAAATTCTCCACAGTAATCCACCAAAATCACTGTACTGTGCTGTCTTTGACCAAGGTATGCTTTAATTAAACTTGCTTTTTCCAGGTCTCAGCATTCACAATATTAAGAGGACTCTGGAAATTGCTCTGCATCTATCTTTAAAGTTTTTTAAAGTTTCATTTTATGTTGTTTATTAGAAAATGTGATTTCTATGTTTTTTGTTTTGTTTTAACAAATTGTAGGTTGGTTATATATTGTTTGAATTTACTTTAACCATGATAATATAATTTTTTCTGGGGATTAGTATGTTTTATAACTTCTAGAACAGTTAAAGGCTCCCTGGCCTCGGTTACAAGATCATGGTTTTGACTCATGACATTTATTAACTTGGACCATTTAGTTAGGGTGAGCAGTTGATTACCAGTTGGTTTAAAAAAATGCAGTAAGGGTGGGATTGGGGAAATGGTTGAAAAAACAAAAACAGAGTAGTCCAGGATGTTATAGATAATAAATCATTCAGATCAAGATTTAAACAGAAAAAAAAATTTTTTTTCTACTCCTGCATTGAAGTTAAAATAGATCCTATCACCTGGGAAAGGGCTTATGCAATTTTTTTTTTTTTTAATAAGGCTTTTATTATCTCCCTCTCCTTTTTTGTCCCTTTATAGAACTAAATATGTTTGGCTTTCTAAGTATGTTGCTAGACTAAAATTAGCCTGTAGTGATTTGGCCACTATATAATATTCAAGGAAAGGAAATATGGTAAGTGGGCACACAACTCCCCTAAATGTGTGTGGATCTGATGATAATACATCCCAGTTTGCCTGGGGATAGTCTCCTTTTCATCTGTTATTTGTGTGTAATTACTAATCACTCTCCATTTTACTCTCAAAGGTGTTCTGGTTTGGGTGGTGGATGTTTATGGATATTTTGTAATTTGATGAATGATTTGATGAATATCAGCAGTGATATTACCCATATATGCAATAATTGTCTGATTTTCTTCCTCCTCCTCGAAGCTTCTCTGAGGTTCTTCTTTGGGCCTTACCATCACTGTTACTTCTATTGATTTAATCTATGCTATCTCTTCCATGCCTATTTCCATAACCTATTTGGTACCACTCTTACACTGGAGTTCAAATTGTGGTATTGAATAAATAAAATGGCACTGTGGTCAATAAGTAGAATTAGTGGGGCCCTTTTTGGCCTGGTAAAAATTGAAATTCTGGGCAGTTGCTACTATTTGCAGTGGTGAAATAATGAAAAGGAAGATAAAAGGGAAAGGAGAGATTGGGGAGATTGGGCAGAAAGTGAAAAAAAAAATTTTTTTTTCTAAAAGTAATTTTGTTCATATTTGTAAGTTTGTTATTGTGCATGGTGACTTGCTGGCATTTTATGCTGTTTGCCTTGCTGCTATAAATTTACCTCAGAAACTAAGAATTTAAAAGTATTTTTTTTATGTTCTACCTTAATAAAATATTAAATCCTAAGCAAATTTATTTTTATTCCTATTTTGTATACTTTAACATGTTTATATTCAGAATGTAAAATGATGAGAATAATGTTTATATGATGTTATTTTTAAATCATTAATATTTTTAGCCAGCTATTTACCATTTCATTGGCTATGAGGAATATCAGACCTGTGTAGTGAGATGAAATCCACTTAAACTGACTAGTAATTTTATAATTTTTCTTTCACAGGTCATGTAATGTTTGCAGAAATAAAAATGGAGAATGGAAAGTCAAAAGGCTGTGGAACAGTCAGATTTGACTCCCCAGAATCAGCTGAAAAAGCATGCAGAATAATGAATGGCATAAAAATCAGTGGCAGAGAAATCGATGTTCGCTTGGATCGTAATGCGTAATTTTAAACCGCGGTTGGAACATTCTTACATCTGTTTTGCTGAATCTCCTAGAAAAAGTCATTTTTTTTAGTAATACTGTATGCTTACAAAAGCTGTAAAAATGAACTTTTAAAACTCCCACCAGCTTTTAACAGTATAGTGTTAAATATACTGTGGTTTTTGTTAATCTCAAGTTTGGGTTTTTAAAGACAGCAAGTTGGTCATTCAGTTTAAATGAATGGTTATACTGTTTTTAATGAAATAAGCCATTTTTCTTGTTGTTACTTTCAGTACTACATAGTGGGATTTGTCCAAGTTTCCTCAACTTTTATCAACTTACTGTAAGGTAAAACAGATGGTTTTTTCAAAACTTCCATTTTGTATATGTAATTGTCCTTGAAAAGAAAGGGCTCAGACAAATTAGGATGTGATTTTGGGTTGGTTTTAAATTACTTTTCTTTGGTGATGAAGAATTACTGTAAGTAAGTTTTAGATTCTAAAGTTCAGGATATTTTTTATTTGACTTAAATGAAGAAATGGAGTTTTCCTGCTCTTCCTTCTCCCATCATCCACGTTTTCCACATAACCCTATTAATATCAACCTCCACAGCCCCTTATTTTATTATTTCCGATGATTCCAAGTTCATATAGAACCGATAATGTGGTAATCCCCAAGTATAATAATAGGCAGACCACTCCCAGCTTTCTGTCTAGTTTCCAGCCATTGAAGTGAACTGCTGAAAAAAGGAAAATAATAGAAATGTTGAGAGAGATGGTTATGTAAGTTAGTCCTCTGCTGTTCACTTCTACAGGAGCTGATGCATTTATAAATGCAGTTTTAATAAACCATGGAACACCTAGGCACAGCATATCAAACACATTGGATCCCACGATGTTAGACATAGCCATATCTCCTTTGCCTGCAAAACAAAACAAAACAAAAAAAAAGCATGTTGTTAAAATGTGCACACCAATGCTGTATTTTTATTAATAAGCTTCATAAAAAAACACTGGAAATTTTTTTTGTTTGTTGGTTTTGGAAAATTGTTATTAGAACAAAAGTCTTACTGAATTTGTATTTTTTAATTTTGGGGGGGTTAGTATTTAAAGTCTTAACATTTATTTAATAATAATTATCTTTATTTATTAAACCATTTTTCAATAAGGTCTGTAGATTACTTGTTGCTTTTCATTCTCATTTAATATGGTTAATTATGATTTAATGCACATTTCAGATGAGTATTATTTGGGGGTTAGATTTAGTGAAGTTAATCTGCAATTAAATAGTAAACCCTTCCTCTTGAGTCACTCTTTTTTTTTTTCTTCAAAGTATGCTGAGGAAATTTTTTTTTAAATGTTTATTCATTTTTGAGAGATAGACTGAGCGAGGGGCGGGGCAGAGAGAGAGGGAGACAGAATCTGAAGCAGGCTCCAGGCTCCGAGCTGTCAGCACAGAGCCTGATGCGAGGCTCCAACTCACGAATCATGAGATCATGACCTGAGCTGAAGTCGGACGATTAACCGACTGAGCCACCCGGGTGCCCTGAGGAAATAAATATTTTTAAAGGTACTTTTGCTCAGTGTATTTCAGCCAGGTTTGAAGAATGGGCATTGCAGCACGAGGGACCTAGCTCTTACCTTTTCTTGCAACCAACACACTGGCAATCGTGTCTGGCAGGCTTGTTCCTGCTGCTAATAAAGTAAGGCCCATTACTGTGTCTGGAATTTCTAATGTTTCCCCTATAATAAACATAGATACTACAAGTTACAAATCTTATAGATTCAATAACCATTCTCTGCAGTTATTTCAGATATTTCCTTCCTGAACAAAAAGAAAATAGACACATTTAGATTTCACAACCAATATGTACTTAGATTTCAGCTAGAAAAATATTTGAATAAGACTGGTAAATTGGGTAATACAGGTAGTACAGATTTTTAATGATAGATATCTAAAGATATTTAATAGACAAAATTCTACTAAGGAATAATTCCCCTGCCTGATAATGCCTACCAAAGGTTTGGATGTTCATTATTAACTGATCAAGGTTGTTGCTTAATATATGCTAATGATAAGATTGGTTATTTTCTCTTTTGCAAAGCATTTTCTTAAAGTGGTCAGAATTAAACAAGTTGTTTATAGCTATTTTTAACCTATAAATGTGTTAACATGGTACACATTTTTTAGGTCCTACTTTGGTGATATACCTTAAACAAAGGAAAACAAAAATCGGGTTCTACCTGAATCTTCCTAACATCATGTTCCCGATTTATTAATCCTTCTGTTAAGTTTGATGTCAGTGCAGCATTTTCCAGAAATGTGTTCAGAAACAGAATCAGAGGGAAGTGAAATAAAAAAACATGTAACTCCTCTTTTAATGTTGCAATTGAATACTTACCTTAAAGTCTTTTTCTTAAAATGTCAATTAAAAGTACTTTAAGTAGCTGTTTATTGCATGCTTTATATATTGATATTGGAATTATAGTTGGTTGTTAATTTTTGTTACTGGTTTGCCAGAGTTCATATGTACATAAATAACACTAATATTTATCATCTTGGGGGCTGTTCTATGATCTGTTACTTGATTTTGCTCTTTTCCTGATTTCCTATTGTTAAGTATATTCTGGCTGAGAAAATTTGGAGAGATTTAATATGCAAGCTAATTGGACTTTTTCATCCTTGTCATTAAAAGAAAAGAAATACTCTGCTCTTTGCTAGCATGCTATTCTAAGTCATACATTAATTTGGGGAAAGTCAGAGATCGGCAAGCTTTTTTTGTAAAGGGCCATGTAGTAATTATTTTAGGCAATACAGGCTATATGGTTTCTGTTGCAAATATTCACCTCTGCCATTTCAGTGTGAGAACATCCACAGATAATATATAATGACTGGGTGTGATTATGTTCAGTAAAACTTAATGAGCAAAAACAGGAGTCTTGACGGTTTGGGCACACAGACCATAGTTTGCTCACCTCTGATATGTTCATTTGGGTTAACCTTTCTGGGAGAAATCCTTGATTTTTTTTTTTTTTCCTATGTTTATATTCAGTGTTTTTCTTTTGGAGTTCTGTGAAACTAGAGCTGATTATGGCCAGCGGTAATATTTAAATTTTAATCATGAAGGTAGTAGAAACCTAAACTTAAATTTTATTTTATGTACTTTTTACCCATTTCGTAGTTGGTTTGTATTGCCATATCCAAAAGCAAAGTGAAATGTAATCCAGTTAAACAGTGAACATGCACTGTTTTCTCAAAATATTGTCCCTTTGCTATATTTTTCATTGTGGAATAGAATTCAGTGGATAGAGCATATTGTAGACCCCATACAATGTGATTTAATTATTAGCATAATAGGAGGACATCCTGTGTACTTGATTTAATTTATAAGAAGATCCCTTGACTTGTAACTCTAGGCTGCATAATATTTGAGAATATAGTTGGTATGTAATACACAACTTACAAACCCCTGAATGATCTTGCTGGTATATTAATATTTAATCTTTTTGTAAATAGCAGTTATCTTTAGTCTTTGTGGAAAGAGAAATTCCTCCTTAGCTAGACTTTTAGTGAATATAAGCAGTTCTTCTGTGAAACTGATTATTTTCTTTTTTAAATTGTGCTCTTGTACTAAAGATACATACCAGTTATTGTGACCATCCAAACCAGGATATATGTAAATGCGGATATCCATAGTGCCGACACGAAAAAGGTTATCATAAAGTAATTTTTCCAAAACTTTCTTCTACAATCTGGTGTGGTTAGAAAAAGTAAGGTAATGATAGGAAGGGATAGTACCCAAAAAATTCTTTTTAAGTCTGCTTCAGGCATGTTGAAAACACTTGGTGGATCTGTTGAGGAAAAAATAAATGATTTTGAGTTTTCTCAAATGGCCAATTAAGTTGGAAATGTCCATTTAGAAAGCTATATTGAAATAAATTAGCTGTATCAGTTTCTAAGAGGCTATTTAAAACATTTGAATACCTCATTACTGATATTGCTGGCAAAAAGGAACTAATTGAGACTTTAGGGCAGACAGTATAAAATGCAATACTCAGCATTTCTTGATTTGGGACCTAAAAATCCATCAAAATATCTTGGATCATTCAGTAAATGTATTAGATATAATGCTTATTAAGTGTCAGTTGGACTTCTCTTGGTTTTCTACAATATGAATGGTTTTTAGTAACTTTTTTTGCTTATGGGTCTAACTTGCCTTCTACCTATTATAGCTAATGTAGTTGTCTCTGTCCTCCAGTATTGATGATGTCTCTAGCCTGCCCTGTGTATCAGATAATGCATACTTACGATGTATAAAACAATTATAGCATAATATTTTTATTAAGTTGAATATTCCATTCTAAATATCATTGTGATTTTTGGGGGGCTTCAAGTTTTCTTTCTTAACATTTATTTGTTAAACTTGGAATTCACTATAATTCTTAGGAAGAGCCTTTAAGAAAATAGGAACTAGTATGGAATCTACAATATAACTTATAAAACTTGAGTATGTTCTTTTATTTAATTTGTTTTGTTAAGTTAGTGGAAGACAATAATATATTGGATAAAAATAAGAGTTCACTTTAAAATTATTTAAAATTTGCATGGCATTTACAAAATAATGTACTATATTGTAATGTACCATAATAATGTAGCCATGTATTGGATCAAATTACATTACAACTAATGCCAGTAAAATAACTCATGAAAAAATTTGCAAAGCTTCAGCCAGTGGACCATTAAATAATATTAGATATAATTTTAGTGTAATGAAAAGATTCTTTTGGTTCTTTTGAATTTCTTGTTAAAAAATTTAACTTAGCAATATGCCACTTGCACCTGAATGTCTAGAAACTAATTTTTATAAGAAGGGGAAATGTCATGTTGTAATTTTTTTAGGTAGTAAATTAGAATAGCTTCCTAATGTACTTAGGTAAATTTAGAATCTGTTTCATACAACCACTTTGTAGAAAACTAATGCATAAATTTCTGTTTCTGGCCCTAGATGAACTTCTACTAAACGCATTTATCCACATGTTCTGCAACTGCTTCAGATGACATTTTAAAACTGGTTTTTCGCACACCAGCACTTTTTCCAAAATTCCAAATTTTTGTAAGTGGTGTTCCCCTTTTCTCAATCAGTCATGAACGAAGCCTCAGAATTTCCTCTGCTCCCTTTTCTGACCTGTACAGTCTTTCAGTTGCCCTACCATGGTGATGCTTCCTCTGCATTGTCTCTTTTATTCCTACTCCTTTGCTCTGTCCAGGCACCTACCAAACACACCAGCTGTTTTAGTGGCTTCTTACAGACCTCCATTTCTTTTATCCTCTGATTGCCCTGCTCAGAAACCTGCAAAGATTTACATACTAGCATATAAGGCTCTCCTGTTCTTTACTATCAACCTTTAATCTGCTTCTTTAGTGTATACATTCTGTGCTCCAGGTATGCAAGTTCTTGACCAGGCCTTTTGCTCATATTAATTCGTTGGCCATCAGTTTATCGAATATACTTTACTTTTACTTCTATGTTATTTACATAACAGACTTCTGTAACTGTTAATTATTGGTAATAAATCAGGCCATCAGTTAAAATCTGATCTATTCCACAAGGCTCAGTTTAAATGCTGCCTTCTCTGTGGTTATCTTTCCTAGCTTTTATACAAATTTTATACAGTCTGTCCCATTTAGGAACTACAGTTGTACTTTATTTTCTCCTCTTTATAGTACTTAAACCTTCGTATTCTAGCTATTTTCTTTTTTCTCTACAGTACTGGAAGATTCTTAAGGATAGGGACCACCTCTTCATCATGTCTGAATGTCCACAGTGTCTTTTACATAAAAAGTATATAGTAATTGCTGAATCAAAATGAGACAAGTTTTTCTAGTGAGTAGATTTAATAGTGGGCATGATGTGCTTATTACCTTCAGAAACCTGACTAAGACCATGTAAACTTAAAGGAAGCTGAGAGTAGCCAGAATCGTCATGAAAAATCCCACTGTCAGTTCTTGATTGCCGACGGATGAGTGGCTGACCCTCGTCTTCCCATCCCATCAGTGGTTCTTGCTCACTTCTCCTCTCCGTAGTTTCGGCAAGACAAGTGCAGCAAGGGCTGAATTTCTTTATAATATATTGGTTGACTTGAATGTCAAAACACAGCACCAAAA
Organism: Herpailurus yagouaroundi; assembly: GCF_014898765.1. Taxonomy (NCBI): domain Eukaryota; kingdom Metazoa; phylum Chordata; class Mammalia; order Carnivora; family Felidae; genus Herpailurus; species Herpailurus yagouaroundi. The sequence goes on along the minus strand of NW_024412415.1, from coordinate 14,320,083 downwards.
CATATAATCCATATATCAAAAGCAGTAAAGTTCCTTCATACCTATAAATTAGAGAAATTTGTCTATTTTAAAATAAAAACACAAAGGTTTTGTAGAGCTAGTAGTTTGGGGGCAGTATCTGCTTAATAATTTTCCAACACAGCAATAAAACAAGCAAGTAATATTTCTAGGTGTATTTTGGTTTTATAGTTGTGTCCAAACTTGGCCACAGCATTATTACAAATTTATGCATAAAAGCTTGGCATTCATTTCTATATTTCAAATAAAACCAAGGATTCTAAATTCATTATCTTCATTTATACTTTACAAATTATAGGCATAAAAAATGCTTTGAAAATAAAAATTGTAGACTTTAAAAATGAAAGTTAAACTAGTGAATAGTGATGGGAATTCTCCATCTCAGTTCATTAACAGCATGCATTCCTCAAAATATACAGTATTATAAAAGAATATGGTTTATCTGTTCATTTCAACTGTGTCTATTCAAATCTGGTGTAAGAATTTTGTGTAAACTATTCAGAATATATAAGGCTTTGGGACTTTTCAGTTTACAGGGTTTTTTTTCTTTTTTTTTTTTTTTTGATACAACTAAATTCGGCTTGTAGTCACAAGACAATAAGGATATTTAAAAAATGAAATTACATCATAGGCACTAAAGAACTGTTGTCCCATACTCTGGTCTCCTAAAGAGTTGTGATTAGGTAATACCACTACATTTGAACCTTTCATTTACCTTTTATTTTATAGCCAGTGAAGCTCTGCTACACTGAAAGCACAGAATTCTTGTTTTCCCTAATAGAGGGAGCATAGGTTTGGATACTCTTAAAGTTATTGTCATTGTCCGTTTAGAGACAATCATTAGGACAGTCATTGTCACCTTAAAGATAACTGCTGAGTTCCAGAAGGATCCCTACTATAGCCAATAGGCTTTCTTTGGGAGACAGACTAGATTTCAGGGTGATTCATTTAGAAATTCTGCTCCCTGCAAGATTTTAAGTTTCTTGTCTGCAGGTCTAATGCAGGGTTGCTAAGTTGTAATACTCCAGAAAGTTGTAAAACTCCAGTTGTAATACTCCAGAAAGGTGCCATTTACATTGTTTTCTATTTTTCTGGTATCCTGTAGCATTATGCAGTGCACAGTCTATATGGCTGTGCATTTTACATTCCTCTCCATCCCTTGTGACTCCTAGCATAGTGATAAACCCATAATAGATACCTGGTTCTTCTTAGTTGAAAAAGTTATTAGCTGTCCACTGAGTCACCCTCTTTTTCATTTTCTTGCAACAGCAAGACACTGGGAGGTAAAGCAAACAATTGCTAATACCTATATATTGTTGATTCTTAGAGGAAGAAGGCTATAGTTGTTGCTAAATGAACATCAGAGAGAGAGTTGGAAGAATTTAAAGATTTTAAAATTTACTTCCTCCGTCATTTCTTTCCGGTCTTGTGACTATGACCACTTCTAACCTAGGCAAGGTAAACCACCCAGTAGAAGAAAAGACCCAACTGCTGGGGCTTTAATTGACAACAAAAGGGGAGACTGAACAGGCTGAGGGGTGAAGGAAGGGTGGTAATGTCCAGTGATTAGTGAGACAAGGAGACTCACATGACTGAAGAACTTTCAAAGGGAAAACCCAACCAGCACCTGTGATGAGGAAGTTAGCTCAGAGGCATGTGGGAAAATGGTACCAAAGTGGTAGGTAATTGAGAAGTGACTGAAATAACATTTCCGAAAAAGAGATGTTGCTAAACCATTGGAATTTCATAAAAACCCTCTCTGTAATTGTGTTTTCCATAAGAGTAATGATCATTTCAAGCTTACCAGTAAACTTGGTTGTCGAATATTATGCCAAGAACTGCAGCTACACTAATTGCATATGCTGCACAGTCTCTGAATAAGGGCCAACATGATAGCGTTGAGGCCTGTAAAATGATAATTTACTGTTTCCATTACAGTGTAACTTCAAGTACATGCTTAGCACAGTACTAAAACTGTATGTTTGTTGCTAAATATTGTAACCTTTTGCATTTTGCTTAGAGAAGGAATTTTAAGAAAAATGGTGTTTCAGAACCTACTCTGGTTTTCATAAACTTGACCAAGAGCTATTTGTGGGTTAACTTTAAATGAAAGACATGTTTTTCTACTGATTAATAAATTTGATTGAACATATTACTAGTGCCTTATTTGTTCTAGACCATAAACCATTTTTGTAATGTGTCAAGACAATAAATTTGTGGAGTAAAGTTGTTTTACATACCACATTAGATAGTAAGCCACAAGCTGCACAGATGCCAAAGAGGTTATACATTGCAGATCCAAGAATGGTGCTAATGCCAATGTCTCCCTTTGTGATAAATACACCTACGAGCAAGGTAATTGCTACATTAGTGCTACCAGACTTGAAGAAGATAAAATCACATTGAGTAAGCAAAAAGTAAAAGGAGCGATATTTACCTAGGAAAGCAGTAACCAGCTCAGGAGCTGAACTACCGGCTGCCATAAAAGTTGCACCTGCAACATCCTGAGACAGTCCAAGGGCTGCAGACAAATGAAATTATGTGAAAGTGACAAAGGGAATGTCTCTATAAACATTCAAATCTATAGCTTCACAGAAAAGCACTAACCGTGACTTAAACTGGAAAAATAAAGCATGCAGGTTAAAAAATTAGAGGAACCCAGTCTTGCTCTCTCTATGAATCCATTACTTAATGCTTCCTTAGAAGGGGAGAGAAGGCCAGAGACCACGGGAGCTATACTGCAACTCCGTGTTCTGAATGCCAAGATGCAGGGTTTTGTGGGACCCAGAAAGAACTTCCTTTCTAGCTGGGGGGTTGTAGGTGTATGGCAACAGCCAGACTTCTTTAAAATAGTACTGTCAACAGTGCTCCTGTACAAGTTGATGAAACTGAGGTATCTCAGGAGTCCTAATCCAATTTGAAAGAGGAGAAAAAACGAATATTGGTAGTTTTTAAGATTTGTAAGTGAAGCTGAATTAGGATTATTAACAAATTGGCAATTTCAACTGTGTCAATACAAATGAGAGGAAATTAGTTCACTAAAAACCAAATAAGAATTACTTTTGTATAATTACAGTCTATTGTAATTAAAATTTTAGAGTAGTAAGCCCAAGAAAATACTAGTATTCAAATCGTTTGTGTATATCCCCGAGACTTACAAGCACATCCACTGTCTTCAGTGATGAGATGAAGGGTCTTAGGAAGTTTTTGGCTCTTTCAATTTTAGAACTAAGGGATCTACTATGGGAAGGAGAAGAGAAAGTCATGTTGAAAAGACTACCTTGTTTTGGGAAGGCTGAGACAAGGTTGCATCAGAAATCCCCAACTAGGTTTTACTGGTACATTACGAAGTAGCCTATGGAAGTAGCATGCTTTTTTATTCTTGGTGTGGCAGATTGTATTTTACAAAAATAGCTACAGTATTTGTGTCCTGGTGATTTTCCAGAACCTTTCCATTCCCTGCCTCTCACCCCCCCACAAAAGTGGAGTTTATGTCTCCCCCTGTGACCACTTTGACTAACAATATGGCAGAGCCATAATATTTCTGAGGCTGGGACATAAAAGGTGACAAAACTTCATGGTTCTCTCTAGGGACCTTTGCCTTAGAGCCCTGAACCACCACACAAAACCCCAGCAACCGTGAAACTCCTGTACTGGAGATACCTCATGAAGAGCCCATACAGAAATAAGAGGTGCCTGAGGAACCCTTACTAGTTCAGCCCCCAAATTTTGAATCTCCCCATCCCAGGCACCAGACATGTGAAAGAGAGGCAGCTTTCAGATAATTCCAGCCTTGTCTTCTGACTATAACTGCATGAGATACATCAAGCTGGAACTAACAGCTGAGCCCAGGAAACCCTCGCATCTGTGAGAGGTAATACTATGATAGTTTTTTTAAGCCACTGGTTTTGGGGTGATTTTTTAAGCAGCCATTGATAGTTAAAACACCTGGCTATTGTTGTACTTACTGAGTACCTACTATGTCAGATGCTTTTTTAAGTGCTCGGAATGTGGCAGAAAAAAAAAAAAGACCAATGTTTCTGTTCCCGTGGAACTTTTTTCTAGGGAAAAGAAACAGACAAGATAAGCAAAATATGTGTTATGTTAGAAATAGCAGGAAGCAAAAGCAGGGAGTGGGGAGCATATAGAATGTCATGAAGAAAGGACTGTAATTTTAGATTGGGTAGCCAGAAAGGCCTTTGCGGAGAAGGTAAATTAAAAGTTTTCAAGTGAGAAAGCTAGGCACATATGTAGAGGCAGACTTCACTTTACTGTGCTCCACAGATACGTGTTTTCTACACATTGAAGGTTTGTGGCAACCCTGTGTCAAGTGTATCTGTGCCTTTTTTCCAACATCATTTGCTAATGTCATGTGTCTATATCACATTCTGATAATTTTCTCAATATTTCAAACTTTTCCCTTAGTATATTTTGTTACGCTGATCTGTGATCTTGGATGTTACTCTTGAAACTTGGGGTTGCCATGAACTGCACTCAGATAAGACAGCAAACTTAACTGATAAATACTGTATGTGTTCTGACTACTCCCCCGCCTGGCTGTTCTCCTTTTTCTTTCCCTCTCCTAGGCCTCCCTATTCCCTGAGACACAATACTGAAATTAGGCCAATGAATAACCAACCCTACAGTGGCCTCTAAATGTTCAAGAGAAAAGAAGAGTTGCAAATCTTTCACTTTAAATCAAAAGCTGGAAATAATTCAGCTTAGTGAGGAAGACATGTTTTAAGCAGAGATTGGCCAAAAGCTAGGTAGGCCTCTTGTAGCAAACAGTAGCCAAATTGTGACTGCAAAGGAAAAGTTCTTGAAGGAAATTACAAGTGCTATTCCAGTAAACACACAGAAGGTAAGAAAGCAAAAACATCCTTATAGCTAATATAGAGGAGATTTTAGTGGTCTGAATAGAAGATCCAACCAGCTACAATATTCCTTCCAGCCAAAGCCTAATCCAGAAGAAGGTCTCTCTTTAAGTCAATGAAGGCTGAGAGGGGTGAGTGAGGAAGCTGCAGAAGAAGTTTGAAGCTAGCAGAGATTGGTTCATGTGATTTAAGGAAAGAAGTCACCTCCATGACATAAAAGTGCAAGGGGAAGCAGCAAGTGCTGATATAGAAGCTGAAGCAAGTTATCCAGAAGAGCTAGCTAAGATCATTAATGAAGATGGCGAAACAATAGATTTTCGATGTAGACAAAACAGTATTCTATCGGGAAAAAGGTGCCATCTAGGACTTTCATAGCTAGAGAAGACGAGTCAATGTCTTGCTTCAAGCCTTCAAAGGACAGGCTTTTGTTAGGAGCTCATGCAGCTGGTGACTTTAACTTGAAGTCAATGCTCATTGGCCATTCTGAAAATCCAAGGCCCTTAAGAATTATGCTAACTCTATTCTGCCTGTGCTCGATAAATGGAACAATAAAGCATAGATGACAGTATATTTATGTACAACATGGTTTATGAAATGTCTTAAGACCACTGTTCAGACCTGCTGCTCAAAAAGAAGATTCCTTTCAAAATATGACTGCTCATGGACAATGCACCTGGTCACCCAAGAGCTCTATTAAGAGATGTATGATAAGATTAATGCTGTTTTTATGCTAACACAACATTCATTCTGCAGCCCATGGATCACCATTCTAGATCCCATTAAGAACATTCACGATTCATGGGAAAACCATCAAAATATCAACAGAAGAGGAGTTTGAAAGAATTTGATTCCAACTCTCATGAATGATTTTGAGGGTTTCAAGACTTTAGTGGAGGAAGTAACTGTAGATGTGGTAAAAATAGCAAGAGAACTGGAATTCGAAGTGGAGCCTGAAGATGTGACCGAATGGCTGCCATCTCATGATAAAATTTGAGTGGGTGGGGAGTTGCTTCTTATGGATGACCAAAGAAAGTGGTTTCTTGAGACGGTGACGATGCTGTGAAGACTGTTGAAATGACAGCAGAGGAATTAGAATATCACACAAACTTCGCTGATAAAGCAATGACAGGGTTTGAGAGGATAGACTCCAATCTTTAAAGAAGTTCTAGTGTCAGTAAAAGGCTATCAAACAACACTGCATCCTACAGAGAAATTGGTCATGAAAAGAAGAGTCAATCAATGTGGCAAAGTTCATTTTTGTCTTATTTTAAGAAATTGCCACATCACCCCAACCTTCAACAACCACCACCCCGATCAGTCAGCAGCCATCAACCTTGAGGAAAGACCCTCTACCAGCAAAAAAGATTATGATGCGCTGAAAGCTCAGATTCTGGTTAACATTAGGTAAAAGGTTAGATAAGGTAAAAGGTAATAGGTGGCTAGATCATGTAAGACTTGTGAATCCTAGCAAGGATTTTAGCTTTTATTTTGAAAGATATGGGAAGTGTGTGTGGAAAGTCATCCACCTCCTTCTTGCCAGTGATGCCAGCCCTAGTCATGAGGTTATTTGGTCTCAAGAGACCTAACCAGCTCTATCTAGTCTGAGCTATTTTGCCACCTGTTAAGCCTCTGTTGTGAAAAGTCCTCTTAGGATATGTGGAATGATTCCTCACTATTTGCCTTTGGTCATGTTGCTTGATGAACAGGTTGCAGTGATGAATGAAGTCAGAGAAGTAATATTTTGTGCAACACAGTTCATAACATTTCCTTTGCTGGTTAGAGTCTATCTATCTATCTATCATCTATCTAGCTGACTCTGTGTAAGACCAATTGGCCATAAAATTTTAAAATAGAACATGATAAGACATATTGCTCTGTGCTTAACTTTGTTCATTTCAGGAATGAAGTAAATGATATCTTACATTCATAGTATACAATTCACTTTCATATACATTATTTAATAATCTCAATTATCCTCTGATATGAGTGGTGGTATTTCCATTTTACAGATGAGGAAACAGGCCCAGGAGGTTAAGTAACTCAGTTACATGGATAGTAAGGATCTTATATGTGAGAAGTTAGGGCATAAACTCCAAGTCTGTTGTTTCTAAATCCAATGCTATTTCTATTTCACCACAGAAACCTAATGTAAAAATGGCACTAAGGCAGGCCAATTATAACATGTTGGGCGACTCAGTTATTTTCTTTCCTGCCTCATGGCATGGGCATATAACTACCCCATTCTATTCTTTCCTAGGGCAAATAATAGTTAATGGGAGTCAGGGATACTTTGGAAGTTTTCCAGCATATTCCAGAGAATGTATAAATTTAGTGATATTGGATATTAGCATGAATTCTCTAAATCAGGGCCTGATAATATGTGGATGAAGTTGCAAAAGAAAAAAATGCTTAATTTTGAACTAAATGTCCAAACTTGGTGCAGCTCAATAGTAAATGACCAATCTTTGCTTAACACTAGTTTAAGCATGCTTCATTAGAAAAATTCAGTCTCAGGAGGGAAAAGGTGATCTGTTGAGCTGTTTGTCACAAGGAAGGAAAATAAGTGACCCTTTTGAACACTTTCACTATCAAAAGGTAGTAACAAAAAAGCGTGTTGCTATTCATTGGGCTCTAATTGAGTTATGAAAGGAAAGGTTCTGTAACGATGGATGTATAAAACTTCAAAGATATTTTAACAAGTCATATCTTAAGGTTCTAAGCATATTTTGTAAAATGGTTTATACCTTTGAACTTTAGAATAGACTGACTTTGTCTTCGCTGACCTTTGGGTAGCATTTCTCTCTGCGATAGTTTATTATTAAAGATAAATTGTTCTGGTTTTTTTCCCCCCAGAGCTATTACTTTTTTCCTCTTTATTACTCTAAAGGAATAATCACATTTCCTTCAGGATATAGGAGAACTGTTCAAGGTGAGTTTTCTTTATAGGTTTAGATATCATTACATTGTTTATATAAAGTGCAACTTTATGATAATGACCTGTGGTCTATGGGGACCACAACTTAAACCAAAATTCATCAGACTTTTTCTTACACATGTTCTCTTCTCTGATGCTATGTTGAAAAGCTTATGACAGCTTTTTAAAACTCTCTTCTGGAAAGATAATATAGTGGGAAGAGTTTTAAACTAAAATGGAAACCTGTATTCTGGCCCTGCCTGTACTTAATAAGGGATTTTAGACACGTTATTCAGACAAGCCTTACATTTTGCCATCTGTAAAATGGAGTGTTGGACTACATACTCTTTGAGGCCTCTTCTAATTTTGTCAATTTTTGTCAAAATGTAGGATATGGATTCTATGCTTTTAGACTCTATGCCACTTTTTATTGTTAAATAAATTTATAATAAAAAAACCTCCTACATTACTGAAAATTTAGGAGATAGTGTGGGAATATAGAAGGGGAAGAATCACTTACATGTTTACCATTGTGTTTTAACCACTGATATCATTTTAATGTATCTCCAGCCCTTTCACAATGCACATTTTAATAGTTATAAGCATAAGCTATATGTAATTTGGCATCCTCTAATACAATTTTAGAAACTTTCCAGTGGCAGCAAATTTTCATGCTTTGTGAATGGATTAGAATGACCAATCAAAGGTCATTCAGACCCACCTCCAGTGACTGGGATGGTAGTCATCCTGAGTAGTTTTAATTTCGGTCCAGAATGAAGTGTGACAGCAAACCAAGGTGCTTTATGATTTGCAAAACTGTTCTAACATTAATTTCAAATATATTTTTAGATTTTTTTTGAGTACAGCTTTAACATCATAGGGATAAATGCCTAGCTTCCCAATGTACAACATATATATATTCTGTGATGTTTTTAGCAATAAATAAAGACATTTTGATTTCTTTATAGTTACCACCTCATATTTTGTCTGAGCTATGAGGGAATAAATTCTGAAACCCTCTGTAATGCTTTTAAAGATCTAATTCCACTTATGAGGACTCCCTCCAACCTCCAATCTAATGTCTATAACATTATAGTGATTTTCCCCCTGGCCTAAGCTTATCATATAATGCATGTATAAGACACTTTATCTCCAAACCTCACAATTACCTCAGTTTTGGCTCCATAACTTGCCCAAGGTCACATAGATAGTAATTGCAGAGACGGGATAGACACCTAGATCTTTTTTACTTTCAAAAGCTACTCTTTCAGCTATCCATGTAGGTAAAGCAAAGAGATTAATGCATGGCTTTATTATTATTGTTATTATTACTATTACTATTACTATTATTATTGTTGCCTGTATATGCAATAGCATCTTGGTAATACCCAGACAACTTGGCAGTTATTCAGATCCATATACCTTGGGTAGATTTAGATGCAATCCAAGGGGACCACAACTTAGATCAGAGAAAAGAAACACAAAGAAGATGAATATGCTCTTAAGAGGAGGATGAATGCCCTTGTGGCAGGGAGAAAGCACGGTTCTTAGATTCTTTGTTCTTTGGGAAGGCTTGGCCTCTGTAAATTTCATGAGGATTAAGAATCAAACAATCCCCTGAAACTGTTGGCTATCCAAATGCCATACCCACGGAATTATTCAACTCCCTTTCACTTTTATCCATTTAGAACCAATTCCACCTGGAATTAAAACTCACATTTCTCTCTTATTGTCTATTTCTGAGACATAACGTTGCAGTTGAACATGGGCAAACATGGTTCAAAGCAGAGTGAATAAAAAAAACCTTTTGATAACAAATTAGATATTTTATTTAAGTATGTTTCCCCAACACCTTATTAAGATCATTTTCACTTAAGACATGTTATACCTCAGGGTGCCTGGCTGGCTCAGTTGGCTGAGCACCCGACTTCAGCTCAGGTCATAATCTCATGGTTCGTGGGTTTGAGCCCTATGTCAGGCTCTGTGCTGACAGCTCAGAGCCTGGAATCAGCTTTGGATTCTGTGTCTATCTCTGTCCGTCCTCTGCTCATACTCTCTCTCTCTCAAAATAAATAAATAGACATTTAAATTATGTCAGGGTCTGTGCTGGCAGCTCAGAGCATGGAGCCTGCTTCAGATTCTGTGTCTCCTTCCCTTTCTTCCCCTCCCCAACTAGCACATGCTCTCTCTCTCTCTCTCTCTCTCTCTCTCTCAGAAATAAAGGAACATTAAAAAAAAAATGTTATACCTCAAAGGGTCAGCATGGTGGAGGAATTAGAATTCCTAACTGAGTAGTATATTAGTGTAACATTTAAAAAGACAAGTGTCGGCGACACCTGGGTGGCTCAGTTGGTTAAGCGTCTGGCTTTGGCTCAGGTCATGATCTAACGGTTGAGGAGTTCAAGCCCCACGTCGGGCTCTGCGCTGACAGCTCAGAGCCTGGAGCCTGCTTCGGATTCTGTGTCTCCTTCTCTCTCTGCCCCTCCCCGACTCATGCTCTGTGTCTCTTTGTCTCTCAATAATAAATAAACTTTAAAAAATAAATAAATAAAAAGACAAGTGTCTTAGCCAGCTCATTGTGGACTTTGGGCTATATCAAGTGACCAATTGTAGGGGGTCCTCAGTTTTCTATGAAGTTAGCTTGAGAAAAAGTAAAGAAAACTACTGTAAACAGTGGCTAAACAACTCTAAGAGACCCCTACTACATATCAAAAGTAGACATAAAAAGGATTTATTTTGGCTTTATGCTTAATGTTTGTGTTTCTAAAACCAAACTGCTTATAGAGATGAGATCTAATAGTCTTATCTGGGCTATAATTTAATATGGTTTCTATTATATTTTTAATTTATATAATATTAATTTATATTTAAGTTAAATATTAAATATACTTTAAAGATATCACTTTTTAAAAAAGAAAGTGTCACTAAAGATTGAATAAAATCGTATGGATTTTAATGTAAAAGAAATAAAAGGAACCCTAGACAGAATATTCCAGAGATATTTGAAGTATCATTTAAAGTTGTTACATGGATTATTAGATTAGATAAAAGAATGGGTTTCATAAACGTACTTTCTCTTGCTTTTATTTGCCTTAAACTTGGTTTTCAAGGTCTAGCAGATGCACTCTAGATTTGATATTTGCCCCAAACATATCCATATTGACTTTGATCACTCACCTTCTGCACTTTCATTTTTGCTAAGTAAAGAATTATAATCTCTGTAGTCTGTTCTTCTTTTTTTTCTTTTTTAATGTTTATTTGTTTTCGAGAGAGAAACAGTGAGAGCCAGGGAGGGGCAGAGAGAGAGAGTGAGAGAGGGAAGGAGACAAAGAATCTGAAACAGGCTCCAGGCTCTGAGCTGTCAGCACAGAGCCCGATGTAGGGCTCAAACTCATGAACCATGAGATCATGCAGTATTGTGACAGACCAACAAGTATACCATAGAGCTTTTGGAAGAAAGAAGAAACCCCAAGCAAACAGTACCAGATGTGACTAGCTTTACAAACCAAGCATGGGAATTTTAGTCAGTTTCATAAGTCAGGCTTACATGAATGAACAGAGACCACAAAGACCACCCCCCCCCTTCTTCCTTGTCCTCATTTGGAACCTGTCTGTTTCTGTCTCTGTCTCTGTCTCTGTCTCTGTCTCACACACACCTCAGTGTATCCACCCAATTCCAGGTCTAGGGTAGCACAACTGGTGGGTATAAGGGAGCTCCCTTAAGATTATTCTTTACCCCATTACCTCTAGCTCCCTTGATCTCAGATAATATTCCACCTCTGATGACATCGTTTATAACCCCTTCCCCTGAATCCTTAATTCTATTTCCCAATTCAGAAACTGGGTCTTATCTCTGAAGGTAAAATGCTCTGGACACTAGAGTGTGATTTTTATTCCGTCTATGATGTGGATTAATTTCACTTCATTGCTCTGTGTTCAATGAATCATCATTAGCCTCTTATCCAAGAGAACCTCAGTGGATATAAAAGAAAATGGGATTCGAGGAAGAGGGCACAGGAACAGCATTTCCATATTGGTGCTACAGAGTAAAGATGACAGCAAAATGTCTCGGGTTGTCTAACAAGAGGTATGTGTTGAGGATGGGGTGGGGAGGAGAGTTTGTGTGGCTTCTGTGATCATAAGTAGAGCAAGGAGAAAGAAAAGAGCCTTGCTGGAAGAAGCCTCCTGTGGTGGTGACTCTAGAGGAAATTGCCAGATCAACATAGATAGCTACAGACAGAAAAAGGGTCCAGGGTGGGTATCAGCAAGAGGCTCTGGCCTCTACCATGTCCTGCTCATCCTCTGCATGGAAAGTCCTGAGCCTATTCTATCTTCATCTGAAGACCCTTCCATTGACCAAACGAACTACTACTGGTGGCTTGAGGAGTGGGTAATGAGGTGATGGGGCTGGGGTGGGCCAGAGTCCTGTCAATTCTCCCATCATATTCTAGGTTGGGACTTATAACATGCACCCTACAGAAAGTCATTGCAACCTATGTGATGATTTGGTTTCACAGTACCAGACTAAGATCTCATGGACATTCTAGACAACCAAAGGCTTAGGCCTCGGGGTCTAATTATTGTATTTGGCAAGTGTTTATAACATTAATTTACAACCTCCAATAAGTGGCTGAAAGTCTAAACTGATTTTTTTAAGCAATTCAGTGGATTCTCTTTATTTTGTAGTATACTTCCTCCATAGTTACAATGAGTATTTGATGCTGTTGTTGGTTCTTTTTGTCAAAACTCCAGTGCTGTTGGGATGAAAACATCCTTTAAAACTGTTCACGGGTTCCTTGGGTGGCTCAGTCAGTTAAGCAACTGACTCTTGATTTTTGGCTCAGGTCCTGCGTTGGGCTCAGTGCTGGGAAAGTGTGCTTGGGATTCTCTTTCTCCTTCCTCTCTGCCCCTCCCCCACTTGCACATGCGCACTCTCACTCTCAAAATGAATAAATCAACTTAAAAAAAAAGACTGTTCAAATAGAACAATTCTTCTGAAACAACCATATTATGGCTGCTAACCTCAAAGAAGGATGTGTCAAATTATATCAGAGCAGTTGAGAATATTGTTGGATGTCAGCATTGGAGAGGGAAGGCTTTGTTGGCTGGTCTTAGGTAATTATGTATCATCTCAGCTTCTCATCAGCAAAACCAAACTCATAGAACTGACTTTGTGGGGTTTCTGTGAAGACCAAATGAAACCGTCTCTATTTAATTTAGAGCCATGCTTGGTATTCTATAATTGTTTTTTGACAAATAGCTAATAACTAAATATATAAATAAATAACAACACTCCAGCACATTGTGGAATGCTTCAGTAAACTGTTTTCAGGATTACATTAATCCTTATTAGTTGACAAAATGGGTGGAATTATTATAACCCAATTCTCTTCAAAAGAACTATGGGGAAATGTAAAGTGTTTGCAGACTTTTCTGAGGCTAGTTTCTGTGGATGTAAACAAATCCCAGGGAAATTGTTTTTTATTGCTGATGTCCTAATTTGGATGGACTATGCTAGACCTTGAAAAGAGAAATGACAGAATTAATTTATAGGCACTTAAAAAATGAATCAGGCCAGCACTATTTCTATCTCATTTTGTTGCCAGTATTTTCAGCACTCAAGACCAGGGTCAGTTCTCAGCAGCTGAAGAAGATTTAGCAGCAGCGTGGGTATCCATCAATCACACATGTGATATTGTGATTTATAAGAAATACGTATTTGGTCATTCAGACGACCAAAATATATTTCTCTCATATATTTGGTCTTCAGCCACAGTCACTGACTCATGCTCCCAAAACCCTTGGAATTTCCTAAGAATTGAGAGTGATGAAGGCATCTTTTGTTATGTTAACAAAGCGACTTTTGGACCCTACCTAAGAACAAACCCTGTAATTAGAGGGTTAGAACTTTCAGTCCCACCCCTGACCTCTAGGAAGGGGAGACTGACTGGAGGTTGAATAAATTGGTCAATGATTTATTTGATCATGCCTGTGTAATGAAGCCTCCATAAAACCCAAAAGAACCTTTCTGGGTTCAGAACCTATCTAGTTTGGTCTCAGTAAAGGGGGATTTGCTGGAATGGCCCTGGCTCACAAAAGCATTTGGTTTGGGAAGAGAAAGGATGAAAGGAACTTGGTATCTGGGTGGCCACGCAGTCAGATTAGAAAGGCAACAGAAATGTGGGTGCTAAAGGTATACCCACATAAGGTATAACCCTGTGGAAATCACTCTGAAAATTTGAAAGGTGCATGAAAGTAGCAGCCTATAAGACGAACTCCCATTTTGGAAGGCAATTGAAATAGGTAAGTAGATATCCCTGTGTGCTCCTTTGAGATGGCTACCTGGGTTCATGGAATGAGTGGACATGAGGGTCTGGAGCAATGCAAAGATGGGCTGAATCTAGACACACTCTAGAAGCACAAAAATGCCAATAAGAACTATTCTATCTGCCAACAAGAGAGACAGAGACTACAGAGGGCTATGTGGCAGATTCCCTAGTAGGAAGGTCCTGACCAAAGCTGGCAAGAAATATTGATGCTGGTAGTCTTTGGGGCCTAAAAATGGGTCCTAACAGGAGTATTCACTGCCTCTGCAATGGGCTTTGCTTCTCTGGGATTAGATGCAAATGCTCAAAATACTATACAAGAACAGGAGCCAAAGATATTGCACTGATTTGGATTGCTGACCATTTCTCCAGACCAAGGAACACATTTTACGGTCCTTGATATCTAGCAATAGGCAGAAAGAGAAGTTTGATAGAGAATCGGAGTGGGCAATTGAAATATTGGTTATCGAAAATGGGGGAAGATAAGGGCGCTAAGGGTTGGCCTATAAGCCTTCACCAATGTGTGCTCACCCTGAACATGAGGCGTCCTGAAGAAGTTTCCCCTCACTAAATAGCTTTCTGTTTTCTGGTGGATCTGGGGAGGAGTGCGAGGGGGAAGGTATTGGTATTCTTTCTTCCTCACATCACCTCAACTTTGTTGTTTTGTGCCCTTGCTAGATGTAGCGGTCAAAGGACCGGGGCTGCAGCCACAAGGGCTGGAAGCAGGGAGGATTGCTAAGGAATGGTTGTCTTCAACCTTTGTGTCACGATCCCTAAGGGTCTGGTGGGATAAGATGCACCGTCACCCCGTCTGCCAAATTGAGATTAACAGTCAATTCAGCCATATTGTTTGTGGTAAAAATCACTCACTAGTTGTGCACCTGTATGACCTTAGACTGTGTGATCAGGAACTGACTGAAGGTGGGCTATTGCTAGTATTGCTGCCTGCATGCAATGTAGCTCAGCACTGTGGACTAGGTAGTTAGTTACTAATGAACTGAATGAGAGTCTAGTAATGTGCCAGTATCTTTTAACTTCTATGATTGTTTTGCTACCAGGGGTACGTGTTTGAAGACCAGGAGGTGGGCTGCTGCGATGTTGTGATTTATAAAAAAATAGATATTTGGTTTTCATCCATAGTTCCTGCCTCAAAAGCCTGCTCCCAAAAGTTCCTGCTCCCCAAAGCAGGAAATTCCTACCTGTAGAGCTTGATAAAGTTGTGTTTTGTCATTTTAATGAGGTACATTTTGGGCCCCAACTGTAGAGGGCTGCTGGTTGCCAAGGGAACAAACCATGTGATTAGAAGGCGGGAACTTTCAGTCTCACCCACAGGTCTCCAGACAAAGGAGGGAGGGCTGGAAGCTGAATCAATTGCCAAAGGTCATGATGTAATCAACAATGCCTATGTGATGAAGCCTCTGTTAAAAAACAAAAAGCTGGAATTTGGAGAGCTGGGAGAGTGGCATGTCTGGAGAGGGCATACCTCATACCTTGCTTCATGTTTCTCTCTTCCCTCTGGCCGTTCCTGAGTTATATCCTTTTGTAATAAACTAGTAATCTAGGAAGTAAAATGTTTCTCTGAGTTCTGTGAGCCACTCTACCAAATTAATTGAACCCAAGAAGGAGGTCATGGGAAACTTTGATTTATACAGCCAGTTGGTCAGAAGTCTAGGTAACAGCCCAGCCTTATGACTGCTATCTGAAACCCAAGAAGAGGGTTGTTGGAACTCCCAATCTGTAACCAGTTAGCCAGAAGCATAATAATCTGAGCTTGTAAATGGCATCTGAGGTCAGTTGGGGATGGGGAGGGCAGTCTGGGAGCTGATGCTATCTTTGGGTAGATAGTGTCAGAATTACTTGCTGTTGGGGGAACTGCACCCCCCCTCCCCTGCCAGCTCCCCTCCCACACATTGGAATTGTGAACCCAATTCTGGACTGAATACCAATTTACACATTCATAATAGCTACTGTATTATATTTCACAGCAAAGAGCGATTCACTTGTCTGCTGATGATGTTTCAAAGTAATTCCACAAGTGGCCTAGTGGAAGTCATTATTATAAATATTCTACGAAGTCACTTAATGAAGATTATTTTGAAGTAGCAATCTAAATTTTAATACAGTTGCTTCTGCAAGGCTAGAAAAGTTATTTATTTATTTACCACTCCCAAGACAATTTTTTATAAACAAAATTATTGATGAATTTATTCTTTTAGTCAAGGTATAGTTTGGAAATGTGAAAACAAAAAACAAAAAACAACAAAAAAAAAGATCTTATGTGGATCCTGAGAAACTTAACAGGATCCCATGGGGGGGGGGGGGGGAGGAGGAGAAGGAAAAAAAAAAGAGGTTAGAGTGGGAGAGAGCCAAAGCGTAAGAAACTCTTAAAAACTGAGAACAAACTGAGGGCTGATGGGGGGTGGGAGGGAGGGGAGGGTGGGTGATGGATATTGAGGAGGGCACCTGTTGGGATGAGCACTGGGTGTTGTATGGAAACCAATTTGACAATAAATTTCATATATTTAAAAAAAAAGGAAATGTGAAAACAAAAAGAAAAAAATTTTTTTGACTTTTCTATTTTCCAGGAAGAGAAATTTTCAAGGTGGGACAGAGTACCTTGAATTTAAAATTTCTTAGTGTTAATATAATTAACATAATCTATGTACGTCATCTAATTAAAGGTTCACTACTGGCACAAGGATGAACAAATAGATTATCACAACATTTAAGAGTTTGGAAGCAGAGGCACATACATATATATAAGAATTTAGTATATGAAAATTGATTAACTTTCTGAAAAAGTAGCACTGAATTCTATAGCAAAACAAATTCTTAGTGAAAGAAAGAAAGAAATGTAAAAAAAAAAAAAAGAAACTACACGTAACAGAAATTATGATAATTTCTCTGACCTGGGGATAAAAATTTCTTTCTAAGTGTAAAACCAAAAGGAGAATCATAAAGGAAAATATTTATAAATTTACTTAAAAATATGTACACTTCAATGTGATAAACAAATTACAAAAACAAACAACAAACTATGAAAAAGCATGTGATAATAGAAATATTAGAAAAAGGGTTAATATCCTTATATTAAAATAATGTCTTGGAAATCAGTAAGAAAAAGACAAATACCCTCCTGTCAGAACATGGGCAAAAAAGCACAAAAGGAAAACCACAAATTGCAGTAAGCATGAAATGTTTACAACTTCACAAATAATTGGATCAATACAAATTTTACAAAATGACATTCCATTTTAAAGCAATTAACAGACATTTTAAATGATATTATTCATGGTTTTCTGGAATGGAAGTTATCCCACATTCTGGAGGTATAAGTTGGCACACCCTTTCTGTGAAGTGCTTTTGGTAATGTATAAAATAAAGCGTAAAATATGCATAGCTCTGCATCTTTATCAATAAACAATCAGAGAGGTTTGCAAAGATCTTGTACATGTATGGGCATAACATTGCTTAGGATAAAAAAATTAAAAAAACACAAATGTTCAATGAGATTAATAATTTTTAAAATTATGATAAATTTTTACTGGGTACCTACTATGTATAAAACCCAGTGTTAGGATCTTAAATCATTTGGAAAATCATGCTACCATTAAAAATCATGTTTTTGAAGAGTATTTAATAATATGGGGAAATGTGTAGAATAAAATATATGAGGAAAAAGTGTGTACCTTTGAGTGTACTTCAAACTGTATATATAGCAAGATCTAAAAGGTCAAAAGAAAATACACCAAATGGTAACTGTGGGGGTCTCTGGGTGATGAAAATGTAGTGATTTTACTTTTTTCTTCTATTTTTCTTGCATTTCATCAATCTGAGTAAAAATACGATGTGAAAGTAATTTAATCTCTATTATAGAAAAATATTGATGTCAATGTAAAATGGAATGTCAATATAAAAATGTATATATTTATACTACTTAAGTTAAATAATAATAATAACAAACATGCTTACCTGTTCCATAAATTTTTTTCTTTAAACAAATATGTGTTGAGAGCCTCTGCTCTTTCCAGGTCCTGTTTTAGGTCTTAAGGGTACCGCTATGGTGCAGTGAACAAGAGAGAGAAGGACTAGCATTTCAGTGGGGTTGGGGAGCAGGGGCCATGGGAAAAAGGAGAGTTAATATTCTAGCTCTCTCTCTCTGGGAAGAAATGCCAGCAATCTGTGTGTGTGTGTGTGTGTGTGTGTGTGTGTGTGTGTGTGTGTGTGCATGTATGTGCATGTGAGATGGGGGGAGAGGATGCAGTTTCTGTGCAATCCTGTGAGTATGCAGTAGGAAACCAAACCCTTAACTTTAACCTTCTCTGAAATGAGCGCGTTCAACCAATGAAACTAACCAATCAAGAGACAGACTGGAAACTTCTGCTGGCCTTTTGCTTATATGGCCTGAATCATCACTGATATCCTGATTTTAGGGACTGGTATACTGATGAAAGGGATATGCTCAGAATTGTGGACAATGTACCTGGCCGAGGGGATGGAACAGAGGGGCTTAGCCTGGCAGATCTTATTTTCAGAAACCTGAAAGTGAGCTTAACTTTTAATAACTGAATTTACAATTATCTGATGCCTGAGGTCACTTTACATAGGACGCAGGACTTATTTATTTATTGGTTCATAAACATCAGTTACTTTCCTTACTGGCAGAAGGCTGAAAAAGGAAGTGGGGAGGAAGATAGTCCTTAATGTCATTTGTTTACCATCTACCTTTAAAAACAATTACAATTTTAGAGTAAAACAGAAAAAAAAAGTTTTTGAAAGCATAAAATGGCAAGCATTAGGAGTCTCTTGTATTAGGGGTACACACCAAGTGCATATATGTGGAAACTTGGAACAGTTTAGAACGAACTGCCAGCCAGGTAGTACAGCAGACAAAGAGTTTCTGGAGATAGTCAGTGTAATAAAAATTGCTGGGTACTCATTTAAAGATGCTCTGCTGCACGTGAACCACCAAGAAAAACCACATGCAGGCCAGTTCCAGAAGGTAGGGGCCCCACAACACAGAAGACCATCTCTGCAACCAGCTGAGATGGACAGAATTGTTGCTGAGCTGTTTTAAAGACAGCCACGTGGGGTGCGTGGGTGGCTCAGTTGGTTAAGCGTCTGATTTCAGCTCAGGTCATGATTTCACAGTTCCTGAGTTCGAGCCCAGCATCAGGCTCTGTGCTGACAGCTCAGAGCCTGGAGCCTGCTTCTGATTCTGTGTCTCCCTCTCCTTCTGTCCCTCCCCTACACACACTCGGTCTCTCTCTCTCTCTCTCTCTCTCTCAAAAATAAATAAACATTAAAAAAAAATTAAAGACAGCCACGTATTTGTGGCACAATTAATTTGGAAGATGATGGGGGAGATTTCCAGCCACTTACATTTGCTGATGATTTCCAGGGAGGGTAGGAAGTACTCATCACAGACAATAGACACGGCCATGAACATGTACAGGATAATTAGGAAGTAGATTACAATGCCTCCATCTGTGCGCTCCTGTTTTGTGAAAAACCCTTCAGGAAATTCCAGGGATGGAGGTACAATGCATTGGGTGCTATTTCCTGGTAAGAAAAAGAGGGAGAAAGTTTGAAATATGTTGGTGTCACTCGCTCCAAGCCCACAAGGAGAGATTTCTCAACAAAACTCTTAAGTGTGGGGTAACAGTGGAATTTCAAGAACCCTGGTGAAAATGTATAAAACACTTTTGAATATGATGCAGCTGTAAAGTTTAAAAAAAAAAATAACCTTTGGGACCCGAAAGAGGTGCTTTAATGAAATAAGCTGATGATAGCAAAAGAACTACAAGAAGAAAAATTATGAAATCATTCTTCCTTGTCTGCTTTCTTTCTAGAAGGGAATTTTGAACCCCTCTTCCTCCTCAAAGAGACATTATGTCTCTGATGAGAAAGATTTCTAATATCTGTACAGTTTCATTTTCCCATCTCAGAGCCCAAAGTTGTCCACAGACCTGTGAAGAATCCTCCACTGTTGCAGAGAATTTCCAAGACGAAAGAAGATTTTTTTTTCATGATGAAGTCTCTAACAATAAAAAACTAGAGACCCGCCTGTTTTATGCTGTCTGTGAATTATCTCTGAGCTATCTTTGAGAACTTATTCGAGGCATCAAAAGTGCTGAAAGTCAGAGGAGGAAGCATAAGCCGAAGTGAGTCAAGTGAGAATTTTCCTCTTTGTCCCTTTCATCCATATGTGACAACAGCAGCAGGGGCAGCTGACCCCAGTGCCCACCTACCTGTGGCCCTCGGGAGACGACGGGGCAAGGGTGCACCTG
This sequence comes from Herpailurus yagouaroundi, assembly GCF_014898765.1. NCBI lineage: Eukaryota > Metazoa > Chordata > Mammalia > Carnivora > Felidae > Herpailurus > Herpailurus yagouaroundi. Next base: position 14,299,661 of record NW_024412415.1, on the reverse strand, counting down.
AAGAAGGCAAGTGTGCGGTGGCCCAGAGGACGCCGAGGAGCAGAGCCCTTCTTGCCCACCGTTGGCCCCCTTCGGTCTGCATTTCTGCCGTGCTCTCACTGCAGTGTGCCGCTTTGGGAAGGGGGAAAGGGAGGACTAAGCTGGATCATGTGAGGAGTCTCCTTCCTGTTAGCTGCCCTGCTGAGAACACATCTCAGCAAGGCCTGTGCAAGGGGGTGGGGTGTGAAAGGAACCAGACAAGCTTCTCTGATCAGAAGCCCCAAGCTCCAGAGAGGCTGGAGGAGGTGGGGGGTGGGGTGGGGTGGGGAATAGACAATTCTTGTACAGCTGTAGTCCCTGAGGGCAGATCCGGGCAGCATTCTCTCTAAAGCACGGTTTTATTTACTGGTCTTCATAGTGGCTGTGTTTTTGACTTTTCTCTAGATTTGGAAAGGTCTGAGTTTGCAACTGCTTCCGTCTCCCTCACTTCTAGAAGTTGCCAGGACTGGTGTTGTGGGAGTTCCCTGGCTAGCCTGGCAGCTTGTTATATTTGTTTTTGGCCTGTCCTCATCTTCTCCAATTAGAGCTAGAGGCAGAAAGGTGACTTCGGAGACTATTGGAATAATCTAGTGGAAACATGATGGTGGCTTGAGCCAGAGCAGTGGCAATGGGGCTGGAGAGAAGTGGACAGCTTCCACGACTATTGGGGAGACATGGTGGATGCTTTGTGATCACTGATTAGCTCTGCTGGGGATTCTAAAAAGCAAGGTTGACAAGCCAGGGGATTTCAAATATAGACTGCTGTCTTCCCTATCCTCTCATTGAGCGTGCTTGTCAAGGTGTTAAGAACTTGGGGCAGTAACATGTGAAGTAATATGTGCCTAACAGCACAGGTTCTGAAGCCAGACCACATAGTTTGAGTCCTAGCACTGCTACTTACTAGTTATGTGTCCTTGGGTAAGTTATTTAACCTCTCTGCTCCTCAGTTCCACTATCTGTAAAAAAGGAAGGTTAGAACCACTTCACTTCTGTGGTGAGGATTACATAAATGAATGCACGTAATCTGCTTAGAGCCATCTCTGCCACATGGTTAATATTATCTGTCTATCGTCTATGTTATAATTATTATTATTATTTTTCAACGTTTTTTATTTATTTTTGGGACAGAGAGAGACAGAGCATGAACGGGGGAGGGGCAGAGAGAGAGGGAGACACAGAATTGGAAACAGGCTCCAGGCTCTGAGCCATCAGTCCAGAGCCTGACGCGGGGCTCGAACTCACGGACCGCGAGATCATGACCTGGCTGAAGTCGGACGCTTAACCGACTGCGCCACCCAGGCGCCCCTGTTATAATTATTAATGTATCACTCTCGATTAAGAGAAAAGCTTCTTGGCCAAAGGGCTTCTTCTTTTTAGGTTTTGCAACTCTCACGGTTCCTTTGCTTTGCAGAAAAAATATAATAATTGATGTGCTTGCTAAGTTTTAGATTTAGAAACTGCATTTTTCTGGTGGAAAGGAGTTAAGTTGCTTCCGGATGTTTATGATGTTAGATTGGTAAAAATTCTCAAATGCCCTTTCGTTCTGCTGGGAATGGTAGCCATTATAAACCTCTCTGACACTGTCATTTCTAGGAACTGTCTATCCAGATGTGTGGTGTGGTTGTGAGGTTGGGATGATGAGTCACCAAGTGTAGCCCAGCCCAGAAGAGAGCAGAGGCTCAGCGAACAGTGTTCTGGCTGCTGACTGCCACAGGAGGTGGCGCCCTGGACCACTGGATCATAGCCTCAGTGCCAGCAGTGGCTAAGGCCAGGGGTAGAGGTCACTTTTGTGCTGAGTGGAAGTGACTTATGAGCCTTTCCTCTCCAAAATGCAGTAGTTCAACCAATTATAAGACTAAACATTATAAACAAACAAAATAGTACAAAAATTCAAACCCACAGTAGGTATTTCCAGTGCAAAATATTAATCCAGGAAAGAGCAAATATTCAAAGATACAAGCCAATTACAATGGAATAGGAGTGCCTTGCACAGAGTAGGTACTTTTTTTTAATTTTATTTTTAAAATTTACATCCAAATTAGTTAGCATATAGTGCAACAATGATTTCAGTAGATTCCTTAATGCCTCGTACCTATTTAGCCCAACTCCCCTCCCACAACCCCTCCAGTAACCCTCTGTTTGTTCTCCATATTTAAGAGTCTCTTATGTTTTGTCCCCCTCCCTGTTTTTATACTATGTTTGCTTCCTTTCCCTTATGTTCATCTGTTCTGCGTCTTAAAGTCCTCATGAGTGAAGTCATATATTTGTCTTTCTCTGACTAATTTTGCTTAGCATAATACCCTCTACTTCCAGCCATGTAGTTGCAAATGACAAGATTACATTCTTTTTGATTGCCGAGTAATACTCCATTGTTGTGTGTGTGTGTGTGTGTGTGTGTGTGTGTGTGTGTGTACCACATCTTTATCCATTCACCCATTGATGGACATTGGGCTCTTTCCATACTTTGGCTATTGTTAATAGTGCTGCTATAAACATTGGGGTGCATATGTCCCTTTGAAACAGCATACCTGTATCCCTTGGATAAATAGCTAGTGGTACAATTGCTGGGTCGTAGGCTAGTTCTATTTTTAGTTTTTTGAGGAACCTCCAAAGTGTTTTCCAGAGTGACTGCACCAACTTGCATTCCTACCAGCAGGGCAAAAGAGATCCTCTTTCTCTGCATCCTCACCAACATCTGAGTTGTTAATGTTAGCCATTCTGACAGGTTGTGAGGTGGTATTTCATTGTGACTTTGATTGTATTTCCCTGATGATGAGTGATGTTGAGCATTTTTTCATGTGTTGGTTGGCCATGTGGATGTCCAACTTTTTTGGAGAAGGGTCTATTCATGTATTTTGCCCATTTCCTCACTGGATTATTTGTTTTTTGGGTGTTGAGTTCGATAAGTTCTTTATAGACTTTGGTTACTAACCCTTTATCTGATATGTCGTTTGCAAATATTTTCTCCCATTCCGTCGGTTGCCTTTTAGTTTTGCTGATTGTTTCCTTCACTGTGCAGAAGCTTTTTATTTTGATGAGGTCCCAATAGTTCATTTTTGCTTTTGTTTCCCTTGTCTCCAGAGATGTGTTCAGTAAGAAATTGCTGCGGACAATATCAAAGAGGTTTTTGCCTGCTTTCTCCTTAAGGATTTTGATGGCTTCCTGTCTTACATTGAGGTCTTTCATCCACTTTGAGTTTATTTTTGTGTATGGTGTAAGAAAGTGGTCCAGGTTCATTCTTCTGCATGTCGCTGTCCAGTTTTCCCAGCACCGCTTGCTGAAGAGACTGTCTTTATTCCACTGGATATTCTTTCCTGCTTTGTCAAAGATTCGTTGGCCATACGTTTGTGGGTCCATGTCTGGGTTCTCTATTCTGTTCCATTGATCTAAGGGTCTGTTCTTGTGCCAGTGCAATACTGTCTTGATGATTACAGCTTTATAGGATAGCTTGAAGTCTGGGATTGTGATGCCTCCTGCTTTGGTTTTCTTTTTCAAGATTGCTTTGGCTATTCAGGGTCTTTTCTGGTTCCATACAAATTTTAGGATTGTTTGTTCTAGCTCTGTGAAGAACGCTGGTGTTATTTTGATAGGGATTGCATTGAATATGTAGATTTCATTGGGTAGTATCAACATTTTAACAATATTTGTTCTTCCTGTCCAGGAGCATGGAATCCTTTTTCATTTTATTGTGTCTTTTTCAATTTCTTTCATAAGCTTTCTATAGTTTTCAGTGTATAGATTTTTCACCTCTTTGGTTAGATTTATTCCTAGGTATTTTATGGTTTTGGGGGCAATTGTAAATGGGATCTATTCCTTGATTTCTCTTTCTGTTGCTTCATTGTTGGTGTATAGGAATGCAGCTGATTTCCGTGCATTGATTTTATATCCTTCAAATTTGCTGAATTCATGAATCAGTGCTAGCAGTTTTTTGGTGGAATCTTTTGGGTTTTCCATGTAGAGTATCATGTCCTCTGCAAAGAGTGAAAATTTAAACTCCTCCTGGCTGATTTGGATGCCTTTTATTTCTTTGTGTTGTCTGATTGCAGAGGCTAATACTTCCAATACTATGTTGGATAATAGTGGTGAGAGTGGACATCCCTGTTTTGTTCCTGACCTTAGGGAGAAAGCTCTCAGTTTTTCCACATTGAGGATAAGATTAGCATTGGGTCTTTCGTATATGGTCTTTCATATATGGGGCTTTCGTATATGATATCGAGGTATGATCCTTCTGTCCCTACTTTCTTGAGGGTTTTTATCAAGAAACGATGCTGTATTTTGTCAAATGCTTTCTCTGCATCTATTGAGAAGATCATGTGGTTCTTGTCCTTTCTTTTATTGATGTGATGAATCACATTGATTGCTTTGTGGATATTGAACGAGCCCTGCATCACAGGTATAAATCCCACTTGGTTGTGGTGAATAATTTTTGTAATGTATTGTTGGATCCAGCTGACTGATATCTTGTTGAGGATTTTTGCGTCCATGTTCATCAGGGAAATTGGTCTATAGTTATCCTTTTTAGTGAGGTCTTTATCTGGTTTTGAAATCAAGGTAATGCTGGCTTCATAGAAAGAGTTTGGAAGTTTTCCTTCCATTTCTATTTTTTGGAACAGCTTCAAGAGAATAGGTGTTAACTCTTCCTTAAATGTTTGGTAGAATTCCCCTGGAAAGCCATCTGGCCCTGGACTCTTGTTTTTTGGCAGATTTTTGATTACTAATTTGATTTCCTTACTGGTAATGGGTCTGTTCAAATTTTCTATTTCTTCCTGTTTCAGTTTTGGTAGCGTATATGTTTCTAGGAATTTGTCCATTTCTTCCTGATTACCCATTTTACTGGCATATAATTGCTCATAATATTCTCTTATTATTGTTTGTATTTCTGCTGTGTTGAGTGTGATCTCTCCTCTTTCATTCTTGATTTTATTTATTTGGGTCCTTTCCTTTTTCTTTTTGATCAAACTGGCTAGTGATTTCTCAATTTTGTTAATTCTTTCAAAGCACCAGCTTCTGGTTTCATTGATCTGTTCTACTATTTTTTTGGTTTTGACATTAATTTATGCTCTAATCTTTATTATTTCCTGTCTTTTGCTGGTTTGGGGTTTTATTTGATGTTCCTTTTCTACCTCATTAAGGTGTAAGTTTAGGTTGTGTATCTGAGATCTGTCTTCCTTCTTTAGGAAGGCCTGAATTGCTATATATTTCCCCTCTTATGACTGCCTTTCCCACATCCCAGAGGTTTTGGGTTGTGGTGTTATCATTTTCATTGGCTTCCATATACTTTTTAACTTCCTCTTTAACTTCTCGGTTAGCCCATTCATTCTTTAGTAAGATGTTCTTCAGTCTCCAAGTATTTGTTAACTTTGCAAATTTTTTCTTGTCATTGATTTCGAGAGTCATAGAATTGTGGTCTGAAAATATGCACGGTATGGTCTCAATCTTTTTGTACTTGTTGAGGGCTGATTTGTTCCTAGTATGTGGTATATTCTGGAGAACATTCTATGTGCACTGGAGAAGAATGTATATTCTGCTGTTTTAGGATGTATATTCTGCTGATTTAGGAAATGTTCTGAATATATCTGTTAAGTCCATCTTGTCCACTGTGTCATTAAAAGCCATTGTTTCCTTGTTGATTTTTTGATTAGATGATCTGTCCATTGCTATGAGTGGGGTGTTGAAGTCCCCTACTATGATGGTATTACTATCAATGAGTTTCTTTATGTTTGTGATTAATTTTTTTATTTGGGTACCTCCACATTTGGCGCATGAATGTTTACAATTGTTAGGTTTTCTTGGTGGATAGACCCCTTAATTATGATATAATGCCCTTCTTCATCTCATGATATAATCTTTATTTTAAAGTCTAGATTGTCTGATACAAGTATGGCTACTCCAGCTTTCTTTTGTCAACCATTAGCATAATAGATGTTTCTCTGTCCCCTTACTTTCAATCTGAAGGTGTCTTTAGGTCTGAAGTGGGTCTCTTGTAAACAGCGTATAGTTGGATCTTGTTTTCTTATCCATTCTGTCACCCTATATCTTTTGATTGGAGCATTTAGTCCATTGAGATTTAGAGTGAGTACTGAAAGATATGAATGTATTGCCATTATGTTGCTTGTAGAGTTGGAGTTTCTGGTGGTGTTCTCTGGTCCTTTCTAGTCTTTGTTGCTTTTGGTATTTATTTATTTATTTATTTATTTTTGTTTGTTTGTTTGTTTGTTTGTTTTTCATCGTTTCTCCCCTCAGAGAGTGCCCCTTAAAATTTCTTGCAGGGCTGGTTTAGTGGTCACAAACTCCTTTAATTTTTGTTTGTCTGGGCAACTTTTTATCTCTCCTTCTATTTTGAATAACAGCCTTGCTGGATAATTATTGGCTGCATATTTTTCTAATTTAGCACATTAACTATATCTTGCCACTCCTCTCTGGCCTGCCAAGTTTCTGTGGAAAGGTCTGCTGCAAACCTGATCTGTCTTCCCTTGTAGGTTAAGGACTTCTTTTCCCTTGTTGCTTTCATAATTCTCTCCTTGCCTGAGTATTTTGTGAATTTGATTATGATATGCCTTGTGGATGGCCAGTTTTTGGCAAATGTAATGGGAGTCCTCTGTGCTTCCTGGATTTGATGTCTGTGTCTTTACCCAGGTCAATAAAATTTTCCTCTATGATTTGCTCACATAACCCTTCTACCCCTATTTCTCTCTCTTCGTCTTTTGGGACCCCTATGATTCTGATGTTGTTCCTTCTTAATGAATCACTGATTTCTCTAATTCTTAAATCATGATCTTTTGCTTAATCTCCCTCTTTTTTTCTGCTTCATTATTCTCTATAAGTTTCTCCTGTATGTCACTGATTCTCTGTTCTGCCTTGTTCATCCAAGCCACTGTGGCATCCATCCGTGTTGGCAGCTCAGTTATAGCATTTTTTATTTCATCCTGACTAGCTTTTACTTTTTTATGTCCACAGAAAGCGATTCTAACCTATTTTTGACTCCAGCTGGTATTCTTATTATTGTGATTCTAAATTCTGGTTCAGACATCTTGCTTGTATATGTGTGGATTAAGTCCCTGGCTGTTGTTTCTTCCTGCTCTTTCTTTTGGGGTCAGTTCCTTCATTTCGTCATTTTGAAGGGAGCAAAAGAATTAATGATGTAAAAAAAATTAAAAAAAATTAAAATTAAAAAAATTAAAATTAAAAAATTAAAATTAAAAAATTAAAAACAAGCACACACACAAAAAAAATCGATAAATGATGCTAGATCCTAGGTGTGTTTTGGTCTGGGTGTTGAAAGGGGTTTGACAGATTAGAGAAAAAGGGAAAGAAAAAAAAAGGAAATCGTTTGAAAATTTGAAAAAATGAATACACTGAAGTAGACTAAAATGAAATGATGGAAGTAAAATAGAATTTGAAAAAATTTACACAAAAGTAAAAAGTATAGTAGAGAAAAAGGAAAATATTTTTAATAAAAATTGAAAATAAAGATGAGTTTTATCTCTTTCTGATTCAAGAAAAAGAAAAGAAATGAAAAAGAGAAAAAAAGAAAGAAAGAAAATTGAATAGATGGACTGGTGAACAGACTGCAGTATGTCTGAAATTACTTGGTTTTCCTCTAGAAGTCAAACCATGAAGTGCTTTATAGTCCATAAACTAAGCAGGCGGAGAGACTTGTGTTCCTGAAGAGCAAGGTTGGCCCAGTTGGGCGGGGCTTAGTGTAATGGTTCCGTTCTCCACTAGATGGCGCTGCCTAGCTTACTGGGGTAGGTTGTTGTGGTGCTTGTAGGCGTGTATGCGCATGCCCGGGAATAGTGAAAATGGCGTCACGCAGATATCGAGCCTCTAGTATTGGAATTCCGTTTTCCCCAATCAACAATCGCTCACCCGTCCTTTGTCTTCGGCTTCTGTCCACTCCCCGCTTTTACAGAGTCCGTGACCAAGCCCCAGGCAGCACCTTCCTCCTGAGGTTTATCTCAGATGTGGCTGTTTTTCTCTGCCCCTTACTTCTGAGGGACTGCATCTTTGACCCGTTCTGCCACTCTGAGCATGGTCTCACTGAGCAATGGACGGGTGCCGGCCACACCCAGGAACATTTGCGGGACCGTGCTGCTGCCGAAGTCCAGAGACTGCGGCCAGGTGCCAGCCCGCCCCAGAAAAAGTTCGCGAGATAGTGTAGCAGCAGCGCCTCAGGGATTATGTAAAATCACAACACTCATCTGGCACCAGGCTTTTCCCTTAACGACCTTATTCCAGCACCAGCAAATGTGGTTGTTCTCCCGGGTCCACTGGGGCCTTGCCTTTGGGGCACCCACACAGCCGCTACCAGGTGTCCTTCCAGCAGGGGAACCGCCTCTCCCCGTGTGGCCTGAAGAACCCCGGACTCCACTCTGCTCCTGAGGATTCGCCCTTCCCACCAGAGCACCGCCAGGTATGGAGCTGCGGCGTTTAGGACTCTGTACTCCCCCTGTTTATAGTCTTAATGGAATTTAAACCCTCTTCTTTCTCCTTTCTCCCTTTTTAGTTCAGTTCCTGTGGCTGTTTCCAATTTTCCACTTTCTCTCCAGCTGCTTTTGGGGAGGGGTGCGTTTTCCCATATTTTCCCCGCCATCTCCGTCCTCTCTCCGCCCACAAAAGCACCTCCCTGCCCTCAGGGCTTCTCTCTCCCCAAGTTCACATCTCCGCGCCACATACCTGCTGAATTCTGTGGTTCAGGTTGTGCAGATTGTTGTGTTAATCCTCTAATCAGTTTTCTAGGTGTGCAGGATGGTTTAGTGTTGGTCTGGCTGTATTTCATGGATGTGAGACACACAAAAAACTTCCATGCTGTTCCGCCATGTTGGCTGCTCCCCTCATAGTAGGTACTTAATAAACATTTGCTGTTCGATTACGTTGTAATGATTCTTAAAAACACATTCCCAGAAATTGCTCTGAACAAACTATAAAATAAAATATGAATGTACCAAGGAAAAAGAATTTAGAAGGCTAATTAGATTTGCTTTATACATTTATTCTTCATTTTTCAAAAGGATCTTAAATAAAGCTTTGTATTGTAAAAAGAAACACAGATAAAACCACAGGAAATAAATGTAGAGTTTATGGTTATATTATTCTCGTTATTTTATAAGAGGGGACTCTTTTGTAAACACCCCTGATCAAGAAATAGAACTTTGCCAACCATCCCAGAAGCTCCTTCATATGCCTCAATCCCCTCTCCTCCTTTTCTCTAAAAGTAAACAGCTACCGACTTCCATAGTGATCACTTTCTGTGTGTGTGCATTTTTAATCGTTTATCACCCACTCCTAAATGGGGGACACTATAATTTAGCCTTAGGGAAAAAAAAGACTTTTAAGTTTCTTTTCGTTTACAGATTTATCCTCTTCCTTTTTCTTTTCTTTATAATTAATCTGTTGGAAAACCCCAGGGCACTGGATCTGTCCTGATTTTGTTGAGTGTGTCCTACAGTATAGCTCAATGTGTCCTTCCATTACCTTTGCTTTTGTTAATTGGCAGCTGGGTGCAGAGGCTTGACCAGACTGGGTTCTGTCCAACTGGCAAGACCAAACGGGGTAGGTGGTATGATCTTTCCTCAGAAAGCTCATGAAGTCTGCTTGTCTTTCCTTTTGTGATGTTAGCAGCTATTCCCTCCTTAGAGATTGCAAAACAGCCACGTTCTCATTCTATAGTTTCTTCTTCACTTGTTACTTGGAATATTTTACAGTGAGACGATTTCTATCATCTACTCTTGGGGTACCCAGTTTATATAGAAAAGATAAGATATGTGACTGATCCTTTTCCTCTACTGAACACTTCTCAAGTTAATTGGCTCTCAATTTTCTTCCAAAAATAACCAACTAGATTTTAAAAAGTTATTATGAATCAATGTATTTAAATATATTTGATGGATTCCATTTGCAACTATTATCTTTTTTGAATTTCAAATTGTCTCATCGTTAGCTGGTGGGAGCTTTATCTTTAGGCTGGCTTCTGAGAGCCTTTGACATGACCTTTAGTTTTTGATAGCTTTTTTTTATTACCTGACATAAAAGAGATGTTCCAGGCTCTTATACATAAAACCAGTCATTTATCCAAAATGCCTCATTTTCTTTAAGTGGAAAGTATGTGTAAGTAAGTGGATTATGATCTAAGAATCTGGGTTGCTAGGAATGCTCATTGTTACTAGATCATTCATTGTTTGCAATCCTTCCTGCCTCATCCCCACCATATCTCTTAATAAAATGACTCATGAGTTCATATTCATACTTTCCATACAAAGGTCCTATTTCCGAGGACATAGGGGATGGTAGAATTAGAATATCTAGTGTTTTGTAATTACTTATTTACTGGTCCAAAATTACATATATGAGTCTCAAAATAATGAAATTGATTCTACCACCACTAATATAATTACTGAAAAAAGTTAAAAATTTTTGCTTATACCCACTCCTCTTCTGAGAGCTAAAACCTATCTGCATTGCCTGAGCATACAGTCATTAAATGACTCCCTTTAACCCCTATCTAGACTTGGTACTACAAGTAACAACATTATAAATGTTTGCCATCATTCTAAGCTTGATGTTTCTCTAGACATTTTGATGCCTTCTACTGAATCCCTTGGAAGAACTCATGGGAACAGTGTTCCTTAAGTTCTTTCACGTCACAATGATTTGTCAATGGTTTTTATACTTGAAAGTCAGCTATGCTGGATATAAAATCACCGGCTCACATTTTTCCCCCTTGAGTATCTTAAACACGTTACTCTGTTTTCTTATGGCAGAAAACGTTGTTGACAAGCTGATAATTATAAAAGTTTCTTCTCCTTAGAAGTCATTTGTTCTTTTTTTCCTAGATACCCTGACTTTTTTTCTTTTTCCTTAAAGTTCAGTAATTTTACTAGAATATATCATAGCGTTGGTCATTTTAAGTCAATAATCTCAGGTATGCAATGTCCTCTTTCAATATGTAGTTTCAAATCTGTTTCAGGAAAGTTTTATTGAATTATAGTTTTCTGTATTGGTTCTGTTTTCTTTCTTTGGAGCTTTTTCTTTCAGGGACTTCCATTATTTCTTTGTTGGATATTCTTTGGATATCTTCAATATTGTTACTTGGTCATAAATCTTTTTTATCTTTTTCTTCATTTCTTTTTGATTTAAACATTTTTCATTCTTTTCTTTCTATTTCTTTTAAGATACTATGTGTTGTGTTTTTTGCCCCTGTGTTCCCTCTAGTTTCACACTCAATTTTTCAAAAATTTTTCTTTTATATCTAGTATTTCCAGATCACTACAACCTCATTGCTGAATTTTTTTCTTTCTAATTCTGATTTATGCTGTTCTTATCTTGTATGATTTTCTTCATGTCTTTTAGATTTCATTATAATTTGATCTCTTAGGGGCGCCTGGGTGGCGCAGTCAGTTAGGCGTCCGACTTCAGCCAGGTCACGATCTCGCGGTCCTTGAGTTCGAGCCCCGCGTCAGGCTCTGGGCTGATGGCTCGGAGCCTGGAGCCTGTTTCCGATTCTGTGTCTCCCTCTCTCTCTGCCCCTCCCCCGTTCATGCTCTGTCTCTCTCTGTCCCAAAAATAAATTAAAAAAAAAACGTTGAAAAAACATTAAAAAAAAAATAATTTGATCTCTTGTGTGGTCATGTCTTCCTGGCATGCTACCCATGTCTGAAGCAGTGCTATTTCTGCCCCTATTCTCTTTAATTCTTTTAGTCACTTTGTGTGGGATTTGACCTCCACATCATTCTTTTTGTCATTTTTATGTGAAACTAATTTTTCCTAAACTGTTTTTAATGTTTATTTATTTATTTTTGAGAGAGAGAGAAAGAGAGTGATCAGGGGATGGGCAGAGAGAGAGGGAGACAGAAGCAGAATATTTTGAATAGAAGCAGGGACTCGAACTCATGAACTGTGAGGTCATGACCTGAGCCAAAACCAAGAGTCCAATGCTTAACCAACTGAGCCACTCAGGTGCCTCTAATTTTTCCTAAACTTTAAGAAGAAGGTGTTGTTAAGTGTAGCTTCTTTCAGTCTGCAGAGATCACTCTTCTATTGTTTTCTTGTAGTGTTCAAACATATCATGGCTTGCTCTCTCAAATTAACTGGTTCTGTTCTCCACTCCTACTTTTATTGGGGCCTTTTCTTTCCCTTTTCTCCTACTGTCTCTATCTGGTTAGCTTTTATTCCATGACCAGAAGTTTCAACATGTGATTCAAATCTCTGTGTGTCAGCCCTATCTTAGAAGGGAGTCCTGCTTGATCAGTTTTGAGAGTTCATATGTATCGAACTTTATTCTGACCCCATGGACTCAACTACTGTCGGACTGAGTCAAACCATTTTTGGTTTTAACTCCCATTCACAAAGAGTCCTGTTGTACTTTATCAAACTTTTATTGCTATTTTGGGGTGTCTTACTGTTAGGTTAGTTAGATTCCCTATGCCTTCCCTGTCCTTTTCCTACATAGAAGCTGATACTGTGCATATTTGGTGGCCTATTTGGTGTCATGAGGGTTCTTTGTCCCCACTCATTTATATTTGGGGCTGGTGGTGATGATAGCTTGACACTTTTATTTTATTTTATTTTATTTTTTTGAGAGAGCAAGAGTGAGGGAGGAGCAGAGAGAGAGGAAGAGAGAGAATCCCAAGCAGGCTCCACACTGTCAGCTCAGAGCCCGATGTGGGACTTGAACTCACAAACTCTGAGATCATGACCTAAGCCGAAGTCAGATGTTTAACTGACTGAGCCACCCAGGTGCCCCGACACAATTTTATTTTAAATGTTGTTAATGGGTCTTTATTATCTAGTTGCTTTGTTTGTTTCTAAGTGGAGATTTGGAAAGATTGAGAAAGTGTGCCACTCCTGTCTCTTGAAACACCTTTTTTTTTTTTTTTAAACCAAAGGAATCCATGGTTGTATTTTTTTAACCAGAATTTTTTTTTAGCACACTGAACATATGGTTTACTTGACAAAGATTCTATTTACATACAACCAGTAGGAAACTCATCTATTATGTAAAGTTGCACACAGCTAAACTGTTACTGAGGTTCACACTGTGCAAGCAAAACAAAACTGTGAACCTATTGGATGTTTGATCTTGGGACAATCTTCGGGCTTCTTGTGCTCATTTGTAATATGAAAGGCCTGGACTGGATATGTTCTTAATTCTTCTTATTAGCACTTGCTAGTATTCCACATTATTAGACTCTGAGTGGTGGTTTGTACTCAGAATGGAAATTAAAATAAATAAACAAGTAGAGAACCTCCAAAATAAGCTGTCTTGAAAATGTTTTGAATAGTTCTCACTGAGTTGGACCCACACAGCAGTGAATGAGACCAACCTAATTTGGACCTCACAATAAGGTCCAATACCAACTTACTTAAGTAACCCATTAAAATCAGTACAGAGGTGCTTATTGAGCTGTGAGAGAGAGAAGGAAAGAGAGAGAGACTGGGAGAGAGAGAGAGACCGAAGGGAACTCTGTGCTGACAGCATAGAGACCAACGTGGGGCTCAAACTCATGAACCATGAGATCATGACCTGAGCTGAAGTTGGACATTGGACACTTAACTAACTGAGCCACCCAGGCGCCCCCATAAGGAATTTCACAGTGACTTTTCCTTGACAACATCCATGGGACCTCATAAGAATACACAGGGTCTTTTATCTCATCCAAAGGCCATTTGGTCTGTTGTCTAAGCATTTGTCTGAAGCGTCCCCAAGCCGAGCAGCTCAATTAGCTCTCCAGCTCCACCTGCTGATTCTTTAAACACAGTTGGGCTCTCCAACTTCCTATTGGAGGAAATATGGAAAAATCTATTAGAAGACCTGTGAAATCTGTCATTTGAAAAGATATTTTGATTCTCTTCCATAGAATGAAAGCTAGCGATGTCTGCCACCCCCTGGCTTTTAGTATCTGCACCTTTAAGTGAAAGCTTTCATAGGCTTCCCCTATTACTGTGAGGACAGAGGAAGAGAACAAAGCAGATGGTTAAGGCTGCCCCCATACTCTGACTCCAGCTTGTTGATAGAACTTTTTTATTTTTTAACTTTTCACACATAGGTAGTATATACACACATATAATTTATGCATGCATATATTTTGAAAAATGCATATATTTTGGCATTGCCTTTTGCAGTTTAAACATGCAGAATCAAGTCTCACAGGTAACCCTTAACAAGGTGAGGGATTGACTGTCACCATGTTCAGAACAATCTGGAAAGGTTGGGGCAGAGTGAGTGTTGAAATGTGAGTGCATTGTCAGAGGGAGGCTTCAGTGTCTCAGTTGCTGGCATCTATATGTGATCCTCCCTCAGGCTGCTTGCTTATGGGAGTAGCCTGGGAATCCTCAGTGAGAATTAGTTGAAACATTTTCAATTCCTAGAAGGTCTTCACCATCTTCTCAAAATTTGTATTTCCCCCCCTTTCACTGGAGGGCATATTCCAATTCTGTGAGTACTAAGGAGGAGTTCAAGGTTTTCAGATCACCTATTATTTAAAAAACTACTTTGGAGTGAAAATAATTTTAGAATTAACTAAACCTCAGTTAACTCTCCCCTTCTTCATTCTTTTGAAGTATACTAAGTGGGGATAATACCACATGCATTTTAGGCTATGTGATGACAGACCTAAAATATAAATATTTGTCCCCTTCCCCTCTGCACTGCAACTCCATAGGAGCACATTCTATGTGAGCAGAACTTGGCAGAGTGCTTAGCTCTCAGTGCAATCGAATGTGTCAGGTAGGCTATCAGCTGGGGAACAAAATGGTGAGGGATTTTCATTAGCTGTATTTACACAGATTTCAATTTTGCTTTTAGTCTGCTTCTTCATACTTAATTGAGGTAGCCTTTCTTTGTCTTTGTCCTCATACTCCAAAGAAAAGCCTTTCCTGAGTGTCTCAGTACTTGGTGGTTGAATGAATGATCTGGAAAAAGGCCTGCCTTGGCCTGACTTTGCATTTCCTCCTCCAGCTCTATTTCACTGAGGTGTTCAGAAGGGATGGCAAGTGAGACAAGAAGTAGAGGGGACCTGACTAAAATATGCTGGAGTGTGGAGATTTATTTTCTTCACTTTAATATAATAAACCCCCTCAGGGTCTGACTTAGCACCATCATTTTTCCTTAGTCTGCTCTCTGAAGGCTGCCAACACGACGTGAGGAGATTGATGCCTCCTTTACTATAAATAATCGGGACGAAGGCATTTATCAGGGATTCTTCAAAATTTGCTGGCCTTAGAGCTTCTCCCGTAGGCTGGGAACTCAAGAGCCCTAGGGTGAGGTCTAGAGCTCATGAGAACTGAACATAAGAGAATCTGGCCCTGAAGAGAGAAAGCCAGTCAGTGCTTTGTATTTCTCTCCATGCTGGGATAGGCAGTGCATATCATACCATGAGCTTTGAAGTCCTTCCTTAGCACACAGAGAAGGAGGTTGTCCTAGCTCTATTGTGTGTGGTGGCGGGAGTTTGGAGCTAGAGGAGAAGTAGGGAAGTGGACCCAAAAGATCAACCACTGTAATAAGAGTAGCTTAGTGAACCATGCCCATGCCGTCCAGGGCTGCTGCTGGGACTGTGGCTGTGGTCAGTCTTTGTCAATCAGTCTCTAGAAGGCATGGTCTGCACAAGTCTCTGTGAAAAGGGTCCTTGCTTTCCATACCACTGGGCTACTTGTTCTGCTCTGTCTTTGACTAGATAGTCCCAAGGAACTCGAAAAATATTACCGTTTTCTAGAACCTAAGGACACACATATCACGCTGTTTTTCCTTCTCTGCCTCTTTTTCCAGTTCTTCTCCAAGCTGGAAGGTCTCCCATGTGTTTCCCAGATCCCCTTCAAGGGAGGAGTGTTGCCCCAGAGCTGTGGGTGGCCTCCAGCCGATGGCCTCCACCTCTTAGCCCCTTGAGGAGCTGCCTGAGCAGCAGAGGGCCACCTCACCTGAGATCACATTACTCCCAGGACAGCCCACATCCAAATAAGGCTGGGATGTAGAAGCCTAAACATTTTAGCCTGGCATAGACAACTCTGACGATTAGTGCTCATTTCAGAGTTTCTCACTGGTTTGGTTGTGGCTACATTTACCTGCTTCGAAGTTTAACTTCTTCCACCCCCACATCCTACTTCCTCCTTTTCCTCTCACAGATGCTAACTCCCAGTAAACATCTGACACCCCAACTGCATCTCAGTGACAGCTTCAGAGACACCTACCTATCTATGCAGACTCTTACCTGCCTTGTAGCTTGGGAGAAATCTACTCTTGGTATATAACGGTGGATTTTAGATTTTAGAAATTGCTTTTTTTCCTTCAACTCATCTTGGCTTTCAAAAATGTTGTTGTCTAAGGGTAGAAAAAAACAAGTTGAATTTGAAACTCAAAGCTGAGGAATGGCTTCTTTGTTCTAGGCTGTGTCTACCCTGAAGGGCAGAAAAAAAAATGAGTTGAATTTGAAACTCAAAGTTGAGGAATCACTTCTTTGTCCAGGCTGTGTCTATCCTTTCCTTGAAGCCATGCATGCCATTGATTCCATGGATGAGTGGTCAGTCACAGGGCAAGAGGAAATGGAAGAAAAAAGAGTTTGAAAGATTTCAAAAACATGATACCCATTGTATCTATATTATAGAGCTTTGTAAACTGTGGAGTGCTAGGCAAACCATGATAATTGTTGCTCTTTTGATGGATGAGTGCTGTCCCTTCCACCATGTTGTGGTCCACTGAACAATGGAGCTGGCCTCATTTAGATCTCTTCTGCAGCCAACTTTGTTCCCAGATGCTTTGGGAGGCTGTTTAAGGAGGAGGGGAGCAGCGGCCATGATGGCAGAAATGGCTTAATCTAGTTACAATATGTTAATTTCAGCCCCTGTCTATTGCTTTCTGCTCTCCTTTTGCTCATGAGCTTATTTTGTGGCTCTGGTGGATCCTTCTAATCTGGAGGTTTTCAGACTTTTCTCCTAGATACAAATGGAATTTGTTTTTAAAGGGTCACCTCTCTTTCTGTGGCTTGTGTGACTTGTGCAGCCATCAATTTGTCCTGCATATGGACTCGTGTCACAGGGAGGTATGACGTGGGAGAACCCTAAAAGACCAGCAACTTGGATTCCCTTTACAAGGAATTTAGCTGCAACAGTGAGCGTTCACTCAGCATCCCCTTAGGAGCCTTGGCTTCCTTTGAGGAGAGGTCACCAAAAGACATAGGAAAAGGACTACCATGCAGGTAGAGTCTCTCAGCTGATTTTTTATGGAGTCCAGGTATTTATGTGACAGGGAGACTGAAGCAGTGCTTACCAGTTCTAGCCAGCATTCTTCCTCTCTTTCTTTAAGACTTAAGGTTTTCTTTAAAAAAAAAAATCATGGAAGTCATTTGGTACTTCTACATGGCAGAGTAGAGGTTTTGTTAAAAAAAAGTCAATAATAAAAATGTTTTTATTGAGCATCTGCTATGATCCACGCACTGTTCTAAGCCTTTACAGTTATTACTGTACTTAATTCTTACAGTAACTCTAAAATAAAGTTGCTACCAATATTACCATTTTATACATGAGGAAAGAGAGGCAAAAGAAGCAGGCATCCATCCTGGTTCAGTTTCTAAGTGTTCATAAAGAGTTGCTAACTATGTTTTCCTTTTTTCTTTCTTCGTTTTCTTTTTTTTTTTTTTGGAGTGGTGGGTTATATCTTTATTTTATTGATAGCTACGTTTTCTTTTCATTTACTCAATAACTATTCACTAAGCACCTGCTGTATGCCAGCTGCAATGCCAGCACTGGAGGATAGAGTGCTGAACAAAGCAGACCTGCTCCCTGAACTTTTGGAAGTTAAAGATGGTCAAGACATATGGTTCCTCAGGGCCAGTACCTGCATACCAAGTTTTTTTTGCTGGGGAATACATTTCAAACCCTCTGCTTACTGCCTAATTTTTCTTAAATGCTTAGCTGGGAGAAACTAGGTTTCTGGAAAATTTTTGAAGGATGTATTATATGCAGCCCATTTTCCTTCCAAGTTCCCAATCTTAGTGAATGCCATCACCCTGACTGGCATCCTTGACTCTTCCTAATTTTCCCAGCCCCTGCCATATCTCTCAATCTCCAAGTCCAGACATTTCTTTCTCCTAAACACCTCTTGGGTCAACACACTTCTCTCCATGTCCATTGTTACCACCATTTGTTGCCCAGAGTTCTAGAATAGCCTCCTGACGAGGGTGTCATCTCTCTTGCCACCCTAAAGCCCACTATCCTTGTGTGTCAAGTAGGCAATTGATATAGGAGCATACAGCTCAGAGGTGCAGCCTAAAAGAAGAGGAGGATCCAGCTAATGAATTTCAGCACGCCAGTCACTGAGGTAGGAGGAGAACCAGAGGACTGTGGTATTGCAGAGTGGAAAATGGGTGGTTTTCAAGCAGGGAGTTGGTTAGAGTTAAGGTGAAACACTAAACAGTGCATTATATTTGGCAGCACAGAGATCACGGGTGACCTTAACCAAGAAGTTTCATTAGAGTCCTGTGGATAAGTAAAACGAGAATAAACCCTGAGAAGGAAAGAAGCAGTTTGTTTTGTTTGTTTGTTTTATGTGAGAAAGAAATTGAATAGCAGCTGGAGGAAAATATTGGGTAAGGGATTTGGGTTTTTATTTGTTTACTTGTTTTTACCACAGGGATTCTATTGCATGTTTATGCATTGATGAGGATGATCCAATGACAAGCAAGAGAGTGAAAGTGCAGCGAAGACAAGGGAAACCTTGAGAAGGTGCCAGGGATCAGGGCTCCAGAGCTCCAGAGGGTGTCCGGGCCTTTGTTGGGGGAGCTCTGCTTCCTCCTCTAGAGCAAGACAAATGGAGAAGACAGGCATAAACGAGGCAAACTTATGGACTTGGTAGGGTGGAAGATTACAAATTATTATCTGATGGTTTCTATCTTTTAATCATAAAGAACATTTTAAAAATCATGTTTAACTCACATTTGAAGAAGGTTTGAGGAGAGAGACTATAGAAGGTATAAACTAATCATGATGAGTCTGGAAAAGCTAATTTACTGAGGAAACATAAGAAGAGTGTGAGTGTTTTGTTCAGGCTTCTGGTAATGAATTTAGAGTGAAACCAGTCAGCTATATTTCATGTGTGTATTTCCTCCAGGAATATTCTATTTTCTAAGTATAGGTGTGGATGAACTGGACTCCACCAGGCTTGGTTTTATTACATGCAGATGGGACAAGAGAGAGATGTAAAGGAGGTGATAATAATTTTCAAGGAGGTGAAAATAATTATAGATCAGGTGATCTAAAGGATTCAGAAGGAAAATAAAAAGAGAGGACTGATGGGTGGCTAATGGGAATGTGGTTGATGGTGTGGAGATATCAGTGAGGTTAAAGAATTATGTAGGTGAGCCGGAGCTAGGGGAGAAGGTGTGGGTTAGAGACTGCCTTTAATGAAACAGATTTACAGGTGGCATGGTTGTAATAAGAACAAGGTAGTGTGTGATGATAAGACGAGCTCAGTTGTAATACTGTGGAGGGTAAAGCAACTGGAGAAGAGAACGTTAAGGAGCTGAAAATTCAGCATTTAGCTGCCTTATTTTGCACACCTCTCAATGTTTTGTGGTTTTTGGTCTTTCCAACAAGTATGTTATTCTCTGAAGGAAGGAACTACATTTGTCTTGTCACTGTTTACTCCCTAACGCTCAGCTCAGCACCTGACCCATAAAATACTCAATAAATGTTTACCAAATGAGCAAATAAGTCCATTCTTTTAAAAATTCTAGAAGTTATTCCTGAATTGAGAGCTCACCCTAGGACCATTGTCTTGACTCCTTATGGACCACTTTCTGCGAGCTGCCTTGTGGGTAATGGCATTTACTGCTGCTATGGAAGCACTCCTGTTTAATTCTCCTTGGTATTTAAGACAGGGCTTGCTGAGGAAGTAATTCACTCCTTTGCACAGAATTCCCTTAATCAGGACCCACAAGGGAAACTTTTCTAAGATTTCATTGCTAGGAAGACCTGTGGCTCTCTTAAGTGAACAGACACTTTGTAAGCCTCATAAGCAAATATGTATTCCTCTCTACTTTGCCCATTACAGCCAGATTTGTGGCTCAGGCTCACCTTCAGCAATTATGCAGAAAAATATGGTATCTATTTCTTAGGAATAATTTTACCTTTGCTTTATCTTGTTATCTTTTCCTGATTTCCTCAACTGAGTGATTTCTTCTCATGTTTCATTTCTCTTCTAGAATATTTCTTGAATATTTAATGCTAAGGTGTTTTCCCAAGGTTCAGCTGGATGGAATTTTATTCTGACCACTTCAACTGATGCATGTTTCTGGTGATCATGTGAAAAGCAAGCTCGTTATTTCATAAACTGTAGTAGTGAATATTTAGATTATAACCATTTGTAAACAATACATATGTCTCAGAATTTATTGAGCTAATCTTTTTGAGTTCAGCTTGTAATTCATACAACATAGAATGTTAAACATGTCACCTATTTTGGAGTTAATATCAAGCACAAAATTGCTTACAAAAGGTAAACACAGTTTTGAGCATGTATCAATTAAATCAAAAGGTCCTATCTGAGCCTTTATTCATTTAATTACAGAATCTTATAAATTTGGGGGGGCATATGCTTGTTTAATCAAATAATTGAAGAAGAATAAAAAGAACTAAGTCATGACTAAGGACTTTGGGAGCCTTATTAGAAATGCAAATGCAATAATAAGGCAGAGATCAAGATGACAAATTTGGACAGAGGCCACTGCAGAATAAGAAGGATGAACAGAAGTGAGAGGACATGGGAGACTCTACAGGACTAATCACAGAGGAATACGGGGCACAAAAATCTAAACACTGTAAAGAAAATGAAAAGGAAAAACAGAGGAAACGTGTGACAGCTGTGAGCTTTGCAACACACAGTATTGGAAAGTCATTAAATACATTGAGGGAGTACATAAATACTGTCATTATGTGAAAGTTTATTCCGGAATGCTAGCTGAGACACCTACTATATTTTACAAGAGTTGTTTTCTGCAGATGGAAATGTGGAACCCACAGGATGGAGAGTGATACACAAGGACAGCTCAGCAAAGGGGCCCACACCACTGTGGCCGTAACCAGGCCACTGTGGGTGATCTGGTTGGGGACGCCTATAAGCTTCTTTCTACAAAGTCTGATCACTGGCCTCAATTAAGTGTTGCCTATGAGAAGAATGAGACTGTTGATAGTGTTGGCCATGAAATATATGCACAGGAAAAGAAAATGCATTAATATTTTATCAACAACTGTAAAAATATTCCAGAGCGGTGTAAGATATGTTGGCAAAGCACGTTTTACATCTTTTTGTAAGCTACCTCAAATCCTTTCTTGGGAGAAGCTGGGCTATTCGTTAAAGAATGCAGGGGCGCCTGGGTGGCTCAGTTGGTTAAACGTCTGACTTCGGCTCAGGTCATGATCTCGCGCTTTGTGGGTTCGAGCCCCACGTCGGGCTGTGTGCTGACAGCTCAGAGCCTGGAGCCTACTTCAAATTCTGTGTCTCCCTCTCTCTGCCCCTTCCATGCTCATGTTCTGTCTCTGTGTCTTTCAATAATAAATAAACGTTAAAAAAAATTAAAAAAAAAAACCAGACTGTATAAGGTCATATTTTCAGTATTGATTTAAAATAAATGACTCTGGAAATTGAATGTTCATTATTAGTACCATTAGAACTAGTAGCTATTGTACATTGTGTGCTTCTGATGTGCTAAGCAAATGCTAAACATTTTTTGTGGCTTATTCATTTGATCCTCATCATAATCCAATGAGAGGGATCATCACTATTCCCACTCATGCAAGTGGCAAATATTTATTGAGTTCCTAATACGTGCCAGCAACTTTTTTAGTGAGTGAGACAAAGATCTTACTTTCTTGGTGTTTCCTTACTGATGGAGAATAATGGACACAGAATCTAACAGAATAACAGTAGTAATACATGCCAAGAGAAGTGTAGAGGGGGATAGGGACTATAATTTCAAAAAACGGTCTGGGAGGGCCTCTCCAAAGAGATGACATTTGAGGAGGTGACTGCATACAGTAAGAAAGTGAGTCATTTCATAAACACAAACTCAAAAAAGGCTAAGTGACTTGGGAAGGGTCATATAGATAGAAAATGGCAGAGCTGGAATTCAAGCCCAGGAATTCCGTCTTCTAAAGTCAGGGCTTGCTGTTCGCTGATGCCCAGTGGCAGGCCTGCTGGAGCCACGGCACTGTGCCCAGGCTGCAATTTCATGGCAAAAAGGTAAACACGTCTTTGATGAAAACAGATTTGAAAAGCAGCTGGGATCTGTTTGGCTGTGCGAAAATGGTGAGAGGGGGAGTGTCTTCCAGGGACTGTGTGGTGTAGTGTCAGCACTTCTAAAGCATTGGTTGATGATATATCTGCAGAATGTTCACATTGCTTGAGGGTAATTCATGTCGCATCCTTAGTCCAGTCCTACAGGATCAAGTTGATAGAATGGAAACACATTTACCCCCTTTAATCTCCTCTCACTTATTGTCCCTATCATGCTATAGTTGCTGCTGGAAGGCAGTGCAAAGACTGTCCCATTTACACTTAACAGCCCACCTTTGTTGAACTAGAATTCCTGTCACCTCCTCTTCTCTTCCTGATACCCTCAATACAGAAGATGGGGAGTCTCTGGCTGGTCCCATGGCACTGCATGTATGGACTGGGTTTCATCCCCTTCTTTCCTAGTCTAGGAATGAGAACAGTGGTAGTGCTTGTTCATAAGAAGGAAGGGAGAGCATACTATTGGTGGGAGCCTGGATCTGGGATAAGCCCCCAAGGAAAGCCTGGCCCCTAAAAATGCAAAATAACAGTCTTCTTGTTGAGTAACTTTTGAATAAATCTCTGAAGTTTCTGGAGAGGTCACAGAAGGGCTTGGGAGAATTGTAACCTGTGTTCATTTGCTCATTTGCACTTTTTTCAAGTACTTATCAGGCACCTTCAATATGCACAACACAGTCCTTATCCCAGAAGGTAGAACACATGCAGCTTCATGGGACAGACAGATGTAAACAAGACCATCACATTCAGTGTTACAAGTCGTATAAAAGAGGCACACACAGGGGTGATGTCAGAAACACAAAAAGTGACTTGTTGGGTGGTTCAGAGCAGCTCCACAGGAGGTGCTGTTGAGGATGGACCTTGGTGGAGATGTAGAATTTGCCAGAGAAGGAAAGAATGAAACTCAGTCTTCTAAAACAGAGGGGATAGCATATCTAAAGACAGAACTCAGAAGTGGCCTGGTTGGTTCAGGACACAGCACTGGGGCATGAGATACCCCTACAGGCAACTGGGGTTCTGGAGGAGGGCTGACTGGAGAGGGGCTGGGCCAGACACAGGGTCTCAGGCTTTTTCTCTCCCCCTGTGGACATGGAACCGTAGGTGTGGGGAACATCTAGTGGATAATGAACCTGTCACCCAGATGGTGCCTTGATTAAACTAGATATTTAGGGGCGCCTGGGTGGCTCAGTTGATTAAGCATCCGACTTCGGCTCAGGTCACGATCTCACAGTCCGTGGGTTTGAGCCCCGCGTCGGGCTCTGTGCTGACAGCTCAGAGCCTGGAGCCTGTTTCAGATTCTGTGTCTCCCTCTTTCTCTGACCCTCCCCTGTTCATGCTCTCTCTCTCTCTGTCTCAAAAAATAAATAAATGTTAGAAAAAAAATTTAAACTAGATATTTGAAAACAGAAGATGATTTCAGTTATTGCCAAATGAGAAATTCCTGGAGATTTTTGTTTTGTTTGCACACGTATGTATTATTTATCAGCATACACATTTTTTTCCTTAGGTGTGCTTGTGTACAAATGATGAACAATGTGTCATAGGGCTGTAGATTCTTACAGCCATAAGAAGTTGGTTCTGACAGTGAGTTTACTGCACAGCGTGGGTACTAATGCTTTGGACACTTAGCCAAACCACTTAGGTGGGAGTATAAATTGGAGCAGCCCTTCTGAAAGGCAATTTGGTAATGTACATCAAAACAACCTATGACATCTGCACAGCACTGACCTCAAATTCTTTTTTAAAGAATTCGTCCTAAGGGAATGGCTAGAAATGCATCTAGAGTATTCATTCATTGGAGTATTTTTTATAATGTCAAAAAACTGGAGATCATCTACATTTTCTCCTAAAATAATAAGGTATAATGGGGGAGCTTTATAGATGTTAAAAGGAATAAACAGAAGTTTATTTGTTTTTATGGAAATTTATTCCTAAATGAAAAATTAGTTTACTAAATAATATGTACAATGACTCTAATCTTGTAAAAATGTGATATATAGTCTGTATGAACAAAGTCCAGAAAGATATCTACCAAGATTTTTTTTTTTTTTTACATTTATTTATTTTCGAGAGACAGAGAGAGACAGCGTGAGCAGGGGAGGGGCAGAGAGAGAGAGTGAGACACAGAATCAGAAGCAGGCTCCAGGCTCTGAGCTGTCAGCACAGAGCCCAATGCGGGGCTTGAACCTACGAACCGTGAGATCATGACCTGAGCTGAAGTCAGAAGCTCAACCGACTGAGCCACCCAGGTGCTCCTCTATCAAGATGTTAATAGTGGTTATTGCTGGGTGGTAGGATAATAAGTAATTCTTGACTCTTACTATTGGCTTATCTATATAATTTCTAGGGTTTTGGCTTTAAAAAAAAAACAACATGTATTACTCCATGACTTGTGCAATATAAGGTTATACATTATTTCTCCACGTGTATGCACACTGGCTGGTTGACTGTTCACCACACCTTTTTAAGATTCTTCTGTCATTCTATTTGGGACTATTTGGCCAACAACTCAGGAAAACAGAAAAAAAAAAATTTGTGGATCATATATTATGGTTGGAAAACTTCTGCCGTGTGCAGGCCATGTCTGTGATTTGAAAGACAAGCCAGGCTTATCTCTGCTCCTTTTTGGAAAGCACATATCTTTAGATTAAGCATTGCTGGCAAATTTCCAGAATTTCCATTTCCTTAGTAACTGAGCAATGTAATAAATTGGATAAAAGCATCTGCTATTTTTCAAGTCATCTGTGCTGTGCAAAAGTCTCACCCGGACACCTGGATTCCTTTTCAGAAACTGTGTGATTTTCAACGTTTATTTATTTTTGGGACAGAGAGAGACAGAGCATGAACGGGGGAGGGGCAGAGAGAGAGGGAGACACAGAATCAGAAACAGGCTCCAGGCTCGGAGCCATCAGCCCAGAGCCCGACGCGGGGCTCGAACTCACGGACCGCGGGATCGTGACCTGGCTGAAGTCGGACGCTTAACCGACTGCGCCACCCAGGCGCCCCAGAAACTGTGTGATTTTCATATTCTGCACACACAGATGGAAATAATCTGGGTTTAGGCTGGTCTTCCTTGGGGGAGCTGCTTATTTGCTTTCACCCACTGCTGTGACTCTAGTGTTCAAGTGTACCTCGCCAGAATCTAGTGTCTATTTCTGAAACTTTTAGAAAGGATTCCGTATCTTGGGTTTTATGAAGATCGTAAACACGTTGTGGAAAATGAAGTGAAACGCCATTCACTGTTCTTATGTATCAAACTCAAGCTGCAAAGGAAGATATGCAGCAGATTCTGCTCATTTCTCTTTTCCCTCCTCACTGAAGAAGTTGGAGATAACCTTTCACTGGATTAGTTCTGGTACGAACTAGTTTCTTTTCTGCATGTCTCCTGTTGCTTTTATCTGAAAAGGTCCTGTCTACCCTGGGGTGTCTGCATCCTGCTTACCCCTTTATTTACAGAGTCTTTGTTTATGGCAGAATAAAGGATTGAGATATTAATTGGTGCAGGTTTTCTCTGTTTTGTTTTTCTCCTGCCCCCCCTCCCCCCGCCCCTCTTCATGGTTACCATGGGAATCAAGGTTGTTGCATTTCTTTGTCCTGGAAACGTTTGCAGGGCAGTGAGGAGAAACTGCTTGAGGGCAACAGCCCCTCTGGCATGTTATAAAATCTTGAACTCATTGTAGACATCATTGAGTATTCTGGAGAAAAGTGGTGTGGAGGGAGCATCTCTGAGGACAAGTTGAGGGTAGCGGAGGCCCAGGTATTAAGAAGGGTCTGGAGGCCAGCTAGCCTGGGGCTTGGTTGGGACCCACAGCCTGCTCCCCAGCAGTGCTCTGGGAGAGACAAGGCTTGCAAAGGTAAAGGCCACTGCAGCACCAGCAAGACCAGCAGAAACTCTCTGCTTTGGAGCAGTCACCCTTCAGGGGACCATGTGGACATAGACTTCTAAGATGTCAGAGGGAGCTGTGGGGAGAAATGAGGACTTGCCCCTCTTCCAGGGCTCCTTGTAAATCTTCCAAGTAGTGAAGGGGAAAGAGACTGGAATGAAAGTCTGAGAGGCCGTGTATCTCCAGCCCTGGATGGCATGAGCTTTGAGGTGGATTTATGTTGGTGAAAAGAAAATGCTGTTTTTGGCTCTGACGTCACTGGCTCTGAGTCCATCAGATTCATTTTTTTGAGAAGACCTTGTTTCCTTTCAATATTCCTCCAACATGCTGACAAGGGTCGTATAAATTTCTGAGTTTTATGGATTGAAAATGAGATTGTTTGGACTACCTTGTTCTCTTGGTGAGGATTATTGGCTTGGGTGCCGGAATCTGAATTTTTAAGGGCTGTGGTTATTAATGGGGTCCACAACCCCTTTGTGTGGGAAAAGTGCCTTCCAGGTTGGAGCTGAGCATAGATAACCCGTTTCTATAGCTTTATGAGATCTCCTCTATCACATTATTAAGCACCATCCCTCCTCTCTGTAGCAGCACGAGCTATAATTGTTCCTCTTTGTGTAGGAGCAGGTAATCCATTTTTAGCTGCACTATTTAAAACGATGCCATTGATTATTCCTTGGTTTATGTCATGGTTTCCAAGGCTGTGTGAATATAAAGTCACTATAAGTTTGGATCTCTAATAGTTACTGCTTATGCATCAAATGAGGCTATCAGCGCAGGGCTGGATGGTTAGGATGGCACACTATGAAAATGAACACGGATTACAAGCTGTGGATGAGAAATAAGGATGGGAGCCCTGACCTCAGCTTTCTGAGAGCTCAGTGTGGAAGACTTAGAACACGTCATCAATACCCATAACACATAACCTTAAAATAAGGCAGGGATTAATAAGGGCTGTAGTTAAATTATAAGGCATGATGGGCATTCAAAAAAAGGCAGGGTTTATTCCTGGACAGATTATGTAGAATAGTCCTGAATGATGCAGAGGATTTGGGTGGGCGAAGGCAGGAGGTAGCTTATGTTTCTATTATTCATGAAGTTTTATGACTAAAGCCTGTGGATTTGGTTCTTAAGATAACTCATAGGCAACCCAAATCACCATATTTGTCCATCACATCTTAAGCCTGAGTTTAAGGTAGACAGGAATAAGGTAAGACTGTTCTATTTCTCTTTAGGAGAGTTTTCATTCCATTTCCTTCTTCCTTTTCATTCTCTTTAACTGAAGAATTAATGGAGCCAGTGGTGTGAGTTCAGGCATTCTCCAGAGATCAGGTATGACTGGAGACAAAGGGAGGTTTAGAGCTCCCTTATGCCTTGGAATGATATGCCACTGGCCCTCACCATCCTGCCTGTGCTTAAGAACAGCATCAGAGCAGACAACAGGAAGGGGTAGAAGAGAATCAGTGTCTCCAGGTTGCTCAGCTATAGATTGCTGAATACCAAATACGGGGAAGGCCTGAGGCAGAATGAGGCAATGAAACGTGGGGAACATGGTGACTAATACAAGTGTGCTCTCCACACGTTTTGGATCATCAGTGAGGCAGTGGTGAAATGGAGAACTACTTGAATAGAAAAATTTCCAGATATAATAGTACTGAGTTTGGATGTCCTATTATAATATAATCATAATAACTAATATTTATGGAGCACTCAGTTGCTGCCTAGCTCTTGACACACCTTATCTTATTTACTGCACATAACTACCCCATGCAGGAGATATAGCTGTTATCCCTATTTTATAGATGGGGGAACTTAGCAGAAAAGTTACGACAATTAGTCAAGGTTATTAGCTAGTATCTAGTGAAGCAATGAAGTGTGGCTCTAGAGCCCCAAGGTGTAATTCTTATGCCATGCTGACTGTCTGGTTTAAGGAGAGCAGAGCAGGGTGTGTATAGGGGATTTCTGTTAGTGCTCCCAGCATTGCGGTTGGTAATGGAGACGTCACTGAGTTTACATGCATCAGGAGAGATCATTTAACAAACCGTATTAAAACAAAAGCAATGGTTGTACTCATGCATTTCCTCAGACATTTTCTCTTTTATCCTCTGCCATCAATAGGGTGGTGGCTAGCCAGTGGCATTTTTAAAAAGCATCAATAATGAATTAAAATAGCTTTTTGATGGAAAAAGTATCGATAGCCTATAAAAGAGTAACATTCTTAATAACTCACTTGGGGTTGACTGAAGAGAGCAAATGAAACGTATTTGCAGCATGTTGTTTTTGCTGGTTTAGTTTCTGTAAAATAAATAAGCCAATAAACTCCACCACTGGAGGTTACTGGCTGTGTGTTGAGTTACAGGATTGTAATACTTATTCACCAATCAGGAAACATGAGTTTGCATCCCTCAATATGCCTTTTCTTCTCAGACACATATTTGTATAATTCTTCAGCTTCCTCCAGGAGGAGTGATATTGAACCTATATCCTAGGTTCAGTTGCTGTTTACAAGTTGACAGCCAATTCTAGACTCCAATTCCAATATTACAAAGAGAGAACATTTCTTTTTTTAAAAAATTTTTCTTTTACATTTATTTATTTTTGAGAAACAGAGTGAGACAAAGCATGAGCAGGGGAGGGGCAGAGAGAGAAGGAGACACAGAATCTGAAACAGGCTCCAGGCTCTGAGCAAACGGTCAGCACAGAGCCTGATGTGGGGCTCAAAACCACTGTGAGATCATGACCTGAGCCGAACTCAGACGCTCAACCAACTGAGCCACCCAGGTGCCCTGAGAGAATATTTCTAAGAGAACTTTCAAATTTACATCTCCACCAAAGCAATGGTACAAATACAATGGAATTAACAGGAATTTTAACTGACCTTGTCCCCTCTTGGAGACATCAAGCACTATTCGCTAGTATCCCAGCACAGGGGGTCTCTTAAGGGCATACACAATCATAAAGAAAATTCACTTATATTTTGGTAAAAAGTAATGCATGCATATAATACAAAATGCAAAAGGTGTTAATAATATATATTGAAAAGTGAAGGTCCCTCCAACCCCATCCCCTAGCCACAGCAATTACTGTTTTTTTTGCCTTGTGTCACATGACATCTTGGTTCAGATAAACTGAGAGTATTTTGACTTGACTATAAAATAACCAATTAAACTTTAACCTTTAAAGAAGTTATCAAATAACACTCATGCACAATACATCATTGCATGCCTCACCTCTTCCCTTATAACCAGTCCTTCTGTTACAACTCTGATACTCACCCCATTAAGGATGAGATAAGGGAGAAGGTGGGAGTAAAGGCTTAGTCAAGCTCATGGAGGCACAGGGATGGTGGGCAGCCAAGGCTGGGTAGGATGAGAGGTGAGGTAAGAATCAGGACTGTGTGTTGTTCAGACGAATTTTTTAAATCCAATTTTTAAAACTCAAATTGGCTGCTTCATAATGTCATGTTTTATGTGAAGCAGAGCTTTAGTGACAGCCCTCGGTGGAGCTTGGAATCTGATTAGGACATTTGGTTGTCTAAGGTAATATAACAGGAGTTCGTGACTAAGCCCTAACGGTGAGAAAGCACTGAAAGCATTATGATGTGTTCCAGCCTTTATCACCAGTGGGATTGAACGGCAACCCCACTTTAAGCAGTGTGAACAGGGGGAAGGTAGGAGGCTGTTGTAGAACATGCTTCCAAAATTCACTGAAGCTCTTGCATGCCCATAGGCTATGAGTATCTTTGTAGTACTTGTTTTTACACCATCTTCCCCCCTAAAAAAAGTTTACCGTGGTTTCTAGTTCTGATTGATTCATTACAATGTAGTATAGTGGAAATATATATATGTTCCAGCAAAATAAAAGAAGATGGAAATACACACAGGGGAATAACATGAGCCAAGGCATGGAGGAGTGACAGCCCTGTGTGTTTGTGTAATGGAGAATAGAGTGGCGTGGTTAGGTGTGGGTGAGGAGCTTGGAGTGACTATTGCTCTAGAGGAGGTCTGGGCCTGGATTATGCTTAGACCTGTATGAAATAGGGAGGGGCGCTCGGCCATTTGAATCAGTACAGGGGTGTGATCAGAGTAGAGAACAACATCTTTGGTGGCAATGTAGAGAGGGCTTGTAGAGAGAAGTCAGAGTTGCTTGTTTCTTTCATGCTTAGTGGCTAGCAGTCCTAAATGTCACTGCATCGAGAATCCAGGAATATACTTAAAATCCTGCAGCACCTCTCATCAGAGGCATAAGGAATTTTAATGCCAGTTCTCATCCTATATTTTGGGCTTTCTAAGAAATTTATCTAGCCATCTGGCTTACTCTTTGGACACTACCTGCTTGCATTGCCATCTGTTTGGGGGGTGGAATTCAGACATTTTGGGATCTTCCATCATGTCTCAGTTGTTTATGTCTTCTTTTCCCCCTTAGTTATGAACTTAGTTAATTTCTATTATTGGGCAGGTCGACATCGTCACTTTATAGGTAGATTTTCTATATCCCCAAAAGGATGGAAATACTCCTGTTCAATAATGTAGGTACAATAGCAATGACAAGGGCCAAGATGAAGTTTCCAGTACTGGAGCCTTGTGGCATAGCTAACTCATGTGTTATGATTCAGCCCCACTCATGAAGATGGTGGACAATGGCAGCACGTTTGAGTGCTTCTTTTATGATGAATATGGGTGGGTAATACAGAGTGATGAGAAGAAATACTAAGAATATACTACAGAAGAGAGAGGGGAAAGATTTATTTTAAGGAACTGGCTTATGGATTATGGAGTCAGGCAAATCCAGAATCTTCAGAGTAGACCATCAGCCTGATGGCCCAAGGAAGAGCTGATATTGCAGTTTGAGATCACCTGCTGGTGGAACTCTCTCTTAGTAAGTGGTTAGGGATTATTGGAGGTCCAACTGGGTTCATGGGGAGGTCAATCTTTTGTTGTACCTAGGCCTTCAGTTGACCGAGTGAGTCTCAATCTCCTTGATAGAGGGCAATCTGCTTTACTCAAAACCTGTCAATTTAAATGTTATCCTTATCTCAAAATACCTTCACAGAAACATCCAGAATAATGTTTGCCCAAATATCTGGCCAACATGGCCCATCCAAACTGACACATAAAATTAACTATTGCAGAGAATCAGGCACACAGGGATGAAATTAATGTAAAGATGGAAGTGGAGATTGGAGTGATCTGTCTACAAGCCAAGAAACACTAAGACTGCTGGAAACCTCAAAGATTAGGACTATCCCACAGATTCGAGAAGGAATCAATCCTGCCACTATCTTGATTTTGGACTTCTATCCTCCTGAACTGTGAGGACACATTTATGTTTTTTTAAGCCACCTGGTTTATGGTAGTTTGTTATAGTAACCCTAGGGAACTAATATATACCTAAATTCAGCGGCGTCCGAGCCACATTTCCCAGGAGGGATTAGGGTCTGATGTCCCATTCTGGGAGTAGTTTGGAATGTTTACGGTGCCAGGCACATTGGCAGAGCTTTGGGGAGGACTATGGAAGGAAAAGAAAGGCTTAGATACAACGTTTCCAGGGGATACTAATATGAAAGCCAAAGGCAAACACACTGAAAATAAGTGGAACATCTCTGATAGGAAAATGGGTTAATTTCCTTTGATATGAAAAGCAGCTACCAAAAAATCAGTAAAGAAAAGATAAATGCCTTTTGGAAAAGTGAGGAAAATTGAGAGACAATCAATATATAAAAGAAGAATCTGATAAATCACCACTAGGATGACCTGGGCTCATTGTGCATCATGCCTCCCCTTAAACTTGTGCTCAAAATTTGGTCTTTCAAGTGCATCCTGAAGATGCAGGCCAATAGCAGGCCAGATGAAGTCAAGGTGGGCACTGCATAGCTTGCCCCATCAGCCGGACAGGTTCTGCCTCACAGAGATGCTTTCCTCAAACCCAGAACAAATGGTGATGTGAAATATGAAAGCATGATCGATTGACTAATCAGGAAGCAGGCATTTGTTGAAGACCCATTTTGTCTCCAGCACTATCCTGTGCACCGTGAGGAGTATGAGAACACCATGTTCCTCCCCCCTAACATGGAAGAGAAGAGATAGGGATGAGAAATAACAGAACGACAATCCAAGGAGGGATGAATTGTTTGGCCTAGATTGTATCAGTGGTTTCCAGTTCCGGATATATTCTGGATGTATTCCCTGAAGAGATCTTTAAAAAATGCAGATGCCTCTGGGAATGTTCATAGTAGCACAACTTGTAAGAGCTCTAAACTGGAAACTCTCCAAATGCACATCAACAGTAGTTTGGATAAATAATTATGGATTATTCACATAATGGAGTGCCATTCAGCAAAGAGAATGAAAGATCGACAACTACACACACCGATGTGGATAAATCTCTTCAGTATAATGTTGAATGAAAGAAACCAGATAAAAAAAAATATCATATTTCAATGTGCCATTGTAATGTAAGATGTTAACAAGAGGGGAACCTTTGTACAGGGTATACAGGAACTCTCCGTACTATCTACACCTTTTCTGTAAGAATAAATTGTTCTAAAATTTAAATGTTTTATTTAAATATAAAAACATCATATTGTATGATTCCATTTATGTGAAGTAAAAAGACAAAATTTGTCTTATGCTGTTTGAAGTCAGGAAAGTGTTTTCCCGGGGAGGAGTGGGGTCTGCAGGGGCACAGGAGGGCACTGTGGGGATATTGGTAATGTTCTGAGTCTTGATCTGTATACTAGTTACAGGGGCATGTTTCATTATGAAAATTTATCAAACTGAACACGTGTATGCACTTTCTGTAAGTAATATTTTATTTCAATAAGAAGTTAAAAGCTATTCTGATGTCTACTCCTACCTAGACTAACTAAATCAGGTTTCTTGGGCATTAGTATTTAAAACAATTTTTTTTAAATTTATTTATTTATTGAGAAAGAGACAGAGAGTGCAAGCAGGGGAGAGGCAGAGAGAGAGAGGGGGAGAGAGAGAATACCAAGCAGGCTCCATGCTGTCAGCACAGAGCCTGACATGGAGCTCAAACTCACAAACTGTGAGATCATGATCTGAGCCAAAATCCAGAGTTGGATGCTTAACCTACTGAGCCACCCAGGTGCCTCAGGCATTAGCATTTTTCAAAGCTCCTTAGATTATTTTAATACACACCTAGGAGTGAGAGCAACTGCTATATGTCTTGTAGGCAGTGAGAGAAGTCAGGAACCAGTCTGGACTTGAGCTGTGAATTCAGGTTTCCCGGAGAAGGCAGAATACACGTGAGTCCTCAAAGGCTGGGAGGGATTGATGAGGCCAGTGGGACTCCACAATAAATGAGTGTTTTGAGCCCAGGAAAACATTCCATTTCCAATTCTCATTTTCCTATTTTTCTGGTGGTAGCTACATTTTCTCATAGAAACTTGGTCCTAAATGTTCTTGTCTCATGTTGACCCCTTCGGTTCAGGAACCATGAACAGGGTTTCATCTGAATTCATGCAAAGAGAATTAAAAAGCAATTAGTTTTCATACTCTAAACACTAGATTTTATCTAATTTGTATACTTTCTTGTATTTCAACTCAAGCCCCAGTAAGCCCTCCAGAAAGCATGCTTGAAATAAATGACTGAATACACAAGCCCCAGCATTTAGGTTGGATCCACAGAAGCACTCCCTGTGGCATCAGTGATCAACTGCTAAGATGTAATACGTTTAAGTGTATAGTCAGGGAAGGGAAACTTCTTGGGGCAAAGTTTGATGGATGCTGCCTTATGGAGGAACTTCTGTCTGAGTGTGTGTCTCTATTTATGATTATTATGAGCCCAGACAGGCCAGCGGACTCACTGATAGGTTTCTTACTTATGAGGAGAGAGGAACTATAGAACATCCACAAAGAGCATCTGCAGACCTAGGGTTGGTATTTCATTCGGATAGCCTTTACTTCCGTAGGCTCATTCTAAGTAAAAATGGCAATAACAGCCAGCTTTTATGGAGTGCTCACATCACACCAAGCACATGGCCAAGCTCTTTCCATGAATTATCTAACTGGATCCTCACTTCAATCTTAGGAATCCCCACTTGACAGATGAGAAGCCTGGTGCCTGAGACTAACAATTTATCTAAATTCCCACCACCTGTCAGAAGCAGAGCCCATTATATCAAGTGACTTCCAGAAATGTTTTTTTTTTTAAGTTTATTTATTTATCTTAAGAGAGAGAGAGAGAGAGAGAGAGAGAGAGAGAGAGAGAGAGAGAGGATCCCAAGCAGGATCTGCACGGCCAGTGCAGAGCCTGATGTGGGACTCAAACTTCCAAACTGTGACATCATGTCCTGAACCAAAATCAAGTGTCTGATGCTTAACTGACTGAGCCACTCAAGACCATGTTTGAACCATGGTGGGATAGTGCCTACAGCCAGCCCTCCTGGGAAAAGTTGGGATGATCCAACCCAGCAACAATGTGTCCTTAAAGCCCCCCTTCTCCTTCCCGCCCAGATTCATCCCCTCCGCCTCCCTCACCAAGCTCAGAGTTTATTACCTCATCCTTTCATGTCCCTTTGACTTTTCATCTCCTGATACTTGCATTTATCCTGAAAAGTTGTGTCTCCTTCCTGCTTCACTCCTCATCTCTGGAAGCGTGGATAGTGAATTGAATCATGCCAAGACATTTGAGATTTGCTGAGTGATGTCTCTTGAGAGTGATTGCACTGGACAAGAAACTCCATTGGGAACACAGTGCTTACCACTGTGAGTGCTTCTGAAGGTGACTTCTGCTAGCTCGGGGGTCAGCACACTACAGCCTGCAGGCCAAATCCTGATTTAGTAACTAAATGGGAACACAGCTGCACCCTTCCGTGTATTGACTGGCTATGGCTGCTTGGACGCTGAGCCAGGGGCAGGGTAGAGTAGTTACTGCCCAGATGGTATGGACCACCAAGCCTACAACACTTGCTTTCTGGGCTTTACAGGAAGATTTTTCCCATCCCTGGGCTAACCTGTGGGGGAGGGTTCCACTGCAGGACTTGGCACAGAGGCTCTCGATAAATGGCAATTTCCTTTCCTGCAGGTTCCGGGTGTCTTCCCGTGTTGAATTCCGGGCAGGAGGAGCATCCGGAAATCACATCACATGGGTCACTGCTTCTCCTGCCCCTTCAGGGTGGGCCACGGAGGCCACAATCCTCGCTGAATATCCATTTGCACTTTGGTGAGTGAGAAACTGACAAGCATCCTCGCAGACCAAAGCGATGTGCTGTTCATATTGAAGAGGGTATTTTATGGGTGGCAGGCAGCAGGAAGACCCTGGGATGGGACCATCATCTTGGTGCCAGGAGTACTGAGCAGGAGGACTGCAGGGGTTGGTGCTTCGGTGCCACAGACACGGAACAGTTATGTGTCCAGACAGTTGTTTCCTTCACCAGGGTGGAGAAGGGACATCATTTCTCTTTCAAAATACCTGCAACATAACAAAAACTGAAACTAGTCTTGAAACGTGAAGATAACTTGAAGTTAACTGCAGTATCTGCTTTATTATACGTTTGTTAAGGACCATTTTCCATCAGGCAATCTTTGCTGTTTGCTGGTTAGCTTCAGAGGTGCCTTGCAGTTGTTGTGGACAGAACTGAATGGCTAGAATGCAGCCATTCCAAGAAGTCACTAAATGTGACCCCTCGGTTGCTACATTAATTTTACTTTTCCTAAATCGAGGGACCTGCATTTGGTGGACGATTCTCTACAGGAACTGTATCTCCCTTCTTAGGGATACACAGGTACTGGGATCTAATCTTTTCTCCTGGATTACTTAGAAGGTCTTAAGCCTTCTTCATAGGTCACATGTGACTTGATATCTCACATTGTACCTCTGTTCACCTTAACTAAGATCTAGTTTTTTTGAGGTTGGTGCAGTGGTGGAGATTGGAATTAATAAGTAACCCCATTGTCTAGCCAGGATTCCCTAGAGGCTTACTGGAACAACAGATTCCAGGGAGTAAGAGGGAGGGCTGAGGGAACTGAGGCCTGGAGGAGGAGGGGTGTGAGGGGGGTGAAGATGGGCTGTGGAGCTCACCTCCTCTAAGTAAGATGGGTCGTTCCATCTCGTGACACCTTTTTCCAAGAAGATGTATAAACCGGGTCCTTTGCCAGGACAGTCAACCCTGAGGCAAGAAAAGAGGAAGAATTTATCCACTAGCTCTTATCTTCCCACCATCCCCTGAAAGGTTTATCCACAGGTTTGTAGTTCCCCTGTGCTTCCTGGTTGCATGTATAGGCCCTGAGTGGAATCCTGAGAAACCCCAGGGTTCAGCCATAGATGTGGACACTTTGCTCTCTGGTATTCGTCAGCACCCCCTATTTTGCAGCTGTCTGCGTGAGTCTCTCTCTGGTTGCAGAAGCACGTCTGGCCCACATACTAGGGAGTTAACTTTCCTGGGAGCTAAGAGTTGGTGCTAAATTCTCTTGTGCCTTCATCCCTCGGGTGAGTCAACTATAAGGCATGTGCTATGCATTCTTCCAGAGGCTTCCAGTGGCCTGGAGGCCTAGGTACCTACTCTAACACCTCCCATTAGCCCTGGCTTTCTTTCCATCTGTTATCAGTGTTCCTAGCATCCACCCTAAACTCTTCTCTCTGGATCTGCTTTTAGGAGAACTTAACCCAAGCCCGTAGGTGAGAGTTGCATGGCGTGGGCATGTGGTGAGTCCTGCCATATGACACCTGTGCAGTGCTCCAGGAGCAGTGGCAGCTGGGGCAGAAGTCAGGAGAGGTTGAGGTGACACATACAGGTGTTGGGTGATGTCTGCTGCACCTGGCAAGAAGGGTTACAGTTCATTGATTTTAAACTGCCACCAAGTAAGTATTTACCCTGTGCAGAATCTGTGCTGAGCACTACGTGTGAATCAATGCATTTAAGCCTCACCGTTGTGACCCAGACACTATTACCATTGTCCATATTTCACAAGTGAAGAAACTGATGCACATAAGGATGAAGTAATCTGTCTAAAGTACTGTAATAAGAGCAGAGGCACAACTTGAACCCAAGGCAGTCTGCATCCAGATTCTGTGCCTATAAGTTAATGGTGAAGGATGATGTATCTTAATGATTGCTCTTTGCAGCTTTAATATGACCTGATTTAATTAGGGGACAGTGCCTTTCAGGCCCCCTGTTCCAAAGACTTCCTACCAGGCCTGGTGCCTTAGCTGATTGTGTGTATGTGTGAGTACTGGGTGTTGGGAGCATGGGAGCTGGGAGTTAAAACACGGTGACCCCTTTTCCTGCGGTGTTGGTACCCAAACAAGTAACCTCCCAGCCTTTGTAATGAAAGCAGATGCTCCATCTGAGTCTCTCATCCGGGTTTGGGTTTTTTTTCCAGGACCAGAGGCTGTTTCTAAATTAGACTCTAACTTACCGGCCATCAAATAGCACAAAGCAAACAACTTTTTGATGAGTTAAGTGTAAATGAGTCAGAGGCAGAGAGATTAAATTTTCCCTCAAATACACATGGGTTAAAAAAATTATAGTCTCTGGAGAGCCTGGCTCCTTGAGGACTGAGTTTTTGCCAAGTCAGCACGTTGGAGAACGAGTCTGTGACTGTCTGCCAAACCCCAAGCGCCACTGGCTTCCTTGCCTTCGCTTCTTGATGAACCCGGGAGGAATCCGTCTTCCTAAATCCTCGCTGTCTGTCAGAACTGAGAGCCCATTTCTGTGCAAATGATTCATTGTTGTAATTTGTGCCACCTCCTCACAGACTCAGGGACTTTTCATTTTTTTACATCAATTCCTATGGAGTATTTCAACAGGTCTTTTTTTTCCTCCTCTGTCTCCCTCCTGCCCTTCCATCGTCTCTGCCAACAGATTCCAAACAGGAGTCCTCGACAGGGCTTTCTTTGTCTAGCCCCGAATCTCACTCTGCCTCTGGCAGTGTATTTCTGACAGGTGCAGAGCAGACAAGAGGAATGACAGCATCATGCAAAATGCAAGCAGATATAGTAGTGTGCATCACTATTTCTCTTGCTAGTGTTCCTTTGGGTTACAGTGAAGTCACCTTTGGGGACAACTTTTGTTCTTTTACTTAAACAAAGAAGTTGCTGCGGATATCAGTAACCCTCCAATTCTGCTTTTAAGAGCACAACAGTGAGAAAAGGATTAGAATGATTTTGAGTATCTTAGATATTTCCCATTCCAGGATTTGGAGTCAAAATGTGTCCAGCACTGCAGGTGGCTATAAAAATGGGAGTGCAGGAGGACCACGGAAGGGTCCCTGAATACTGGTGGCTGAAGGCCAATTTGCTCAATTGCAGGCAATTCTGCTTCTGAGGTGGGTGAGATAAACAAGCCTGAGCCAGGAAAATAAAACCTCTTCTCTTTGCATTTTAATCCCAATAAATATGGTTTCCAAAATTGAGCCACTGGCACTTGCCAATTCCTCTGCGTTTGGAGTGGAGTTTAATGAGCACCCAGCATGTAGTTGTCTCTCCTGAGCTTTTTGCAGAGTGACCAGATGACGCCTCAGGAGAACTCTGCTTGTAGAACTTGTGGCATCCGCACCTGCACCACTCCAGAGGGCTGGTCCACTCACACGCTTTTTGTTCTGTGGCTCCCGGATGCTGGTTGGATCTGAGTGGAGACCAAATCCCAGGGAACATGCATGTCAACTTGTCAAATGTTCTGCTGGGTGGGTGGCATATGTTGGCGTAGGATCGTGCCCATTTAACAGCCTACATGCAGCTCATGCAAGGACTGCGAAGCGCAGCCTGCCCTGACACTGAGCTGTACACGTGGACGCCATGGTAAAGTTGAACGGCAGATGGAACACTCCAGCAAACCTTTTATTGGCCATATGTCACTTTTGAGTGTTGGCCAACAAACTAAAATTTCAGCTAATATATAATGATTTAAACAGCAAAAGGAGCAGCTGCACTTTGATTTTTGGTGCCTTTCTTCCCCGCTTTCCCAGCGTGCTGGAGTTTCTTGAGCTGCTTTCTTTAACCCTACACTCGCTCTGAGTTCTCACCAGGTGGCACCATGTACAGAATTACGCTACTGGTTACATCCAGCTCTGTGTGACAATCTCTCTGTTCCTTCTTCCTTGAGGGCTGTTTTCTAACTTCTTTGTGGTTATAATTTTTTTTTAATTTGATAAGGAAATGCTACAAAGCACAACCCTTGAATACTTTTATACTTTTGCCAGCTTAGCTGTTTTTCTTCTGTTTTTCAAATCCCTCTTGGGTAAGGACCCCTTGCATTCTTTTTGGGGTGTCTGAGTTGGCCTTCTGCTTAGCCTGCAGAGCTTGTCCTTGGAGTAGAACTGTGGGAGGGGAGTTCATTCTGATTTATGAGGACATGACCGGGGATGGAGCTCCTCTGGAAAAATTCAGCTTTTATTGTCAGAATCATCTAGAAGGAAATGATTGATGTCAGGAATAAGTAAAGCAGGCCACCCCTTGGCTCTTGAGTCCCTTCTGGCACTTCAGTCCCACACACTGAAAGTGCCAAGTCTCCACTCTCAGCAGCCATGGACATGATAGCTGGCTTAGTGCTCGAAGCCTCATGGAAGAACAGGCTTCTTGTTATAAATTGAGGGTTATACAGTTGTTTCTGGGGTCAGTGTGCTGGAAACCACCAGGAAAGGAGTGGGAGAACAATATGAATTTAAACTTGCATGCTTGCCAACCACTAACCCAATAACTCAATGTAGGGATACATGATTGCTGAAGTTATGTCATCATAAAAGGGCTCTATAGTTGTCACTCTAACAAACTCCAGCTCAGGTTTCTGTATATTAATTCCTGCAAAGCTCAGCCACCTCCCTAATGCTATTCAAAAGATTTCGAACAGCATTGTGAATAAAAATTATAGCAGAGTACACCAAACCCAATGATTTCTATAACATCTGGAGCTAAGCACATTAAATGGGGAATAAAATGCACATTCATCACGGGTGTTTGGGTTTGTTTTCTGTTTTTGTAAAGAGAGGAAGTAAGACATACTTTTCCTGTAGGGATTTTTAGTTATCTGTTCCTGTGTTAAACTGGACACCCTACAGAAGAATTATGGTTTCTGTATTTATATGTTGATTCTCTTTGTAGGTCTGATGAAGATTTTGTCCTGTAGCAACTTTACTTTGGGGAATTTATTCAGAGATAGAACTGCTGTGTGAAGCAACATGTGCACACAGTTAACCATTTCAGCATTATTTATGAAAGCAGGAGATTGGAAACAACCCAACTGTTCATCAATGGAGACCAGACTAAATCATAATATATCCACACACTGGGATGCAACTGTATAAAAGAGAGACGATGCTCTCTATATACAGAGATGGAAAAGGCTCCAAGACATTTGTTAGTAAAAGTCAGAACACAGTATGTGGTGTACTCCATTTTAATTCATGTAATATGTGTATACACAAAAGGCAGGATACACGAGAAAACAAGCTGAGGGGAGAGCAAGAAGATAGATCACCGGAGGGAATAAGCCACTCACTTCTTTTTTTCTTAGTTGCATATATTTGACATATAGCACTGTATAAATTTGTGGTGTATCATGTGTTACTTTGATACAGTTATATATTGTGATATGATTGTCATCGTATTGGTATATATCACATTACATAATTGTAGTACAATATTATCTGTATTCGTTTTACTGTGCATTCTATCACTATGGCTTATTTACTATGCTTTGCAAGTTTGTAACCTCAAATCACATCAATTTATCCTCCAACCCACGATCCCTTGATAACTACCATTTTACTCTATTTTTTTATGAGTTTGACTTTTTCATATTCCACACATAAGTGATAGTGTGCATTATTTGTTTTTCTCTGACTTATCTCATTTAGCAGAAGGTGCTCAAGGTCC
This sequence comes from Herpailurus yagouaroundi, assembly GCF_014898765.1. Classification (NCBI taxonomy): domain Eukaryota; kingdom Metazoa; phylum Chordata; class Mammalia; order Carnivora; family Felidae; genus Herpailurus; species Herpailurus yagouaroundi. The sequence goes on along the minus strand of NW_024412415.1, from coordinate 14,258,654 downwards.
ATCCATGTTGTTGCAAACGGCAAAATATCCTGCTTTCTTATGGTTGAATAATATTCCATTATATATATGTATATATACACATACCAGATCTTTTTATGCATTCATCCACTGATCGGCATTTGGGTTGTTTCCATATCGTGGCTATTGTGAATAATACTTCAGGAAACATGGGAGTGTGTATATCTGTTTGAGATACAATTTTTATTTCCTCTGGGTACGTACCTTGGAATCTGGCTTTTGTACCCACTGTTGTGAAGGAAAATTTTCACACTGGCTCACCTATAATGTCCTAATTAATTGCTAAACTCTCAACCTCCTAGATGTCTTTGCTTCCTGTTGACCATACACCCCTTCAGAATGAAGTATTTCTAATATAGTACAGTCACAAATTCTGCTGTTCACTAACTGTGCGTGCTTGGGAATGCTTCTGCTTAACCTTTATGAACCTCAGATAGAGACAGGGAAGAAGGAGGGAGCTAGTATTTCTGAGTGCCTGCAATCTTTGCAGAAGTATCTCTTTACTTGTTTTATTTTATTTTATTTTATTTTATTTTATTTTATTTTATTTTATTATTTTATTTTATTTATTTTTTAATTTTTTAAAATGTTTTTATTTAGTTTTGAGAGACAGAGAGAGACAGAGTGCGAGTGGGGAAGGGACAGAGAGAGAGGGAGACACAGAATCCGAAGCGGGCTCCAGACTCCAAGCTGTCAGCACAGAGCCCGACGTGGGGCTTGAACTCACAAGTGGTGAGATCATGACCTGAGCCGAATCCAAGAGTCCAACACTCAACTGACTGAGCCACCCAGGCACCCCAGAAATATTTCTTTTAATCATTACAATGGCTCAATTAAACAGGTACTATTATTATCTCCATTTTACAGAAGAGGGAATTGAGGCTTGGAAAGCTTAATTAACTTGCCTCAAGTCATAGAACTCATAGGTAATGGGGTCAAGATTTGACCAGTCCCTAATGCAAGTTTATGAGAATGTTTTGTGTCTGACAAATACAGCCGTGTTTTCATTCACCTTTGTTTCTTCTCTTCTCCTGGACTATTTCTTCCACTACTCTGGCTGCTCAGAGCAGAGTTGGCTCTTTTTGTTGGCTCTTCTTCCTTCTCCTCACACATGGTCTCTCCTTGTCTCCAAGGTCCTGCCCTTGTCCTCCTGCCTCTAGCTAACCCCCTCCCCCTGAAGAGATTTGATCTTCACCCTATGGGTTTACTTTCTAAGTCTGTGTCTGTATCTTCAGACATTTATTTCGACTTGCTTAATGGACATTTCACCCAGACATCTCGCTGGAACCTGAGTGCCAGTATTTCCTGAGCCAAATATATCATCTTTTTGCTTACAATCTCATCCTCCTTGTTTTCTTTTTCTGATAACACTCCCTCCCAAACCCCTTGTTCCTTAAGCACAAAACCTTAGGGAAGATTTTGATTCCTTTTTTTTCTCCTTTGCTTCTGGTTCCCAATAAGAAAAAAAAATTTGCTGTTTTGAGTTTGACTGACTTCATAGAGCTCTGTTATACATTATGTCTTGCCTGGGGAGTTCTCTCTTCACTGACCACCTCACCTCCAGCTTCATTCCTCTCCTATCTAGTACCTGACAAATAATCTTCATAGAGAGTGGCACTCCTAAGATCTATGTGAGGAAAACTTTTAAATGCTAATGAGGGACACACACAGAAAAAGTTTTCATAGATGGAAAGGCCAAGAGCATAAATTATTACAGAGCTTCCAATTCTCCCCAAATTAATCTATAAATTTGATGAGGCTTCAATAAAAATACCAATAGGAGGGTTTTTAAAAATATTTTTCTGTAACCAGATAAGCTGATCTGAGAGTTTTTATGGAAAAATAAGTATGATAAAATATTGTAGGAAAATTATGAAAAGAAGAAATAAAAGGAGGGAATGAATTCTAAAAGATATTAAAATTATTAAAAAGTGACCATAATTAATATAGCTTAACTGTACATAATAAATGAGAACAAAGACAGAATAGAATCAGAAACTGATCCCAAAACTTTTATGAAAACTTAGTATTTGATAAAGGCCGCATATCTAAATTAGTAGGGAGAAATTTACAATTCAATAAATAGTGTTGAGACAATTGGGTAGCCATCTGGAAATTAATAAAGTTGTATTCTCCTAACTCCTTTAAGCTAAAAATAAGTGCCAGATGGACTATCAACATGAAAATTAAATGATCAAGGTTCTAGGAAAAAAATGGAAAACATTTTTGTAATCTGAGAATGGAAAAGAACTTTCGAAGCATGATAAAATTCAGGAGACATAAAGAAGAGACTGATAAATTTGGCTCTAAAAATCAAAGATTTCTGCATGATAGGAAACACTATAAATAAAGTCAAAAGACCAATCAAAATCAGGGGAAAATATTTATAACAACCATGTCAAACAAAAGGCTAAATTTGTTAAAACATAGAGGACTTCTACAAATCAATAAGAAAAAAGATCAACACTCTACTAGAAAAATTGGTAAAGAACATGCACAAATAACTCACAAAAAGAAATACAAATGGTACTAAGATACTTGAAAAGATGCCTATGTTCCTACACAATAAACAAATGTACACTAAAACTACAATTTTCACCTAATATCCAAAGTTTCTTAAAATGCATTTTTACAACTTGTTTTTGATAACAGTATAGAAAAACAGACATCTGTACGTTTTTAAGGTATGTAAATTGATACAACTCTAAAGAGAGCAATTTCAGGATATTTATCAACATTTGAAATGTGCATACCCTTCCATACATCAATTCCATGTTTAAAAATGTCTCCTACGATTATGTTTAAGCTTGTGCCTGGAGAAATGTCTAAGGATATTCACTGTAGCACTGAGTGCAACAGCGTGTTTTACCATCTCAAAAAAAGAAATGAAAAAACAGTGAAGCATGGGACCTGCCATGTTTACCCTCTACACAACCCTCCCCCTTCCCCCTGCTCCTCCCCCACTGATTGTTTTCTCTTTGGGTGTTGAAGGTTTTGTGATCTGGCCTCAGCCTGCCTTTTCTGGCTTGCATCTTGCTTCTTTCTACACTTGTTATACTCAACCAAATGACTGTATTGCTGCCCTGCAGGTCCTATCTCCATACCTCTCTTGGTGCTGATGCTCTTGCACTCTTCCCCACCACTCCCCTCTTCATCTATGTGAGTCCTAACTCTCCTTTATAACCTGACTTGCATGCTACCTTTTCTGATGACATCCTTGAGCCCTCGACAATCCCCCATCCCTACTTGAAAATCTCTACCTGCTATGACTTTTGCCACAGCATTCTGAGGTTATTTCTGGAATGGCAATGATATTTTGATGTCCTCTTTTTGATGCAGCTATTTTAACCTAGGGACACTTTGATACAACCTACAGAAGACACTATTAACTTACATTTTCTCCAAGAATGAAAACATTTTAATTGTTTTTGATTATGTAAGTAATATGCACATACTTAAAAAAGTGGAAAATCTCAGGACTTACTCCGTGTGTGTGTGTGTGTGTGTGTGTGTGTG
>NW_024412415.1:14121275-14255020 GCF_014898765.1 Herpailurus yagouaroundi | reverse complement strand
ATTTCTTTTTTTTTTTTTTTTTTAATTTTTTTTTTCAACGTTTTTATTTATTTTTGGGACAGAGAGAGACAGAGCATGAACGGGGGAGGGGCAGAGAGAGAGGGAGACACAGAATGGGAAACAGGCTCCTGGCTCTGAGCCATCAGCCCAGAGCCTGACGCGGGGCTCGAACTCCCGGACCGCGAGATCGTGACCTGGCTGAAGTCGGACGCTTAACCGACTGCGCCACCCAGGCGCCCCTAGAAAAATTTATATTTAATTCAACAATAGTTATTGAGGTGCGAGTGTGTGCCAAGTGCCACGTGCTAGATATTTAGGATACAATGGTGAGTAATGACAGATGTGATCCCTGCCTAGACTCATGGAGTTTGGTGTAAGTGTTACTAAGGAAAGACACATAGTCCTGTTAGAGATGGCGGTAGAGAGGATTTGGCAGATTTGGGAAGTTCAAGATGGCTTTCTGGAGGAAGAGACATTTCAGATAAGGCCTAAAGCTTAAATGGTAGTTAAGTAGACTAGTGGGAGCCATAAGAGTTCTTCAACCACAGCCTGTGCAAATGTGGCTGCAGGGCATTTGCAGAAAGTTTGCATAGCTGGTGTGGAAAGTGAAGGTCAGCCCAGTGTGAGGTGAGGCTGGAGATATGGATAGGGAGCAGGGCACAGATGCATTTGTAGGTTTTGCTAAGGACTTATTGTTGTTCCATCAGCAAGGGGAGATATAAACAGGGTTTAGGGGTCATATTTGTATTTTAAAAAGATAACTTTGGTTGAGTAGAGAACTGATCAACACCCATGAATGAACACAGTTGACAAGTTAGGAGGCTATTGTAGTCATTCAAGTGACAGATGACACTAGCTTAAACTAGTGTGAATTACAGACAATAATGTGATCAAGGCAGAAATACAGAAAAGTGGATGATTTTATAATTTGACCAATACCAGAATCATAGTGGATGTCACTGATCTGTCTTTGCCAATCCAATGCGTGTGTAATATATATATGACATATATTACACATATAATATGGATTATATGTATAACTTAAATAATTTTCCTTTGATTATTAGTGAGGTGAAACATTTTTTGTATTTCATTGGCTATATTCACTTTTATTTATTTCTTCTTTTGAATTATCTGTACCTATCCTTTGTTCATTTTCTTATTGGGGTACATACGCGTCTTCTGTTCCAGGATCCAGTCCAGGATTCCACATTGTATTTAGTGTTCATTTCCCCGTTGTCTTCTCTGGTCAATGAAAGTTTCTCAGGTGCATATATTTCTATTAATGATTTGAAGAAACCATTGTTATATTGATTCAGGGCAGAGCTTGGTAAGAATCCAAGTATAAAATCAAGGTAAACTTAAACAAATTGAAAATAAAATGACAGTGTGTGATATACATTGCAAATATTTATTCAGTTTTATTTAAAACTAGATTTAAGTTTGGGTGTTTGTATATATATATATGTGTATATATATATATATATAAGTTTGGGTATTTGTGTATATATATATGTATATATGTATGTATGTATATATGTATACATGTATATATATGTATATGTATATATATGTATATATACATATGTGTATGTATATGTATATATACATATACATATATATACATATATATACACAAACACCCAAACTTATGTGTGTGTGTGTGTGTGTATATATATATATATATATATATATATATATATAAACACCCAAACTTAAATCTAGTTTTAAATACGTATATATATACATATATATGCTTAAAATATATGCTTTTAAATACATATATATATATATATATATATATATATGCTTATGTGAGATATCATTGTAAAATCACCATCTTTTCCTTCATTTTATGGTTTTGGCATAGTGCTTAGAAGTCCCTCCATCCCAATGGATAGAACTATTTATGTGAGTTGTCTCATATTACTTTTACAACCACACATTTTCAGGTTATATCAAGTAAGATGAAAAACAGACATCTTCACCCTTCCTTATTCGCTTCATCCTTGACTTCACCAGATGGGATGATAAAAATCAGTACTGAGGTGATGCTTATGATATAAGCAATGTCAAAATAACAGCATACTCTGCTCTGAACTGTTTTGACTTTGCACCTAACTTGGGTACTGACCAAAGCCTCCCCATATCCATGGTATTCTTTAATTGTTTTATCAGTCCTACCAGATCATGGATTCCTCGAGGGCAGGAATCACATTCATCTCCTTTTGCATAATACCCACGTAGCTGGGTCCTCCTTAGAAGTCTCTGCCAATATAGCATTCCAAAGCATCTATTCATGGAAAGAACTCAAACTCTAAACATTGACAAAAATGTAGATTTTGTCAAGTTTTGTGAGGTATTTATTGGAAGTGAGAATCCATCATAAGTCACACAGCATGACAATCAAATGTCTATATCAGGCAGCATATTTGTCCACTTTGTCTCCTCCCCCTTCTACAACCAGTCTCTAGTCAGAGTAAAAACAACTAGTCAGCAAAATAAAACCTGCCATGTTAGCCTGACGAGGGTCACATGTTTTTTGTTGTTGTTGTTGTTGTTTTTCAAACTTCCTTGAGGGTTTTAGTTCATCTTATCAAGGCTGTTTCCCTTGGTGTGTTTATCAGGAACCTTTGTGTATGATAGTCAATATGTGCTTGTGGAAATCAATAAACTGGGCAACAATGCTGTTCTGATGCTGGACTTAAGCAGTGACTCAGTTGGTGTCTGGGAGGCAAAAAGATCTTCCTTTACTAATTCCTTTTTTGTCTCCATTTCATGGAGAGAATTAGGACTTTATTGGAAACCCACCATAGTTTTATGGGCTATCAGATCAAGTTAATTGTAATAAGGATCCACCTTAAATTCTCACCAAAGGGCTTAGTTACTAAAGCAGCATTTTCTTAAATGGTCCCTTAGCACAGACTAGAGGACAATGTTATTGCAAAGTGAGCAGATGGTCTGGGTGAACTGAAAATATGGATATCACCTATCTGTCCTAGGTGGTTAGCCAGATGCAAATCCATTTGGGATAAAGGCTTCAGGCTAGAAGCCAATGGCCCCCAAATGGGAAGTTTTATCTCTTCCCTGAGGAGTCTGGAGAAAGAGTTGAGACATCGTGTACCATTGGACAAAGTAGATGTAAACGTTCTTGGTTCTAAGGAGCAAGCCATGTGCACACAAGTGAGCAAACCAGATTATAGGGGGTTAGGAAGGTAGCTGCTTGATGCTTCACCCAGGCCTAGGTTAAGAGCAGGGCCATGGGACGTTTAAATATCATCTGAGCACCAGCTCACAGTATGAGTTCAGGTTCAAGTTACCAGATGCCCTGGCACCTAAATTCTGGCCTAATGGTGAATAGAGTCATTTTTATTCTTTTCCTCCCTTCTTTCATTTTCTTTCTTTCTTTCTTTCTTTCTTTCTTTCTTTCTTTCTTTCTTTCTTTCTTAAAGTTTATTTGATTTTGAGAGAGACAGAGACAGAGACAGCGTGAGCAGGGGAGGGGCAGAGAGAGGGAGAGAGAATCCTAAGCACACTCCATGCTGTCAGCATAGAGCCTGATGTGGGAGTCAAACTCACGAAACCATGAGATGATGACCTGAGCCCAAGTCAAGAGTCAGACACTTAACTGACTGAGGCCACCCAGGCGCCTCTCCTCTTTCATTTTCTAATGGCCTCGTCCTGCTTCCTGGGCCCTTTCAGTCTTAATTTATCTGTAACAGTTTTGCCTTCTGTGAACTTACCTCTTGATGATGTGACATCACTTTCTTTTAGCTTGAGTATCCTCATCTGAAATAAAATGGAAGGAAAATGAAAGATGACATAAAAGAGTGACCAGCACAGGACTGGACACCTGGTAGGTGCTCCTGTAGCATCTTAGGAGAAGCTAAGGCTGATTTCAGCTGTCAAGACTGAGGCTTTTTCATTCTCTCGGGCCATTGGTGAGACCGTGCCTCGAACAGAGCGACAGAGGTGGCAGAAGCCTTGCTCTTTACTGATTCCTTGCCACATCAAAGCTCTCAGCAGTGAGATCTCTTGCCCATTCTGAAAGCCTGGATGATGGCTCCCTGGTATCTCTTCATATGCCACAGCCCATGAGCTGCAGCTTCTGTTGACCCCTCTCAGGGTAAGACAATGGGCTGGCGACAGCTGCGGGAACCACGGGAAAGAGCCAGCAGAATCCAAGCTGTAACTGAGTTAATGACACTGTGGCATTGGGGTGGCTGTCTTGAGGACTATCAAAAAGAGAGAAAGAAGGAAAAACAAGAAAAAAAAAATCCCAGGCCCCAAAACAAAGACAGATGTTTTGACTTAGGACAAAAGCATTAAGAGCCGTTTAGAGATTTGTTTTCCTAACAGCAAATAGATACTTAATTGGTTTAAAATAAATCAAAAGACGTTTTATACTTACATCAAAATTAACCCAAAAAGGAAGATCAATGAAAATTGAAACCTCTCTACTCTATTTTCCCTCTTTTCTTTCTTTCTTTTTTCTTCTCTTTCTCCAATACAATAAACCTCCTTCTTCTTAAGAATTTCACATGTCAAAATAACAGCATGCTCAGGTAAGCTGGAACCAGCACTACCCTGGATTTAATCCATAAATGGCAATCTTGGAAATGCCACCCCCCATCTTGTGCTGCTCTGTGACTTGAATCTGATTGAGGCAGAAACCTCTCTGGATTTACATGTGAGTATAGTGTGGTAATGATGTCAGGGAAGACCAGTGATCGCCAGCATTTGTGGAATAGTGCAAGGAGCCCATGCCTAGGACTCAGGAGACATAGGGTATAGTTGTGAGTTGGATCCTAATTGATGTATGACTTTGGGAGAGTAACTCAATCTCCTGGGGACTCCCCTTCCTATGGTCTCTTCCTTGTTTAATAGTCAAAGTATATGTCTTGGGCAGAGAGTCTGTTTACAGTTATGGAGCTTAAGAAACCCATAGGTTTCTTAAGTCAGGGTTGAAATCTAGCCTTTGCTCCCCCTGCCAAGATTCTGTCTCCCCAAAGGGGAAACTTGCTGAGACCCTGATAATGAGCCTGGACAAAGGCACTTCCTAATGTGGGGCAGAGTTGAAGAGAAGGGGAGGCAATTTTGAGAGGCTGGGACCTGAAAGCCCAAGGATGTGCCTGTATTTGCAGGATGGTCAAGAGTGACCAATGGCAAGTCTAAAGGAGACAATCTGGAGTAGTTTAGGAGATGGAGGAGGAGACTGAGAGTCAGTGGGGAGAGGAATCTGGGGAGAAGTCTGTGGGAGGCAGAGAGAGGAGCCCTTTTCCAGATGTCAGGGTGATTTGGAGTGCAGCCTAGCCTCAACTGGATGATAAGATGCAGAGAAACCAGACAGGGAGGAGGGTGCATTCATACTGACCTACACCATTATGACAGATGCTATGTTTCGCTGGGCTTTTGAGGAGGGCTGCGTGTTGGGGGGTGGGCACAGTCTGGGAGAGGGTGGGGATGAGAGAAGAACATGGGATGAAACAGACTCCAAGCCTCTGCTTTGAGGTAATGTGTGGCTGTGATTTGTCTACTTTTATATTGTTGAATAGACTTTGTTCCTTAGAGAGTCTACACTCTTGTAGTAAAGTGGATTGTTTTGTGTCTAACTGAGCCTGACTGAGTGGCCTCACGTTGTGTTTTGAGGTTCTGAGATGGAGAGATGCTGAAGAGAAGTGACCAGGAAAACAGAAGAACCAGGGTGATATTAAAATGAGGCAGACCTATTTGGAAGACCCTAGACCTGGTCAGTCTTGGAAGATGACATGGATTATGATCTGAAAGGCTGGGTCAGGACATGTGAATAAGCTGAAGACAGGGACTGTAGAGCTGGGTTAACCAGAGGCTCTCTTGGGGCATCTTTACAAGGGGGCAAAGCCAGGTTCCTGGATGTCTAAAGAGAACGGCTCCCCAAAACACATTCAGACCTGTAGGATCTGGGGACAGCAGGAGAGACTCCTTTGGAGAATCTGGGGAGTGAAGGGGTACCTGAGAGTGAAAGTGTGTGAAGAGGGTGTTTGTGAACTGGGGTTGGGACCAGAAGGAGTGAGGTCTGTGCTCGACCGTAGGTCTGGTTTCTTAGATGGGACAGTAGAAGCAGGCAGCACAAGTAAGGTCCCAGTACAAACTGACATTCGTGCTGTGCTGGGCTGAGCCCAGTGTGGGAGTTGGAACCTGTATTATGGCCGTCACTCCAGAGCTCACACCCTGGACTCTCCCAAAACGTGCTAAAGAGGTGTGTGTGTGAGCAGTGTGAGCTGAGGGCACACAATGGAGGGGGGCACTGTTAAAATCTCAAAGAACAAAAAGCTGGGTAGCAATCGGGCTTTACCACCTGGTTTGGAGACTGAGGATAACAAGGGGAGCAGACATGAGGAGTTTTGTCGTGGAGTGAGAATAGCACCGGGTTAGGTGAGTTAGAAGATGGGTGTTGGCTCTTCCTCAGGCAGCTGACCTTGCTTACCAAATATGGGCCTGTTGGTCTTTTTTTTTTTTTAAGTTTATTTATTTATTTTGAGAGAGAGAGAGAGAGAGAGAGAGAGAGCAGGGGAGGGGCAGCAAGGGAGGGAGAGAGCAAGAACCCCAAGCAGGCTTCTCATTGTCATTGTGGATCCTGACTTGGGGCTCGAACTCCTGAACTGTGAGATCATGACCTGAGCGAAAGTCAAGAGTCGGATGCTTAACTGACTGAGCCACCCAGGTGCCCCCCAAATGGGCACCTTGGTCTAGAATGTTCTTTTTAGCTCTCTGAGACTGAGACAAACCTCATGCTCCATTGCTGAGTACCCTCAGCTCAGTCTTCAGAACTGCCAGAGGATTGTCTACATTAGCGTCGCTGTAGCAGAGGTACCCATCACCCTGCATGGAAAGCCAGTGTCTAGATAACAAGCCTGAAGCACCAGTCCTGCAGCTCCGGAGTGTGGGTTCATGGCATACACTTCCCACTGTGATAGCCGCTGCTAACTGGACTTGCGGTGCTTTTACATACTATCCAGAATCTTGGCATCACTTATTTTTATGTGGCAGATGGGAAATTCAGAGTTCAGGAAGGGTAGGTGGCCTGCCCAATGTCATAGAGATGGCAGTCAAACCAGACAGAGTTTTTCCTTCTCTACTTGATTTCCCCCAAATTGAGCCCATCTCCATTTTCACACCTTGAATCACCCTCATTTCTTCAGACTCCCAAATTGCTATTTCACAAAAGAGAATTATATTCTTTGTACCTAACTCTAATACTTTCGTGGAAATAATGGTGTCTGGAGCACACTCACTTACAAAAAGTCACCCTTGGCAAATATTGTCAAATTAAGATTTGTAGGCCAGGAAAGAAAATCAGATAAAATTATATTCTTCTGTTCCTTTAAATCTACCATAAAACCAAAAATCTTTAATGAACCAGAAAATCCACAAAAACCATTAAGTTAAAAATAAACTTTAAAAATTGACTGGAAATCAACAAGAATAATAGAAAATGTAAAACCTGCAGACTAGAGCATGATTATATTATCGATCTGAAGGATTAAGGCAAAGAGAGGGGACTCCAGGTTACAGGATGATGAATATTTGCTACCCTTTGACTGAAAACTTCCAGGCATGATGGGTGATTAGGTTTTAGGACCTCAGGAGGAAGCCACTTTCTCTGTACCCTCACCATGAAGATGTTTATTCAACAGACTATACTCCATAACAGTTTTATTGGCAACTTCTGATGTCGCCATCCAATCCAGTCAAATCAAATTGCTTGTAAACAGCATAAGCTTTACATATGCAAGTGGTACCTTACTCCAGGGGCCAGAGTTTAGGTCTCAACCACTGTTTTATCCTCAGGAGACCTGGACACCATAAATATTTGTTGAACAAGTGAATCAAATATTCTACAGATAATACCATTTTGACATTATTCTTTCTGATTATACTGATATCCCTCTGATATTCTGATTTTGTGGGATGAGGGATGCTCATTTACTATCTATTTGCAACCTAAAAACTTCCCTGGGTGGTTTTGTTGCATCCTATTCTGTTTGGAGGGAACCTACAGAAAAGGAGTCCTTTCACTGACAAGGAAGATGGAGGAGATGACATCGACCATCCTTTCAAGAGCCAAGATTCTAGGATTGTGGATGCATCAGGGTTCTCCTGGTGATACCACATGATTTATCCTTGCCTTGCTCACTGCCATTATTCTCTGGTGGCCTGGCTGAGCTGTCTCAGTATATTCATTTCTGCTCCTAGAAGCCCAGACATCATTTGACTTCTATGATCCAGTCCTTGGAATTTTCTTTTTCAAACCATAAATACAACAATAGAAGGTATGCTGAAGTAGTTTTTTAGGTTTCTCTTGAGGGCAGACTCCATTCATTCATTTATTCAGCTGATATTATTGATCACTTATGAGGTGCCAGGCACTTTGCTATTACTGTAGATCCAGCCCTAAACCATGCAGACAAGTCCTTTTTCTCATAGAACTTGAATATTGATGGCTGGGAGAAGTGCCCCAGTGGTGTGGGCTCTGCCATGACCGGCCTCCACCTCCCCACCCCATCTCTGGGCAGGCTTTGCAGTAGGAAAGGAAACAATAGCATGCCTGTTAAGTCTGGGTAAGTAACAGAGGTGGCATCAAGGACCTCACAGTTTTAGGCTTATTAATTTTGTGTTTATATGGTTTTTAGGATTTTTTACATCCTGACTAACCAAGGTTGCTAGTGCAAATGGCCACATAGAGTAGGAGGAAGTGCTCCAAGCCATGACTGCCCCCCAGCCTGTTACTGCACCACCTTTGCATCTTGGCCCTTTTCCTAGTGGAAGTTGCATAGCGCAAATGGCTTGATTCTGATACTCTCTGGGACTATTTGGGTTAAGACTTAGGGTCAACATTCTGCTACCTTGCCCTCCAAGAGTGCCCTGGTGTGAATATTTTCTTCTCTCTAAGGAGCCATGTAGTATAGTAGCTGAGAGGCACCAGACCTCGGCTGTGGTCTTGGGTCTCTCAAGGCCTTCTTCTAGGGTCAGAGTAAAGCAGGGTTTTAATCTGCCTTGTGAGTTCTGTGATAATGCTTTGCCTCACGAAGCAGCGAGCTCTGGTCCCCTTTGCTTGGGCTTCCTGCAAAGAGCTTTTGGGGAAGGTATGAACCCCGCCAAGGCTCCTTGCCTTCCTGGGCTATAGGTATATATGTGGTGAGACACTATGAAAACTTCCAAATAGCACTGATGAAAGGAGACAAATCAGTGATGAGTTTCCTTCAGGGCTTCTGTGTGATGGAGTATTTCACCCAAACTCTGGGATGACTTCATCCCAATTATCAGTTTTATTTTTAGGAGCCCTTGAACAAGTCCCACCTGGTTATCAGAACTGGTTTGGAAAGATGGCTCCATTCTACCCAGATCCCAGGGAGCATGATTCATTTGGCCAAATATTTGGGAACTCCAAGAGATGGTTTCATCAACTACCAAAATAAATTAATCACAACAACTCCTTGAAGCCACTGAAAATCCATTCTGGAACATGGTTATAAATTAAAAAAAAAATGATCAAAATAAAGAATTGGTGATTGGTGTTTGGGGACTATGGGAAGAGTGAAATTTTCCCTCAAGATTTGCCTTTGCCGTTACAAGAATTTATTTTGCTGGACTCTGCTTCATCCTGTTCTGTTGCCTGGTGATGTATACATTGCCTTTTTGATAGCCAGAACTCTGTCTTCCTTTTCCCCTTTTCCCATCCCTCCCTTGAAGCAGGGAGGCAAACAAACAAGACACAAAGGAACAGAGCCAAATACTACAAAACATTAATGGAATATTTGCTCCAGATGAGATTTTTTAAAGAGGCACTTTAAATGCAGCCAAGACCTAAGTACTCACATCAATGTTCCTGTAAGCAGAAAATAAAATCTACAAATAAAGTTTTAGTGGAAGGTGTATCACTTTATTTTATTAGTATTCATATTCCAAACTCATGTATGCAATTGTGGATAACTTCATGAGACAATTTTGCTCTTTGGAAACAGTCAACCGCCCCAGATCAGCCTAATAAACATTCAAAATATCATCCACACCAGGCACAGGTGTTTTGCAGTTGCCACCTGTGCTGATGTTTAGTGGGCTAGAACTACGAGCACCACCATAATTTGTGCTCTGGCTTTGCATCCCACATGCCACTGCAATGAAATGACCCAATTTGTCCTGCCTCTGCCTTGGAGGGGACAGGGTCTCCAGGATCCTCCTAGCAATATACCTGTCGTCCACTTTATTATATTTATGGTCAGAATGACACTCCTCCCAGCCTCCCGTAACTGTTCAAGGACAGGTTAACTCTGAAGAAAAGGTGCTTGAGGGTTTCCTGGACTGCTCTACTGTTTGATCTGGTCTCTGACTCACAGTTGTGCACAGGTGAGGTCTTGAAATCTAGACCCTGGCGTCCTTCTCCAAGCAGGTGCAAGATGGTGAGATTATGCACAAACCTGGGCCAGCACCAGGGTTTGTTTTTTTTTGTTTTTTTGTTTTTTGTTTTTTGTTTTTTGTTTTTTGTTTTTCGTTTTTTACAAACTGGCCTGGCCTTAGAGAGGATCTATTAGACTATAGGAAATGCTGGTGCTTTGCTACTTATAAAGAATGAATCTCCTCGCAGCTTCATTGAAGCTTCCCAAGGGCATTCCCATTTTGACCCCAAAGCATCTATAAGTGACTTTTCCACTATACAGGCACTTGTTCCCAAGTCTGGTGTTGCTCTCTTCACTCCTGAGCCACTTTAATGATAAACCAAGAATCATAAATTCCCAATAGAGGTAACTCCACTTTTGAATTGCTTATGGTTTAAAGAGAACTTTCAGATTAAAGACAGGGAAGAAACCTGAGGAAAGCCAAGGATTTCAGCAGAATACATTTGGATGGAAAGGAATCCTAAAGATGCCCCAGAGGGGGAAACCACCCAAATTGCAGCCTAAGAACCTGGGGAAGTGTCTGACCCAGATAAGTAGGGTTTGGTTTAATCTTTAGATTCTGGTTGCTTAATTCCCAGACTATTTGCTGTCAGAGCTGCACAATCAATTGGCCTAAGGAGATAAGGGACCTGTTTAGACTAACATCAGAAAGAAAAAAATGGCACATGCTCTGGAGGAAGTGTCAGTTTTTCTCAGCTAACAGGCAGGGAAGGTAGAGCCGAAAGGAGGTGCTGGATAGTTCCATCACATTCCACCTAACTGGACAAACCGCTAGGCTGTGGAAGTCAGGAGGCAGTGATCCAATGTGAAGGGGACACTGTACACCCAGGAGACATTGTAAGAGGAGGGTATAACACAGAGGACTGTGTCCAGCCTCAATGACAGAGTGGCTCAGAGCACAGGCTTTCAAGACAGAATTTCCTGGGTCACATCTGATGCTGCCATTGTATCTTACTCAAGGGCCTTAACCTCTTGGTGCCTCAGTTTCCTTCTTTTGTAAAATGGAACCAGTAAGGCTGACATGCAGATCAAACAAGTAACAGAGTTTACAACCATGCTTGGCATATAGTTATTACTATGATTGTCACTATTGCTGTATTTGCTCTTATAGCCTCCCACCCAGGTTTCACTCATCCGGACGCTTAGGTTTCAATAGCTCCTAGTGGTTTATAGTTCCAGGACCCAAACCCAGATTTACAGAATCAGAATCTCTCTGGGAGAAACCTAGGAACCTGTATTTTAATAAATGTCTCAGGCAAGTCTGGAAAACACTGAGAAAATTCCTCCTCCGGACCCCAGACCCAATCTAGGATGGAACTTCCATCACTTAGGCCCACTTTGCCTCTCCTCATCTACCCAGTCCCCGGGACACATCTTCTTCTGGACCACGCAGCGTTCTGTCTTCTTATCTTTGCTTGAGGAAGGCTTTCTCCTCCAAGTACACGTGGAGCTCCCTCTGCACTCTGCTACTACCACGGCCTGGAAAGCTCTTTCTTTCCCTCCCATTGCTGAGCAGTCCCCAGTTGTCTGTATACCAGTGCTGGGCATTTTTCCTTCTTTGAGGGCTTCTCTGCCTCCTTTCCTCATCCGGCAGAATTTCTCATGCAGCAGAGCTAGATGGTTGTCTTCTGTCTACTGGCTCCCCTGCAGTTCTCTTTAAGAGGGACTGGATTCCAACCATGAGATGCTAAGGTGCCATGACCCGTTTGTCACCAGCTGGTGTCTCCTAGCCCAGGGATGGCAGGGCATGAATAAGGAGATGATCTAGTCTCTCAGGAGTCTGACCCTGCACTTTTTTTCACACTCGCTGGTACTGGTCCCATATCACATGCCAAACCCTCGGCCTCTCCACAGCCTGTTGAAGCCCTTTTCCTGCTGTCTGGCCCAGGTCTCCAGAACTGCTCTATGGCCCCTCTTTTCTCTCCACCATCATTGCCCACACAGGATGTGGGTCGCCTCCCCATGGCCTCTGCTCAGGGCTGGAGACAACCCAGTGTAACCACCACCTTGGTCTGGTCTGCCCCAGGGTGAACTGCTGGGTCTGACCCAGGGAAAGGACATTGCTCCACTCCAGCCACAGTGGCCCTGCTGCCAGCCAGGAGGAATATGTGAGTTCTGTGAGCCTGCGGTGATGAGGAGGTCAGAGAGGAGGCTTGGAGCCATAGTCCAGCCCCAAGGGACAGACCTCCCTGGAGACTTGGGAACCGGCCAAGTGGCAGCCAGGGGGCAGACATTCCTGGTGTTTCTGTTGCTGCCTTTGCCACACCCTGGGGCTCACCACATGCTCTTTAGGTCTGATGTTTGACCTGCTTTGTTAGCAGATCCCATCTCCCTTCTGCTTCTTCCTTTGCTACAGAGGGAGTTGGGGGGGGGGGGGGCGGTGGCAGCAAGGCCAGAGGAGGTAGGAGGGGGAGGGAAAGGATACACTGTGACTTTAGGTGTATGATGACTCTAGGTGACTGTAGCACCTAGTCATGGTGCAGGGAAGCTCCCAAGGCTTGGGGCCATGTCTGAGGAAGGTCCTCTGTCTTCCCATGTGGTCATTTCTCCAACGGCAAGGAGAGGACAGTGAGAAGGCACAAGCAATGGTGCTATACCCCAGGACTATTTATTAACTCCTTTTTGTACAGAGTCTATTCCTTCTCTAATAATCAAAGCTGACTTTTTGAGAGAACAGATACATGGCTTCTACTTTAATTTATTCTTTCATTCAGCAAATACTCACTGGGAAGATTACTCTGCCTGGGCCCTTGGGGTAAAGGTGCTGGGGAGAAGTCTAGGGGTAAGAGCGTAGATGAGACACGCCAACAGCACAGTGCCTGGGGTTGAGTTGGCTTCAAAGAATGGCTCATAAATGGAAGCAGGCAACTCTAATACAAGGAAATTAAGGGCCACCTAGGTGCTATAAACACAATACAAAAGGGTCAGAAACTCTTTCTTGGCTGCAGTGCCTGAGGGAGGTGTAAAGGTAGAGGCAACACATGGGCTGGCCTTAAAGCACAGTGGACACTTGTAACCATACAGGTGTGGTGGGCACTGTTGGTGGATGTCAACCTGAGTACATATGGGGAGATGGAAAGTTCTGGAATATTTGGGAAGTGAATAATGCTTAGTTTGGCTAAAGCCTCAGGTTTCTTAAGGGAAATAGTGAAAATCCTGGAAGAGTTGGCCAAGACAAGTTGCTGTAACATCTCTGACACAAGATGAGAAGTTTGACTTGATTTGGTCAGATATGTAACCACCGGAAGCTATTTTCCAATAGACAGATGAATGAACATGGCAAATTTTGCTGTAAGAAGCTGAGTCTTCCTTCCAGGATGGGAAGATCGTCAACATAAAAGTGTACAAGGGAAAGAACCGTGGCAGTGTGAATAGAAATGGAAAGATGAGCTGTAGAGAATGGTCCTGAGGGAGACTGAGCAGGATTTGGCAATGCTGTGGGGACCAAATGTAGTGAGGTATCAGGAAATGATTGTGTGTTTCTATATATGGATTCCTATTGGCTGGGAAGCTTCTCAGTTCAATATTCACAAACATTTATAAGTGCTTACTCTCTTGTCTTGTGTGAGACAAGCAATACAGGAACAACAAAGGTGATCAGACATAGTCTTTTTCCCAACTGGAGAAGAGACTTAGAGGAGAACCCAAGCCATCCCTTCTATTCCCTTTGAAGGGAAATCAGAGATGATTGAATGTTGTATTTAATATCTTCCATGAAGTATGAATGAGGGGGAAAGGACCCAGGATTATTGATTGTCTGTGAACAGATTTGGGTAGTGTAATGATTCCTTTGGCTTTGTTTCATTTGGTAGCTCTTTCTTTCTTTTTTTTAAAAAATTTTTAAATTTTTAAAAAATGTTTATTTTATGTTTGAGACAGAGAGAGACAGAGCACGAGCAGGGAAGGGACAGAAAGAGAGGGAGACACAGAACCAGAAGCAGGCTCCAAGCTCTGAGCTGTCAGCACAGAGCCTGATGCAGGGCTCGAACCCACAAACTGCAAGATCATGACCTGAGTTGAAGTGGGACGCTTAACTGACTGAGCCACCCAGGTGCCCCATAGTAGCTATTTCTTTTGATTCTAACATGGGATATGTATTGAGTCACAAAGGTGAGTAAGAGATTGACTCCTTCCCTTTCCCCAGGATCTCCCAGCTTTTGAGGATAGTCAGAGGGGCATGACAAGAATGGCAGGGCTGAGGTAAAGAAGAGGACACAAGCAAGTGGTCTGGGATTGAAAGGCAGGTCTTGTATGCCACTGGCACACAGGAGCTGAGGGGTGTCCTTCTGGGAGAGGTGGCATTTAAGCCAGATGTTGAATGGGGTAGGATTTTAATAGGTAGACATACGAGAAGTAACAGTGGTGTTCTGGTGAAAAAAAGAGGGAGAGCAAAGGCAAGGAGACAGGGAATGTGGGACATATTTGGAGAAATGCTACATTGTCTTGTTTGAAAGATGTATAGGCAGAATGTATCCCTGTTTAACTGGGAGTTTTGTTTTGCTCTGCTTTACTTTGTTAATGAAGTTAATAGTAACAGTTGGAAATCCAATTAAGTGGTTCAGAAGTTGTGGTTTAGTCGTTTCCAGTTTTACTGTTCTGGGTTTCTCCTTGGGCCTAGAAGACATCCTTACTTGTTAGCAACTGTCAAGAGGTCTTTGATCAGGCAATTTCTCCATTCCAGCCCAGAAGTGTGTTTGCTGGGCTTTGGCTTTTGGCAATAACGTATCCTTGGGAAGAAGACTTTCATCACTCAATACCCAAAGGGGTGGGAATCATGCTTGCTTTCCTTACTAGTCTCTTGATGGACATTGAAATATGTATGTGACAGGACATACATGGCAACATATGGAAATCACCAAATTCTATAGTAATATTCATGGAAACCCAAATGCTCAAGGCCAGGAATTGGCTGAAATTAGTCTTTTGCATGTTCTTACTTCATCAGTCTGGACTTTCCTTTTCTCTTAGAGTTGTTGATTCATCAAAGAGCAACTAGAAATATTATGACAACAGTATCTTTTACATGCTAAATAAGAGGACAAGAAGGACCACCCAAGGGTAAAAGAAACAATTAACCAACTTAATTATCAGCAATAGGTTGTCAGTAATTCTTAGCTATGTTCTTTTGGCAACATTATGTGCTAGCATGCTTAAAGTAAATACAAGAAAGGATTGTTTTTCTTTGGGGCAGGGCATGGTAGGGGAATGGTGGTTAGAGTTGGGAAATTGCTTGTCAAAACAGAAAGGATTCTAGTAAATCCATGAGATTCAAATCCTAAACATGTCTTCAAGCATGAAACGTTGAAGTTGGTGTCTGACTCTACGTTACTTTCTTAGCTTTTCCTGATGTACCAAATGACCACACACTAGGTGGCTTAAAAACAGGAGAAATTTATTTTCTCAGAGTTTTGGAGACCAAAGTTCAAAACCAAGGTGTTTTCAGAGTCACATTCCTTCTGAGGTGTCGCAGGGAGAACACTTCCTTGTCTGTTCCAGCTTCTGGAGGCTCCTGGTGTTCTTAGCTTGATTCTACATAACTCTACTCTGCCTCTATCTTCACATGACCTTCTGTGTGTGTCTCTGTATCTGAAACCTCCCCCTGCCTTTTGTTGTGAGGACACCATCATTGGATTTAGGACCCACACTAATCAAGGATAATCTCCAAGATTTTTAGCTTAATTCCACTTACAAAATCTCTTTTCCCAAATAAGGTCACATTCACAGGTTCTAGGGATTAGGGTATAGACATATCTTTTGGGGCCACCATTGAACCTATGACCCTGAATATGTATTCTTTGGTGGTGCAGAATGTGCTCCTGGATGTTCAACTAGTTTTTGTTGATGAGCAGATCATCCTTAGAACAGCAGAGGATTGAATTCAGTGCAAGGAGAGTGGAGAGTGTAGCAAGTCTGAATAAGTTGCACTTGGGACGAGAGGAATAATGTAGTTTACTGGACAGAGATTACACAGTGTATTCTGGAAATGTATCAACAACTCTCCTGATAGACTCCATGCCTGGGAATTAGAGATCCCCAAAGAAAGTCATCTACATGGTACATTTTGTTGTTCATAGCACACTTTGTTGTTTCTTGTCCACCGCACCGCCCCCCCCCCCCCCCCCGCCTTTCTGTTACAAATAGAAAGCTTTGAATTAATCTAGTTGGACTTTTGAAACTCTGAAGTGTTATGGAATGAAAAAGTACATCTTAAAGCAAGTCACTCTAAAATAAATAGAAGATAACCCAGCAAATAATACGCATCTAAGATTTTGGGGGGAATGTTTAATGGCATCCTTTCAGGGTCTGAGTTTCTTATTTTTCAAATGGGAATATTAAGACATAGAGAAGCTGGGTCCACAAATGCAGTCAGCTCCTTAAACAATAAGTGCAGAATCTCTTTTCTCTTCCACTAGCTGAGAAACACAGCCACCCACATATTCCTGCTCCTCTCCCCCAGTACTTTGTGATGTTGGTAGGAAATTGCCCAGAGAGCACTGACTCACCGGAAATGTTGTCCTTTCAAGAGTAAACAGCAAGAATGAAATCATGTCAGCACCATTTACCAATTTTACTTTTAATTGGCTTATATGCCTTTGATCACTGAAGGGGAAATAAGTGAATGAGGGCTGGCACAAGCTTAAGGACTGGCATTATTACCTTGTACGTTCGTTTAGACCATTTTCCACCATCCACCTGCGATGCAGTTATTTATTAGCATAATATGGTTACAGATCTATCTGCGGGACTTAAAGATGGAAATTGAAACTCCGTGATGATTTAGCTGAAAGTTACTGGAGCATTCATAAAGCTGTCAGAATTACAGGAGAAACCACATTAAGGAAACGCCAGCACTAGTTGCTGTTAAATGGATATTCAAACATCGTCAGCACTGTTATCCACGGAGGACTGGTCTAATTTATAAGCTCCTGTACAAGGGGATAATGGTAGCTGCGGGTTCAAAGGAAAGTGGATCACAGGAATGACATTAGGAAGAGTGATCACATGTTTTAAAACATAAATCAGGACATAGGACAAAGGACTTTCCCCCGATTCATTAATTTATTTACATCTTTAAAAGGTATTCTCATTAGTAAATCACATTTATAGGAAACAGTAAAATGAACGGAAAAAGTACAAATTCAACTTTTATTTATTCAACAAATACTTATTGAGTATTTGCCAGGCATGGTTTTAGGTGCTGGATATGATGCAGACTAAACAGACAAAATACTGACCAGAGATAGTAATCAATTGTTCTGTCAACAGAGGCTTATTGAGAGCTGTTACACACCAGGCATGTGCCTATGGTTTATACTCTGTCAGTTCATGATCACTTACATTTGTGATCACATATACTTGGGAAATGAGGTATTACTGAGTCTGACCCTAAGAATTCCTGGGAGTACCCAGGTGTCTCCCATGGGTCTGCTCATCACTCTTGGGCATAACTTGTTGCTCTGTTGGTTAAGCTAGAGTTCTGTAGACTTGGCCTCAATGTACAGAGTAGCTACTCTGAGTCAAAATTTTGTTTCCATTTCCATGGCTGCCTCCAGGTATATAGCCTCAGTGCTGTTAGAGTTGGAGAACTGGATGCGATGTTGGTGCCCCTGGGATGGAGCCCTGTGCTCTGAGATGTTGGCCTGTCATGACTGAATGTGTTCCTTCTCCAGCACACTGAGCTCAGGTTGCTTGAGCCCTAAGAATTACAGTGTTTATCCAGTCAATTCTTTCAGTTCTTCTCAAACCAGAGGTTCTTTTGCAATTCTGCATCCACCTCACAAGCTGTACTCATCTCCTAGTCCCATATATATCTAAAGATGTTAGTGCATGCACCTTCCACTCACCGTGGGCCTCTGAGACCTGGACCTGCCAAACCAAGACATCTTGTTACACACACACATGCGTCTTTGAAAACAAGATGGCCTGAGAAAATCTGGAGCAGCTGGCCTTAGGAATATAGCCACTGGGCCCAAACTGAATGACACAAAGTTCAAGGTAGAAAAGCCAGTATTCTGTGGAAATGAGCAGGTAGGAAGATGAACCAAGAGTCCATTACGAAGGCAAGAAACAAATTTGGGTATGAGCCCCACACCTGGAAATGAGATTGAAGTTAAGGTGCAGTAATTAGAAACATGGGAATTTGCATCAGAAATCAAATCAGATTGGCAAAGAACATCATGATATATACCCAGATCTTCACTGGGAGGAATTATTACTTCTGCCTATTCTGCCATTAAAGATATGGATATTGAGCTCCTGCCCTGATGAAGGCTCTGCATTAGGCAATGGGAGATAACTATGAGTGAGTTCTTTTCCTTGTCTCTAAACAGCTTAGAATCTAAAGCACAGGTCAGAAAAGTACAGCCCTTGGGACAAATCCAACGAACTTTCTGCTTTTGTATGGTCTATGAGCTAACAATGGCTTTTATATTTTTAAATGATTGTGGGGGGGATCAAGAGACTAATATTTCCTGATATGTGAAAATTGCATGAGTTCAAATTTCAGTGTGTATGAATATGGTGTTATTGGAACACGGCCTTGCTCATTCATTCATGTATTGTGTGCGGCTGCTTTCCCGCTACAATGGCAGAGTTGAGTACTTACTACAGACGTTGTATGAGCCACAAAGACTGAACTGTTTACCCACCCCTGTTCTAGGAAGGGGAACAGAGGAGATGCACAGACATCAGCACATGACTTTGGGGAGAATATGGAGGTAAGGATGTACCCAAGAGTATTCCTGGAGCACTGAACAGGGGATTATAAAAGAAGCACAATATTCAGTTTCCTTAAGGTTACTAGAACAAATGTATAATTAACCAAAGAGAATTTTTACATGCTTTTTTTTTGCTACCACATAAGCGGGGAATCAAGGGAACAATAACAACAACAACAAAAACCATGTTACTATATTTCCAGTTTAGCTCTTTTGTTTTTGTTTTTACTTATTTTATTATTAGTAGTAATGACATTTCAGCTTTCTCTTAAAAACAGTTTATACACACAGGTATTAATTTTGCTTTATTACCAATTGTCTTATATGTATTATTAAAACATTATTTTTTCAGGATATCCTGCATAGGATAGAGTTAAAAAAAAATAAAAGATTCTTTAATTTTTAAGTAGTCTGAAAGCTGTGATCTGGTGCAGCTTGGCAAGGCCAGGTCCCTGCATTGGTTCAAATGGCAAGCCTCCCAGCAAGGCCTGAGAAATGGGTGCCCTCTGAGCCATTCCTTTTTTTTTTTTTTTTTTTTTAATAATTTAAATGTCTATTTATTTTGAGAGAGAGAGTGTGAGCAGAGGAGGGACAGAGATAGACACAGAATCCAAAGCTGATTCCAGGCTCTGAGCTATCAGCACAGAGCCTGACATAGGGCTCAAACCCACGAACCATGAGATTATAACCTGAGCCAAAGTTGTATGCTTAACCGACTGAGGCACTTGGGAGCCCCTCAACATTCCTTTTCACTGGATTGGTCTTCCTAGGGTGGGAAAGGGCAAACCTGGGTCCCAGCAATACCAATGGTGGCAGGTGTATATGGCTGACTTCAAAGTCATTTTTAAACTTTTTTTTTAACGTTTATTTATTTTTTGAGAGAAAGAGAGAGAGAGAGAGAGAGAGAGAGAGAACGAGTTGGGGAGAGGCATAGAGAGACACACACACAAAATCTGAAGCAGGCTCCAGGCTTGAGCCTGACACGGGGATCAAACCCATGAACCTTCAGATCATGACCTGAGCTGAAGTCACATGCTTAACCGACTGAGCCACCCAGGCCCCCCCCAGAGACATTTTTATTTTATTATTATTTTTTATTTATATATGAAATTTATTGTCAAATTGGTTTCCATACAACACCCAGTGCTCATCCCAAAAGGTGCCCTCCTCAATACCCATCACCCACCCTCTCCTCCCTCCCACCCCCCATCAACCCTCAGTTTGCTCTCAGTTCTCAACAGTCTCTTATGCTTTGGCTCTCTCCCACTCTAACCTCTTTTTTTTTTTTTTTTCCTTCCCCTCCCCCATGGGTTCCTGTTAAGTTTCTCAGGATCCACATAAGAGTGAAACCATATGGTATCTGTCTTTCTCTGTATGGCTTATTTCACTTAGCATCACACTTAAATAAAACCTCTTCCATATCTGACTTAGGTGAGCTGAATAGAAAAAAACAAAACAAAACAAAACAAAACAAAACAAAACAAAACCAGATCTGTGGCTGTGATTCCCATTTTACTTTTTCATGTTTGGCTTTCTCTGGTGAAAGTCTAAATTCATGCTCTAAGGAACAAGTGGTCAGTGACGCAGGCCAGTAATCCACACTGACTCACTGAGAGGCAGCATAGCATTGATTGTGGGGTTAGGACGTCTGGATTTGAAGAGCAGCTCTGCCTCTCAGCAGCTTTGTGACTCTGGAAAATTTATGTAGCTTCTATACTTCAGTGCTCATTAAAGGAGGAAGGAAATAGCAGCTATCAAATAGGGTCATTGAAGATTAAATAAATTAATCCATGAAATACGTTTAAAACAATGCCTGACATATAGCTGAGTCCTTAACATTTGCCATGTTGATGATGATGATGGTGATGATGATGATTACTATTCTTTGCTCTCTTGGAAATACCTATTCAGAGTCAATCCTAAACACTATTTTTAGACTCTTAACGTATTTCCCGACACTCCATCTTCAGAGAGGGAATGTTTCTCTCTCTCTTCTTTTTTTCTGAGGTCCTCCCCTGAATTCTAGCCTCTTCCATTGTCCATTGTATTTTTGTCTTACTTCAAGCTTTTAAATCCCGACTGTAGCAATCTAGCAAATATGCCCAGGCACTACTTTTATTATACGGGTGAGGGGAGCCTGGTGGAGTGATTAAATGCTCTGTGGAAATGCCATTGATGATCCAGTTTCTGTTTTAGAGCATCAGTCATTTCCTCTGCCACAGAAACGGTGACCACTACATATTTGTTGGATTGAACTGAATTCTATTCTTGCTCTGACACTGATGAAAATCCCATTCTCCAAAATTTATTGCTGCATTAAATTAGCCTGGAGCTTAAGCATTGGTCAGGTATCCGTTTATTTACATTTAAATACCTGATACTTTCTGCTTGACTGTTCTGCTCTGGAAAACAGAGTTTGGAATCTCTGGCTCCTGATTTATACAAGGGATGTGTTATGATTTTTCAAGAAGATCATCCTTATCCACAATTTTCTGGGGCTCTTGCTTTAAGTATATCCTTACTAGGCTCCATATGTGTTCCCAACTGATTTGTTATTGACTCAGGTTCCTCCTTTTCCTTGCACTCAGCTGTTGATCTCTAAATTTGAGAGATGCTTGCAAAGGACTGACTTAGGATTTAACAGAGGGTGAGCAAGTGTTTTAGTTATCTATATCTGTGTAACAAACTACCGTAAAACTTGGCAGCTTGAAACAATAAACATTTAATCTCATAGTTTTGGTGGGCCAGGAGGCTGGGAGTGGCTTGGTTGGGTTATTATGGTTCAAGATTTCTCACAATGCAGCAATCAAAGGGTCGGCCAGGGCTGCAGTCTTCTGAGACTTGATTGGGTTGGAGAATCCACTTCCAAGATTATGAACATGTCTGTTTGCTTGGGGTTTCTTTTCCTTGCTGAGTTGGCTTCTTTGCAGGGCTGCCTACAGAGAATGGCAACTGGCTGGTTCCTCCAGACAGGGTGAGCCATGTGACTGAGTAAGAGTGCTCAAGACGGAAGCCAGAGCTTTTATAACCTAATAATAGAAGTGGCATATTATCCTTTCTGTATGGTGTTGGGCATACAGATCAACATTGGTACAATGTGTGTATAGACTACACAAGGGTATGAGTAACAGAATATGGGTTCCTTGGGAATCATCTTGGGGGTTGATTAGCATATTCTACCCTCTGGGTCCCTAATGATTCACATCATTCCCACAAGGAGTACACATTCATTCTTGCACGAGTTCCCCCAACGTATCTCATTAAAGTTCCAGCTTGAAATCCAGGATTTTGTTATCTAAATCAGGTCCAGGAGAGGAAGAGGTTTTTCAGGTATAGTTCCTTAAATGCAACTCCTCAAGTACAGTTCCTTTTCACTTATGAAACTTAAAGGAACAAGTTGCCTTCTCCCCACACCCAGCATACAATGAGGGGACTGGCATATGATAATGGCTATAGACATTCCGATTCAAAACGAGGGGAGGGGCGTCCAGATAGCTCAGTTGGTTAAGCCTCCGACTTCAGCTCTATTCATGATCTCACAGCTTGTACATTTGAACCCCGCATCAGGCTCTGTGCTGACAGCTCAGAGCCTGGAGCCTGCTTTGGATTCTGTGTCTCCCTCGCTTTCTGCCCCTCTCCTGCTCACATTCTGCATCTCTCTTTCTCAAAAAATAAATAAGACATTAAAGAAAAAACTTAAAAAAAAAAAAGAGGGGAAATGAGAGGTGCTTAGGTGGCTCAGTAGGATGAGGATCCAACTCTTGATTTCAGCTCAGGTCATGATCTCATGTTGTGAGATTGAGTCCCACATTGGGCTCCACGTGACCAAATATGGAGCCTGCTTGGGATTCTCTGACAGCGTGAGCCCAATGTGGAACTTGAATTCATGAACCCTGAGATCATGATCTGAGACGAAGTTATATGCTCAACTGACTGAGCTGCCAAGGTGCCTGAGGGGGAACCATTTTAATAGATGTGTATTGGTATCATATGGTTTAATTTGGTTTTCTCTAATGGTTAATGATGTTGAACAAATTTCCATGTGCTTATTTGTCATCTGTATGTTCTCTCTGTTGAAGTGTTTGTTCAGTTCTTTGGCCCATTATAAAAATTGTGTTGTTTGTATTCCTACCATTGAGTTTTGAGGGTTGTTTTTATGTTCTGACAAGTCCTTTGTTAGTTATATATTACAAATATTTTTTCCAATTAATAGTTTGTCCTTTAATTATCTTAACAGTGTTATTTTGGTGAGGTCCAATTTATCTTTTTTTTTTCTTTACTGGATAGTGCTTTTGGAGTCATATCCTTGAACTTTTGCCTAAAGATTTTCTACTATTTTCTTCTAAACTTTATACTTTTACATTTATATCTGTGATCCTTTTTGAGTTATTTTTGTATAAGTTGTGAAGGATATGTCAAAATCCAGTTTTTCACATGTGGATGCCCAATTGTTTCAATGCTGATTATTGGACAGATTGAGCTTTCCCTATTGAATGAACTACCTTTGCACCTCTCTCAAAGGTAAATTGGTCATATTTCTGGATTATCTATTCAATTTATTTAGATGTCTAGCTATCTAGCAATACCACGCTGTTCTGATAACTGTAGATTTGTAGTAAGTCTTATAATTACATAGTGCAATTTATCGACATTTATGCTTCCTTTTTTCTTCAAAATTGACTATTCTCTAGCTCCTTTGCCT
Source organism: Herpailurus yagouaroundi (assembly GCF_014898765.1). Classification (NCBI taxonomy): domain Eukaryota; kingdom Metazoa; phylum Chordata; class Mammalia; order Carnivora; family Felidae; genus Herpailurus; species Herpailurus yagouaroundi. The sequence goes on along the minus strand of NW_024412415.1, from coordinate 14,231,165 downwards.
TTTCATATAAATTTTAGAATCAGTTTGTATATATCTAACAAAAATCTTTCTTGGATTTTATTGTAATTGCATTAAATCCATAGAATAATTTGAATACATTAAAACAGTATGTCTCTCCATTTATTTAGGTCTTTAAAAATTTCTTACATCAGCATTTTGTAGTTTACAGCTTACATGTGCTGCACATGTTTTATTATAATTTTACATAACTATCTCATTTTTAGGAGTACTTATTGAAAATGGTATTTACAAAATTTTCCATTCCCAGTTGTTGTTCATTGCCTGCATATGGTTCATTGCCTGACTTCTGTGTGTGGTTGTGTATACTGAGATTTTACTTATTTCATTTATTAGTTCTAGGAGTTATTTTTTAAAATACATACCTTGAGATTTTCTATGTAGACAATCATGTAATCTATTTAAAGTCACACTTTATTTTTTTTCCTTTCCCAACTGTCTGCCTTTTATTTTTCTCAACTTATTGCATTGGCTAGGACTTCCAACACATATATTGATGAAGGAAACTGATCTACAGTTTTTTGTTTGTTTTTTGTTGTTTTTGTTGTTGTTTGGTACTATCTTGGTATTTAGTGTCCTTGGTTTTGATTTTGTCTGGTCTCAAAATGAATTGGGAAATATTCCCTTCTTATCTATTTTCTACTAAAGATTGTGTAGAATTTGCTTTATAGCTTCTTTAAATGTTTGATAGAATTCTCCAATGAAACCATCTGGGCCTGGAGATTTCCTTTTCTGAAGGTTTTAAAAATTAATAAATTTCCTTAATAGTTATAGAATTCTTTGGGTTGTCTATTTCATCTTAGATGAATTTTCATAGTTGGTGTCTTGTAAGGAATTGATACATTTAATCTAAGTTGTTGAATTATTGTGTGCACAGATATTTGTATAGCTATAGGGGTATGATGTAATGTTCTTTCTTTTATTCCTAATATTGGTAATTAATATCTTCATTCTTTTTTCTTTGTCTGGCTAGAGATTTATCAATTTTACTTATTTTTTTCAAGGAAGTGGATTTTAGTTTCATTGATTTTCTCTTCTAAATTTCATTATTTTTTTCTTTATGCTTGCCTTGATTTTATTTTGCTCTTCTCTTCTTACTTTTTTTTTTTTTAGGTTTATTTATTTATTTTGAGAGAGACAGAGACAGCACTAGTAGGGGAGGGGCAGAGAGAGAGGGAGACAGAGAATCCTAAACAGGCTCACCACTGTCAACTTGGAGCCTAATGTGGGGCTTGAACTCCCGAAACCGCGAGATCATGACCTGAGCCAAAAACAAGAGTTGGACACTTAACTGACTGAGCCACCCAGGAGCCTCTCTCTTTTTGCTTTCTTAAGATGTAATCTTAGACCTTTGATTTAAAACCTTTTTCTTTTCTAATATAAACATTTAATGTTATAAATATCCCTGTAAGCTCTGCATAAGCTACATCCCACACACTTTGTTATGTGTATTTTAATTTGTGTTCAGTTCGAATATTTTCTAATTTTCTCTGAGACTTCCTTTTTTTGACTCACAGATTAATTAGAAGTATGTTGTCTAACACCCAACTATTTGGAGGCTTTCTAATTATTATTCTGTTATTGATTTTTATTTTAATTCTACTAGAGTTAGAGAAACACTCTGTATGGTTTTTATTATTCTTTTAAATTTGTTGAAGTTTGTTTTATGACCTAGGATATGATCTACCTTGGTGAATGTGTCACGTGCACTTGAAAACAATTTGTGTCCTGCTCTTGTTAGGTGGACTGTTCTAGAAATGTCAGGTCAATTTGGTTGAGAGTGTTGCTCAGTTCTATATTCTTGCTGATTCTTTGTCCACTTGTTCTATTGCTTACTGAGAGAACAGTGTGTAGTTTCCAACTGTATCTGTGGATTTGTCCATTTCTCCTTTCACTTCTACTTCTTTTTGCTTCATATAGTTTATTTCACTTATATATTTTTAATGTTTTATTTATTTTTGAGAGAGAGAGAGAGAGCGAGCGAGCATGCACAAGTTGGGGAAGGGCAGAGAGAGAGGGAGACACAGAATCCAAAGCAGGCTCCAGGCTCTGAGCTGGCAGCACAGAGCACCATGCGGGGCCTGAACTCGTGAGCCATGAGATCATGACCTGAGCCGAAGTCAGATGCTCAACCAACTGAACCACCCAGATGCCCCTTGCTTCATGTAGTTTAAAGCTCTGTTGTTAGATGCAATATATGTTAAGAATACAGTTGTCAGATTTAGCAAAAATGAGGACAAAGCAAAAAAAAAGACTAGGATAAATTTTAGATACACAATGAATAATTTGTTCATATAAGTACATCCTACGCAACATTTGTATTGTATCCGGCAACCCTAATTCAGAACTATTATGTCTTCTTGATGAATTGAACTTTTATTAATTTGTAACATCTCTCTTTATGCTTGTTAATTTTTCTTGATCTGAAGTCTACTTTGATATTAAAAATGATTCCAGTTTTCTTTTTCCCCTTAGCTTTTTTTTTTCTTGATTAGTGTTCTCATGGTTTAAGCACACCAAATGGAGACAAATACTGTCAGATTTAAAAACAATAATAGCAACACCAACAAACATGTGCTATCACCAGAAACTCATTTTAAATATATTATATGTATTACATTATATTATGTGTCAAATACTATCCCAAATGCAATTCTATTTAGGTAGACAAGAACACCACTGTTATCACTTTTCACCAGTTAGTAGAAGAGGTAACTGCAGTTAGAAAATGATATAGCTACTAAATTATGGAATCAGAATTTAAGGCTTAGCCTGACTCCAAAATTCATGTTTTAACTACTAGGTTACTCTGGTTACTTTGTGTGTAATCCAGCAGTTAACAAACTTATTTTTTCTAAAGGACCAGATAAATATTTTAGGCTCTGCAGGTCATGTGATTTCTCTTGAAACTATTCAATTTTGCCTGGAGCCCCAAAACAGCCAGTGATAATATATAAATAAAAAAGTGTGCTTCTGTTCCAATAAAGCTTTATTTGAAAAACAAATGGAAAATTAGATTTGACCTGTGGGCTTCTGTTTGCCAATTCCTGCTTCTAAGTGTTGGCAGATTTTTCAGTTCTTGTCCCCTGTCGGCTGTATTTCTCTGGTTCTTGATTTACGAGTTCATTTCAGGTCATCATACCATCATAGCTCGTGATGAAGCTTAATTCACATTTCAAGCAGTCACGTGTCCTATTCCCTTACTTAAGATCTATTTCTCTAATAAAGAACACTTAAGGTTTTTTTTTTTTTTGTTTTTATGCTTAGCAGATCCTAATATAGATGAATTATTCAGAGGCAAAAGAATAGAAAGAGTGATATACAAGTCTCTGTCCAAGAGAACAGGGAGAGAGATGTTGAACACACACATAATCTGTCTTCACTCTGCAGCCTGGTTGCTGAATCTAGTCCAAGTATACATGTAATTCCAGTGTACTACCTCCCTGAAGGAATTATTTGGTACCTTCTTGTGTGCTTCCAAGGTTATGGGATTCTCAATCTCTAAAGACAGTCCTTCTTGTTTCTTCCTTGGAGATGGAATAAGGAGACCGCCCTAGTTCTTGGAAATGTGTAAATAATGAACTGGATTGGGTCTGTGATTTGTTTCCATTGTATGAGTTCTAGCCTTTGAAGTCACACAAAATGAATGTAATTTCTTCAACAAGGCAGTCTGGGATTATAAATTTGTTTTCTACAAGGGAAAAATACTAGAACTCACTAATAGTGTCAATGGCAAATGCAAAATGCTTAGAAATAAACTTAAAAAGAAATTCCAGGATTTATGTGCAGAAAATTTCACAATCTTTTTGAAAATATAAGAAAAAATGGAAGCAAATGAGGAAATACATGATGAGAAGACAATACCATAAAAATGCTGATTGTTGCCAAATTAATCTTTAGATATAATGTACTTCTTATTCAGACCCCAAAAATTTATCCTTTAGAGGGGAATATTTTGCAGATAGGGCTTTCCAGGATGCTGACTGAGCCTTAGTTCAGCATGCAAGGCATTTATTTGGGAGTGCTTATGGACCGAAGAAAGATAGTGGGGAGAAGCAGGGCTGGACAGAAGGAGGAATTGGTCTGCAAAACAGTGTCAGGCTTCCTCTGTCCCCATTGTGAGTTCTGGCACTAGCTTGAGTCTTTAGTTATACCAAGTTGGGACTCCCCTAACCCCCAATTGATCATTCATCAAATGCAGGCTGCTTCTGGAAGGAGGCTTAATCATAGGTGTGGTGATTTTCTTTATCTGAGGGTCATCTTTGGCAGCACTCCCAGCAGCTGAGAGAATAATCTTCTATTCCTGAAGGAGGATCACAACATTCACCCCATGAAGGAAATTGGACAAAAGTTCTATCAGCAAAGTTCATCTAAAATATGGGAGAAATCTTGCCCATAAGTTATACTGTGAAGCTATCTACAATCATTAAAAGAGTAAATTATTGGCATAGACATTGAGAGACTGATCAGTGAAACAGAAATGAAAGACCAGAACCAGACCATTGCATGTACATAATACATGTGGTCCCTCAGTACAGTAGGGCATGAATGATTATTCAATAAATGGTATTGAAATAAAAATGAAGTTAGATTCTCAATCTTATACCTTAAAGTTCATTTTAGATGGATTAAAATCCATCTCAGTGTAGAAAATAAAACTTAATAGTACTAGTAAAAAATGTAATGTTATAAAGGGAGTAGAGGACCTCCTAAGCATGATCTTAAAGTCAGAATTTATAAAAGAAAAAATATTAACTCCAACTATGATTAACAGCTTACAATGGCAACAAACTTACTATATTTGATAAAACTAGAATTGACTAAAAGCTTATTATGTACCAGATACTGTTATCAGGACTTGATATGATTTGCCATCTAATCCTATGATCAAGGTACTATTGTGTTTCCTATTTTATAGATGAGGAAACTGAGGACTAGAGACCCATTTACCTATGTTCACATAACCAGGACATGAAAAAGCAAAGATTTGAATCCAGCTTGTTCAAACCCACTATTCTTTAAATAAATGTGGAAGACAGTGACAACCTAGGAAAAGTGTCACTAATGGCAAAGGTCCCTATCCCTACTTGAAAAAGGTCTGTTACAAACTGATAATGAATATATGGACACTCGATTAGAACATTCAAGAGCCCAATGTAAAGAAGAAAAATAATGACCGATAGATAAGTGAGAAGACCTTCAACTTTACAGTCTCACCAGTGAAGGAAAAATGAAGAATTCCAATAAAGAGAAAGCATTTTTCCTCTGACTCTTAAGCCAAGAGTAAGAAAAGCTGCTGTCCTAAGTGACAAAAGCATGGGGAAATTGTCATTGCCATATAGCTAGTGAGAATACTGAGCAATACAAATTTTCCAGAGCTACTTTGCAATATTTACCAAAAGCTTTGATCCAACAATGCTACTGACAGCAATTTAGCTTGAGAAAATATGTAAATATATATGTTAATATATGTTAATAGTATATTAATTAATAATATATACATCATTCTGATGCTGTAATGATAATAAGAGCTAATTTTTAAAAACAGAATATATTTACACTGTACTATACTGTCGTTAGTGACATAAATGCATCTAAATTAACCAAGGAAATTGTTTAGTTTTTTCACTGCATGAGAAAAGGTATAGTGTCACATTTTGTAAATATAGCCATACATATAATTATCTGGATGGTTATATCTAGAATTTTAGCAATACTTATCTTTAGATGGTGGGATTATGGACAGTTTTTCCCTTTTTTGCTAATCTTTATATTCTTATTTTTTACCATAAATGTATATGTCTTGGGTAATAAAACATACATTTTGTTGTTTGATGCCAAAGTTTTGAGTTAGATGTTCTTAAATCTGAAGCCATTTTGGAAATAGACAGCAGCCACATTCCTAGCTGGGTATTTAAAATTTCTGTACAATGTGTTTCAACTGGTTTCATATTTTGGTTTCAATTTGGGTCAGTTTTTAAAATTTCAACTTGGATCATTTTTTTGCACTGGGTCCTCTCTCTGTATCTGTTTCCTCCCTGCACCTAGAAAACTTGCCTTTTCATCTGGTAAGTAAAGCAGCCAGAACAAAGCCACCAATGTAATTTGAGTAGGTGTGGATCAGAATGAATCAGGCTGCAGGAAATGATTTGGGACTGTTTTTCAAGATCTTTGCTTTTTTTCAGTCTTTTGTATTCAGGGAAGATTGAAAGCCCAAGTGGGAGAGGAAGGCTTTCAGGTTCTCAGGTTTTTAAAATGCAGGTCTCCAAGGCCTTAGACTGAGCTTCCTAGGCATGACAGGAACAGAATTTGGTGCAAAAAGCAAGCAAATCGCCTTGGCGAAGATATTATCCCTGTGGTCCCTCCCATCTCCCCACATGTCCTGGGCTTTCTCTGCTCTTTTCCTCTGTCAAACGCCCCTCTGCCCTTTCTCTACTCCTCCCCCTCCCAGCTCCCTAAACTGCCACTGTCCTTGAATTTGGACTTCTTCCCAAAGAAAGCAGAATCGCCTAGGGAAGTAAGGAGAGAAAATGAGTTTATTTTCCAGTTCTCAGGGGCTACTTTTAGTGAGACAAATAGCTCAAGGACTGTGCCAAGCTGTGTGTGTGTGTGTGTGTGTGTGTGTGTGTGTGTGTGTTGTTTTGTTTTGTTTACTTTTGCATACATGCATTGCCCTGATGCTTTACCCTCACACTACCCCCTCTCTCAAACTCTGCACACCCTTCTCACTCCCACAAGATTCCTAACTGGGGAGCAATGTAACAAAGGGAGGGAATAAGGAGATACAAGCAGTATATGATCACGGACACTGAGGGGGCAAAGGCAGGGGAGAGATGATCTGAACAAGATACCCACAGATATTCCTGTTTATTTCAGATTCATCTATTCATTTGTTCATTCTTTCATTTACTCGCCCATCCTCAAACATGAATGTAGTTCCTATACATCTCAGACACTCTACCAGGCCAACTAGGTAGATAGACAAACCTACTTCCAGCCTCAAGTAGTTCAGTTAGAGACAAGATAGCCAATTATGATGCTCATCAGAATCACTTGTGAGAATACAGATTTCTAGGCCCCATCTCAGACATTCTGAATCAAATTGCCAAGAAGGGGAGTTTCAGAAATTATAATTTTCATCAACTTTTTCAGAAAATTCTATGCAGTCAGCTCTGATCTGAAGATGAATGTTAGGAAACCATTGGTAAGAGCTTCGTGATGCATGAAGAAAAAGCTAGGAACCAAACTGCAGTGTAAATGCCAGGCCAGCTGGCTCCTCCTCTCTCCTTTCCCTCCTTCTGGGAGCACCCAAGTCAAGGACAGTTTTCCAGTTTTCTATTGCTGCCTAACAAACTGCTCCCAAACTTAGTGCCTTATAGCAGCAAACAATAACAATAGATTGTTTTTCACAATTCTGTGAGTTGACTGGGATCAGCTGGGTGGTTCTTCTGTTCCATATGGTGACTCAGGTGGCTGCATTCAGGTGGGTACTCCAGTGAGGCTGAAATGTCCAGGATGGTCTTTCTATGAGCACCTCTCCATGTGCTCTCTCATCATTTGTAATCTAGCCCAATCTTCTTAAACACCTTTGCATCCAACTCCCAAGAAAGAAAAATCTGATGCTGACATTTTGTTTAAGGCTTGGGTTCAGAAGTCCCAGAAAATTAGTTCTGCAGTATTCCAGGCAAAGCAAGACACAGAGCCAACCCAGATTCAAAGGAAAGGAGAAATAAATTTATCTCTCATTGAAAGGAGCAGGAAAGAATTTGTGGTCATATTTAATCCACCATACATTTTTAAAAATTATGCTGATTTATTAGGTGCACATACCCATAGACTTCCCAGATGACTCCAGTGTAGGGGTTTCAGATATGGTTCTAGAAATCAGTCACCTTAGACCAAGACCTTGGCTAGTTGTACAAGTGGCCATAAATGAACAATAAAATTTAATAGAGACAGGCTGTAAATACAAGATGGGTCACTCCATTGTGACTACATAAAAAAGAGCTAAAGATAAATAATGAACAAACAAGGCATGAGAATGTAACCCAGTGTTTTTGCCAAGAAGGCAAGCACAGTATTGGATATATCTAGAAATTCTAAAGCATGGTAAAGCCATGATTAGAATATCATATCCAGTTTTGGCCCTTATCATTAAGAGTCAGACTTACTCAGGCTAGGAATAGAAATGAGTTTTTTCTTTCTCCATCATGTCCTGGAGACTGGTCTTGATTAGGGTATCCTGGCTAGTCTATACTGCAGGAAATGAGAAGGGAGAAGGAGGCAGTGGAATGGCAGGCCATCAGCCACCTGTTGACTTTGTAGAGCCAGTACTTAGGATATCAATTAGGTTATGTGATTTCTCTGTTTCACCCTCCTTTAGCTACTCAGATTACTCAAAGTAAAGCCAAAGTCTGTGCAAGAGCCAGCAAGGCCCCACCTGGTCTGGCCTCCCTATCTAACTTCATGTTCTACAAATATTTCCCTTTCCATTTTACTCCCATCAGAGTAGCCTTTCTGCTGTTGCTTGGAGATGGCAGCACACGTCTGTCTCCAGGCCTTTGCATTCACTCTTCCCTCTGCCTGGGATGCCCCCCTGTGTGTGCACAACTCAGGTCTCTGCCTATATTCAGTTTATCACCCTGCATTAGCAGTAACTCCCACTTTCATACTCCCTATCCCCATCACCTTGCTTTGTTTTCCTCCCTGCATTTACTAGCATCTGACATATGTTTATTTTCTTGTTTATGTGTTTGTTGTCTCTCTTCCCCCACCAGCATGTTAGCTTCAGGAAAGCAACAGCACTGCTTTGTCTTCTGTTTTACCTCAAGTGTCCAGCTGTCTCTGGTCACTTATAGGTACTCAATAAGGGTTACTTGAATAAATGAATGGATCTCTTTGTGAGCCTTGGGGAACTGAATGCAACACCTGGATCATAGCAGCCCTACGGCGAATGCTTGTTGAATCGATTTGTTGGCCAGTGTATTATAGAGTCAATGGGTCAGGAGACCCAGAGTTAAGTCCCTGCTCTGCCTCTAACGTCTTTGTGACTTTGGGCAAGTATTTATCTTTTCCATGAATCATCAGGCATCTCCCCTATAAAACTCAACATTTAAAGGAATCTTGATGGGAAAGTGTTTTGGAAAGAACGTTACCAATGGTCTGTATTATTCTTTGAGGGTCCTGCCTGTTCCTGAAGGCAGGAGAATTGCAGCCCACTCTTTCAGTTCAAATCTTTGTGTCCTGCTTGTGGGGAGGGATAGCATCAACCCAGCTCATTTTTAATGCATAAAGAAGTAAGGGTAATGGAATTTTGGGTTGGGGTGCAAGGATGCACTAGGCAGGTATAGATGGCAGTGTTCAGGACACTGGGAGACATGAGGTTTTCCACTGTTGCAGTTGATTAGAATGCATGTCAGGAAAACATGAGCAGGGATTTATTAGGGTTTTGAATCCCTCTTGATAGAAATGGTTATTTTCTAAAATGTTAATGAAAAGATAATAAATAAAATGCTAATGAATATAGCAGGAGCATGTACTTAGATGTCAAATTACCTGGATTTGAATTCCATTTCACTTGTTAGGTGTGAGACCACAGACAAATTATCTAATACTTTCAAATCCTAGTTTCACATTGTGGAAATTGGGGATTTTAGAAATTATCCACCTTGCCAGGCCATTCTAAAGATTGGATGAAACATTCCATGCAAAGTGGCTGGAACATGCACATATTATCATTCTTGTTACTATTATCAGGAATAGTAGTACAGGAGTAATGGTAGACTCATATCTACCTAAATTAAATCATCTATGTTTCATTTTCCATTCAATAAAATGGGATAGTAATCTATATGACAAAGCTGTTTTCCCATTCTTGCTTTGGAAGCCAAATGATGGTGTATGTCAAAGAACTTTGTAAAAGTATAAACTTTTATCCAGATGTGAGTTATTACTGAATGTGAAGATTCAGCTACTGTCATGGGCTCCAGGGCCCAGGTCCATCTCCCTTTCTCCATGAAACACACGATGGCCCTTCTGCTTTGGCTTTGGCCCCCCAGTCTCCAGCCCCTCCAGTTGCTGAGTCAGATCATCCTACATAAGTGAAGGGACCAAGGACCTCAGTTCCAGATGCAAGATATATACAGGCCTTTCTCTTGTCAAGTCTCTGCAAAGTACCCTAGAGGCCATGATGGAGGGACATACTCTAAAAACTACCATGACAGACCCATCTGAGGGTTGTCAAAACTGTCAACAAGGAAGGTTCTCAAGTTTCTCTCCCTGAGGTTTTTAAAAACAAGAGTCTTGCCTAAAGATGGAGCCTTAATTATATGACCTCTCAAGATCACATCTAATTAAGATTCCATGTCACTTCCTGAGTTTGTATAGCCTCTCTTTTGAGAGTAAGGCTCTTCAGTAATTAAATATCTGAAGGAACTGGGCATTCATTATCTGAGCATTAATTCTGAAGACAGATCAGGGGATTCTGTAATTTCAAATCATTTTGGTAAATGGTCATTTGATTATTACCCAGCTGATGGAATTAGAAAGAGATCTTTGAACTCCGTCCTTGTTCATGTCCCTATTCTTAAGGCTTCTCTGTATAAAGGTCTTTGATTAGCTTGCTTTAAGGATGCTCTTCTGTTGGATTTCCTCTGTAGACTTGTCGGTCCCCTCAGTGACATAGGGAACTCCGTAAGGGCCAGGACCTGTCTTGTCCTTGTGTGTCTCTTGCTGCCTGTTACAACACAGGGTACAAATGTACAAAGCAAAAGTTTGGTTTTGTTTTTAATAAACAAATGAATAAAGTTTCAGGAGAACTGTCAACTGATCATGAACAAACTTGGGACTGCTACTAAAAACTGTCAGCGTACATCTTGGATTTGCTTTGTGGTTATCTGTTATCTGGAAACAAAATAATTAACAAACATTTTGAAGTACACGTTTCTGACAATTCTGAATTAATTTTAATGAAATTAAGTCCATTTCTGGAACTTGCAGAAGTCATTCCAGCAAGTGAGTTTTGTCTGCAGAGGATAAAATAAGACTCCCTTTCCACACGACTCAGAAAACAGGACAGAAGAAGGTCTCTAAACATGATAGCAATGAAAGTGGATGTGAAATTCAGGTTCCAGTCCTGGGTCCTCTGCTTTGTCGTGTGGCTAAGATAGAAACATCCAGTGAAATTTGACTTGATCAATATAGATCCATTTTTCTGAGCCAGTGATTTCCTGAAAGAGGGTGATAGACTGAAGTCCTGAGATTTGAATCCTGATTTTGACTTTATTTGATACCATGGACCTCAGTTTCTGTGTGGGTATAATGGGGGTGGAGTGGAAAGGGGAGGCTCCAATGTTCTATGACTCAGTGCCTGTTTTCTGGTAACTTACCCACCAGAGAGTGGAAATAGCAGGGAACTTTATGGCTCTGACTGAATTCCTCAGGAGCAGAGTCTCTCAAATGCTTAATGCATGAGAAATAGCAAGGAGTGTTTATTGCCTTGTGGGTTTGTGGCTGAGAGTCATGTTGGTTTGGGCCCTGGCTTTGAGGACAGGCTGAACTGGGTCCTTTCCTTGGACTGCCACTCATTAGTTCTATCACTTTATGTATGATAACCTTTCTAAGCCCATATAAAGTGATAATATTTACATTCCATTGAAAAATGTAAATAAAAATAGAGGCCATATCATAAGGTCGGTGAAAGACCTGAAATGATAAGGTCTGTAAGATAATGTAAGACACACCTGATACACAGTAAAAGCTAAAAAATGATCATTGCTTATGTGGTGGTGATGGATGAAGATGGTGATAACCATGATGATCACCTGGAAGAGACAGGATGTCAGTTGACTTATCTGCCTCTTAGATTGTTGAGAAGATTAAAAAGAGTTTAACAAAACACCTGGCACACAGTAAGTGCTATTAAAGTATTGATTTTTTAAAGAAAAATACATAAATATGTTCCCCACACTCTCCTACATAGATCAAGCTTCTGCTGCATAAAACCAGCAGACGAAGTTGGTGTGTCTGCTTCGTCCTGAAGCATTGTCCGGGCATTGTTGTTCAAATTCACGATCAAGAAAGAACAATTCACTCCCTCCTGGGTGTGCTGTTGTCTCTAAAGACAACAGGTGCTCTGCCAGAGTACAACAAACATTTCTTTTCCTTGTTTCCTCATGTTCCTCCTCTTTTGTGTTCTCCCTCCACCCCCCTGCCTGCCCTGACCGCCTTTTGGTTTGTATTCAAGTTATTTCCCTTCTGCTGTGATCTTCCCCCTCACATCTGCTCTTATCCCTCCTTTGCTGCTAAGCCACATGAGTCATGAGGGCTGCTCTGACAGAGGTGCGACTGTTCTTTGGCAATCAAAGAGCTTCTCAGGCCTGCTCAAAGTCATAAGGTAATGCTGCAAATGCCAGCCCAAATGCCAGCAGAAAGCTGGACCCCCTTTCATCTCTCTCTTTTGAACAACTTCTTTGTGGGGTCTCCTCACAAATGGTGTCTTGAGACAGAATGTGTTTTAACCCATTTGTTTTGCTTTTCTTCCTCAGCCCTTGTAGAAGGAGTGGAAAGTCGGAATCAGTGAGAAAATTCCTGCTTAGCAGAGGGAGCCTTCCATGAAACTGCACTGCTAACTGGGGCTAAAAACGAGGTAATTTCCCTGAAACATAAGTTTGTCACATCTGCTGAATTGTTCCAGGGGCCGCATCTCAGATTGCTTCTGTACCTTACTGGAAACTCATGGAGCCAGAAGGCTGTGGACTTGTCTTTAAAAATTAATGGGTTTTGGTGAGACTGGGTGCCTCAGTCGGTTAAGCGTCTGACTTCAGCTCAGGTCATGATCTCACAGTCCGTGAATTTGAGCCCCACGTCAGGCTCTGTGCTGACAGCTTGGAGCCTGCAGCCTGCTTCGGATTCTGTGTCTCCCTCTCTCTTTCTCTGCCCCTCCCCACTAATGCTCTGTCTCTCTCTGTCTCAAAAATAAATAAAAACATTTAAAAAAATCAATGGGTTTTCTCATCTGAAAATCGGAATCTGAATCAAGTTCATCACATCAGATTTTTGTATTTTAAATATCTTAAACTGGTCTGCCATGAACCACTATGAATATCCCAGGCTCAAAACTTATTTAGGGAGAATTTTTGATTCTGGGAATAATACCAGAAGCTTATCCTGTCAGAGCATTTGTAAAGAGTTTTCCTCCTTACATTAGTAAAGATCCAAAAATGAGATCAAGATTCCTTCTAAATCCTATCATTTAACTATTCATATTTAGTTACTTGTTTACATTCAGCCTAAAAGCCCTAACATAGGTGTGGTAATGGGAGAAATGAACTGTCTTAATTCCAGAACTGAGCTGATGCCTCCTGAAGATAAGATCCTTGGGAGATGTTCCTGGGATAATTAGGAAGAGCCTGAAGGATGTATGGTTTGGCCTTTAGTCTTATTCTAGTTTTAATAAGCTCTGTTCCTTGTCCAGGTACAGGTGTATCAACAGTTATCAGAGGCAAGCAAGAGATCATTTCTGCTGTCCCACATCCAGCCCCCAATCTGCCCTGAAATTGGTATTGAACATATAGTGTGTGTAAGCATATAACCTACAATATCTCTAATCTTTATAAGAACTCTATGAAATGTTATTATCCCAAGTCTTCAGATACAGAAACTGAAGAATTCAAAAGAATTATTTGACTTAATCCAAGTATGGCAGGTTATGGTTCCAAAATATGGTCTTCGTAATATTTTCTGTGGCATGGCTCATCCAGAGTCTTGCCACTCACCCACTCAGAGGGGAAGTTCATATTCTCTCCCCTGTAAACTTGGCAGGTTTTGTGATTGCCTCAACACGTAGGATGTTGTAGAAGTGATGCTGCATGACTTCTCAGTTTGGTTTAATAAAAGGTGACATTGTTCTGTCTAGCTCTTTCTCTTCCTTTAGGAATACTTACCATGGGAACCCAGACACCATGTTTTGAGGAAGCCCAGGCTACATGTAGAGGTCACATGTGGACGTGCTGTCCAATAGCCCTGGCTAAGGTCACAGCCAACAACCAAGTGCTGAGATTTCTAATGATTCCAGCCCGCAACCTCAAGCCACCCCAGCTGGAGTTGGGTGTAGCAGAGACAAGCTGATCCTGCTAAGTCTTGACCTGATTGTAGATTCATAAGCAAAGTAAACATCATTGTACTAAATACTAAGTTTTAGGATGATGTGTGACATAGCAATAAAACAAAAAAAACTAAGCTAGTCTATGGATGATCTGGGATTCAAGCTCCCATCTTTGTGCCTCTGTAGGCTCTGTGACTAGTGTATGACTTTATACTACTGTAGGCTGTTTTACTGTCCCAGATCCTTATTCTCCCAGTCCTTACTCCTCAAGTAACTCTTCTCCATCATAGTCCTCTTTCAGCCTGGGACCAGAGTCATTCTGCCTCTGCTTGCTGTACGTGTGCTCGTTACTATTCAGTCCCTAATTAACTTCTGGCCATCAATATACAGGAATCTGAATATCAGTACATGCACTCCATGTATAGACATGCTTTATGCACTCCAGGAGAAGCTCTCCACATTATATTCTGGATGTTATCATTGTTTCCTAGGCACATAATAGTAAGTCTTCATAACAGTTAATATAGTGCAGCAGTAATGTACAGGTTTTGAAATCTGAATGTCTTGGTTCAAATCTCACCTCTTCCATTTACCAGCTGTTTGACCTCAGGCAGTTTGTTTAACTTCTCTGTATCCTAGTTTTCCCATCAATAAAATGGGGGTAATAACAGTTCCTTCTTCACAGAGTTGCTATCATGGATTAGTGAATTAAGGAATTAAATCCTTAGAACAGCAGTTGGCATATTAGCTCTCAGCAAATATCATTTTTATGGGTCAGCTGTAATTTAGAAACATATTGCATGACACATTTTTTTTTCCCTTGGTCGTTGGATAGGAAAAATGTTAATTTCTCCCGTTGGCTGTTTTTCTCCATGGTTCTGTGTAACCTGCTTTTGCTTAATGTGGAAGATGGGGCAAATTCTGCTGGGCGTGCATCTTTGAGTAGGAAGGACCAGAGACTGGCCAGAAACTTTGGCATCCAAGGTTCAGCTTTGCCCTTATCTTCACAACATCACCTGTTCTGCCAAATGAGAGCTCTTGACTTTTGTTCATTGTAGTGTGTGTGACTGGCTCTGTAAACCAAAATTTATTTTGAAAGACACTTGAGAAAATGGGGTATCTTTCCATAAGGATTCGGGGGAACCAGTGGACAGGCAGCATAAAAGGTTGGGGAAATCGTTCTGCCTTAAGACAGATAATAGAGAAACACAATCAGGTAGGACAAGGTATTGGCTGACAGAGCATCGGTGATCATACGGGACAGAACTGCAGAGGGTCTTTAGTCCAATCTCCTGTCTTACAGATGCAGTCTCAGGGGTAGAGCAATTGCCGTGAGATGGTACCACCTGCATGCACTTTAAGAACCTGTGGCTTGATTACCTTCTGTCCTTGATCACCAAAGACATTTGACTTTAGGGCCTGTTAATTAATTTAGACTGTTCTGATGAAATGACTTGGGTTTTCCGTCTTCATAATTAACTTTCTGTTCAGTTTCTTTTGCTTGAAGAAAAACTGAGGTAGACAGGTAGCTGTGACAAAGCGGTATATATTTAGAAGTGCCATTTGCTGAAACTAGCCAAGTGTCAGAAATTGCAGGAAACATATAATTATCCAGTCTGTCTCATGGCTGAGGAGCCCTATTGGTGTGATGGCTAAATTAGTTTTATGATATTATTTCTGGCTTTAGTTCAGGCCAATCTAGGGACCCACGAGGCACACCACCTCTCTGCCACCCCTCTATTTTCAGGACCTATCCTTGCTACATGGGAACAAATGTAGTATCAACACGACATATAAATTGAAAAGCTTCCCTTGGCCCTTTGTGTACTGCCCAGCTTTTTATATCAGTGACTTGATTTCTATCACTTGTCTGCCATGCTCTTGAAGTCTTTGCTGTCTCAGTGTGCTGTTTAGATGCTTAATGCCTCCTCTGCTGAAGTCCATTCCCTTGGAGCTCGTGTTAATGAGGTCCCACGAAGGAGCTCTACATTTTGTAGCTCAATTTCAGTTGCCCAGAGAGATGGATGGTATGAAACAGGCAAAAGGGCTCCATCAAGTCGGCTTGGAGAACAGGACCACCAGGAGCCCTGAATGGAATTCAATCAGGTGGTGCTGTGGAGTAGGGGAGGGGGGAGCGATCCCTTTGACAGGAAAACAAATTGAAAGGGAAAGAAAATCAGAAGACAAATGCCAGTTTCAAAACGGGGGCTGGGAATAGAGGGGCAGTGCATTTGACCAACTTGAGGCTTCACACGGCAATGGTTTTCTAATATTCTAGGGGAGATTTCTATCTGACATTGGTCAGGGTCTTGATGAAGGTGTCTCCTGAGGAAAGAAACTTTCCTTTGTAGCTTTTGGGTGCCAGGATTAATCTCAGCTCAGATGATGGCCCTGTTTTGAGTGGTTAAAAAATTGTGTAGATAGCTGGTGATTATGCCTCCTTTCCTCTCCTGTCAGCTTGCATTTAATGGCAGCTCTTTGCAGGTAAAAAGTTGGGAGTAGTATTGCATCATGTGTGTGTGCATCCATGCTCACGTACACACACACGTGCACGTGTGCGAGCGCACACACACAACACACACTCTGAAATGTGAGCACTGGAGGAAGTTTTAGATGAAGGTGTCCTTGTTATTTTCTTAAAAGTAAAAATTGCACTGTCTACAAGGTACAAAGCACATCTGACGGCTCTTTGAAACATTTTGCCTTTCGCTTCGATATTCTATGCATTTCTAAGCAGGGAGACTTCAGGCAGCTGCAGGGAATAGGAAAATCTACCACACACTTTTAGGCTTTAGCCAGAGAAGTGACATTCTTCTCCTTGGGCAGTTCTGAAGTAGTGATTCCCCATTTGACTCAAGTGCAGCTTTATGACTGGGAGGTTTAGACAAACTGATGCAAACCCTCACTTCTCCATTTACTTAGCGTGGGATCTTCAGCATTCTAATTAACAGTTTGGAGGTTCAGTGACCTCAGCTGAAAAATGGAGATATCTAGCATTGCTGTGATGTTGTTGTAAGGGTGGAATGTAGCCTACTGCTTACCTAGTAACAAGTGCTCAGTGATGGTTACCAATTTATAACAACAGCAGCCTGAAGTACTGGCCACGGTGCTAGTACTTTGGAGATAAAAGCTGAGATCGTGCTCTTTTAGCAAGAATAAGACATTAAGGAATGAACTTCACTAAAAGCAACCTGATTTGGAATATAAAGCTAAGTTCTTCTGGAATAGTGTCTCTTAAGTGGACTGACATTAACGCAGTTACTTTTGCAATGCACAATGTAACCAGTTGTATTAGATAATTTATCTTTTCAAAATGCCCATAAAGGGAGGGTGTGCAGTGGGTGGGGTGGGCATTATTGTTTCTTTAATAACAATGAGGACCTGAGCCAGAGAAGGTGCATCTTGCACATGGTTCCCAGGCCGGATATGGAGTCATGTGAACTGCAGAGGTTATGGCCTCCTGCTCAAGCTGGAGGTGAGGCTGGGGCTTTTGACTGTGGCAGGGTTGGGGGGCAGGGGTGGGAAGAAGTTGAGCTCTGAGATAATGAGGCCTGGGTTTGAGATATAACATTGGTGGTTGGCTGTCAGTCTATTGATTCTACAAATTAGGTTGTTCCTATGTTCATGCCATACGGACACAACACTAAAGATGAGCAGTGCATTTAACCAAACTGTTGCTCTTTGACATTTCATCCATTCAACACTCACTCATTCATCTAATGAGTACCTCCTGATGCCAGGAACTGGCATCTCCCATCTCCTTAGGAAGGCTGCATCCCCTCCGCCCCTCTGGTCCCTACCTTAGTGAACAACCCACCCATGTAATGAGCCTCCTGAGCCAGATAACTTGGTGCATCCTTAGCTTCTCGCTTTCCCACACTTCCCTTTCCCAAAGAACACATCTTACTCATTCTCCCTTTCTTCAGATTTCTTATCTCATTCTTCTCTCCATCAGCACTGTTGCCGTCTTGTCTCTTGTTTGGCTTTCTGAGGTGGCCTCCTAGTGTCCCTTCCTCTAGTTCCTGCTTAAATCCTTCAAAGGCTTCTCCCAGAGTGATGGCCAGCTCCCTTAGTGTGACCTAAAGGCCTTTGCTTATCTGACCCCTCCCTACCCAGCCTCATCCACTGCCTCCCTGCTTCAGAAATACTGGTACATTTTCTAGCATTGCATATGCTTTCTTGCTTTGGAGCCTTGGCTGTATCCTCAGCTGTATTGTCTTTTCCCTGCCCAGATGGCCTGGGAAATGCTTGTGTTTCTTTCCAGCTTCCTCTTAAATGCCCCCTCCTTTGGGAAGTCTGTCTTTTCTTTATCGCTTCTGTGCAATGTTGATGATGTTCTCCATAATCATCTTTCTCTGAATAATCCTCCAATGTGGAACTGGGCACAACAGACAATAATTATTTGCATATAAGTCTATCTTAAAAGACAATCTTCTTCTCCCCAAAGTCAGCAACCTTATGTCCTCAGTACCTCCATGAGATTTATGGAATTAAGATTTATGGAAGTCAATCTATTTATGTTAGTCATATTTAAAAATAAGTGCAACATAGATATTCTTTTAGAAAATTGCCATCCCCTCCCCCCACCCCGATTGCTCTCTGATGATTTGTGTGTAGGTATAGTAAGGATGCTGCCTCCAGTGTCATTCCACCCCATCCAAGTCATGGGGTGCCTGCTTCCGAGTCAGCGAAATGACTAAACTTCCTAATTATAGTGTGGGAAGAGGCGTGCAGAGTCCAGAAATCACACTCTGAAGGGCAGCCAATGCGAGAAAGGTTGTGGGGATTTGGAATGCAGATGTGTCCCGTCAGCAGGGAACAAGTACAAATCTGAAGATGAAACAAAAAGGGAATCAGCAGGAGCGGAAGGCAAGACCAAGGAAGAAAAAGGAACAATGATGAGATGGGAACATGTGGCCATCTCATGTCGATTTGTCAAAAAAGACAAGGGTGGGGCAGTGGATTTGCGTCATGGCGGATGTTCCGCATTTGGGAGGGTAGTGGTAGCTTACTGTTACTCCATTTGCATTTCCCTGATGACATACGATGTGCAGCATCTTTCCATATGCTGTTTGCCATCTGTATACCTTCTTAGGTGAGGTGTCTGTTCAGTACTTTTCCCTACTTTTAAATTGGGTTGTTTGTTTTCTTTTTGTTGAGTTTTAAGAGTTCTTTGTAGAAATTGGACACTAGTCCTTTATCAGATGTGTCCTTTGCAAATATTTTCTCCCAGTCTGTGGCTGTCCTTCTCATTCCCTTAACAGTGTCTTTTCCAGGGCAGAAGTTTAAAATTTTAATGAAGTCCAGTTCATCAATTATTTCTTTCATGGATTGTGCTTCTGGTGTTGTATCTAAAAAGTCGTTGTCATACCCAAGGTCATCTAGATTTTCTCCTCTATCTTCTAGGACTTTCATAGTTTTGCATTTTACATTTAGCTCTGTGATCTATTTTGAGTTAATTTTTGTGAAGGATGTAAAGTCTGTTCCTAGATCCTTTTTTTTTTTTTTTTTTTTTTTTTGCATGTAAAATCCACATCTTCTTACTTTTGGTGTAAATCTTTTATCATGTAAGAAATACAAATGCAGTGGTTTATTTAGGTTCTTTATTGTTCATCTTGCAGTGTTTACTTTTACTGCTAATCAACACCAACCAATACCCATACTTGTCTCAAACTACTGTAAAAATCTGGGGAGGTTTAGTGTTTCTCTGCCTTTCTCCCCCCTCCCACCTACCACTTTTGACATATGAGATTAAATTTCAGCCCTGGGCCAATCTGTCAATGAAACAGGAAATGTCTCTTACTATGACATATTTGCCAGAGGCTGAGGTTTGAAACCAGGTGGGTATTAGTTCTTGCACAGAAGCAATTTCTCCCTATCAAAGAGGCAGAATCATGGATCTGCCTAGCATAAACCTTTGCTTTGTATGGATCAGTCTCTCTGATATGAAAAAAAATATTTTAGTAAACATGCTTCACAATTTGCAGAATTCTTGAGAAACTATAGGAAATAAAGAAGACAACAATTTTCTGCATTGGAAGGAAAATCAACTCTAAATGGAGCATGCTTTCATCCACAGTGAAATTGCATGTGGATGATTGTCATATGGTTATCAACACCCTAAACAGACTGTATGTGACTAGAGACAGCATGATAAGAGGCGGGGGTAAGCATGTTTCTCAGAGAGCCTCATTGCACACTCCCGTTCTCATAGCTATCTCTAACTGGAGGAGACTCCCAGCTCAAGTTCTCTTAGCATGTGGAAGATAAGGAGTGGGTCAGTGTCATCATTTTGCTTTGAGTCATCACTCTGAGCATGTGGTGAGGGAAGGGAACCCACCCCTCTTTCCTTCATGCTCTCATGCCTTTGTTATTCCACTGAAGGAAAAATCAATACCGAACACAGAGAACAAATCTAGCAACACCAGAGAGGCAGCGTTCCCCTTGTGCCTGCCTGAAGAAGATATCTCTTGCAGGCCCTGGCCAAGAAACATAATGGCTGCCACCAGCCAGTAGATTTTCTTTGTAGAGTAGAAATTATTTTTACAGTATGGTCCATGCTGGGCACCTCCCTTTACAGAATTCCTGCCCAGTGATCACCTTAGAACTCACTCCAGATCAGCCTGCAGGTCCCGGTGGAAGCCCAGAGTGGAGGGAGGCATCCTGCGTTTTAGTATATGTGCTGCCGAAGCGAGCACGGCATCCTGCATTTTAAAGGCCAACATTCATGCCTCCTTTTCGCATTGTGGTGAATCTAGGTCACAGACACTGGAGATAAGTTGTTCAAGGTGTGGTGGAAAGTTGTATATTTTGCCTTGGGGTTTTAAGGCACTTATTTCTAACAGAAGCTAGGAAGCTGCCTGAGCAAAAAGGCAGTATGGAACTTAGCAGGAGCTACATCTAGCCATAACCACCAAAAAACTGCCGGCTTCCCAGAGCAACTATTCTTCTCTGTGCTGTGTTAATCGATGATTCCCTTTGCATCTAAAAAAATATTTTTTTAAATCACTTTTTTATATATTGATTTATATCCAATCCCACATATATACATTAATTTCAAACTTAACTAGGTAGGGAAGCTTCATGGCTTTGCACAGTAGTCAATGAAGTGATCACCTTAAAGAGTTTGCCAATGAATGTTGAAGCACCTTTCCCCTAGGGACTAATAATAATAATAATCATACTAGTTATAGTAATAAAGCAACAGCCACCGAATGTTGAATATGTCTGATGTCTAGGCACAGTGCTTAGCCCTTTATGCATTTTTTCTTATTTCGTTCTTACAGTTCCGATTAGGAGATGACATTCTCTGCAGGTGTCAGAAAACAAACAAAAAACAAGACAAAAAGGCCTTAACATTTACCATCTGTTTTTGTTCTGTTTTGTAGCCATTTGCTTTATTAGAATGTGCTATCCAGTGTTTTCAGAACATGATGTAGGCTCTGTAGTTACGAAATCAACCTGAAGAATGTTTGCCAATTTTATTGTTTTACTTTTTGTTATAATTCCTGTGTAGTTAATGTACGGTGTTACGTTAGTTTCAGGCATATGCCTATTTTAAAATGGCATTTTTAGTTTTCATTATAAAGGTTAATATTAACAACAATAATAATAATAACAATAACAAAAGGAACCTTCTGTTAAGCACCTGAAATTCACCAGGCACTGTTTTTTTGTGTTTTTTTGTTTTTGTTTTTTTTTAGTTTATTTATTTATTTAAATGTTTATTTATATTTGATTTATATTTATATTTGAGAGAGAGAGAAAGTGCACAAGCAGGGGAGGGGCAGAGACAGGGAGACAGAATCTGAAGCAGGCTCCGGGCTCCCAGCTGTTAGCACAGAGCCCTACGCGGGGCTTGAACTCATGAGCCATGAGATCATGCCCTGAAGTTGGGTGCCTAACAGATTAAGCCATCCAGGTGCCCCCTATTTATCTATTTTTAAGAGAGAAAGAGAGAGTGCCCACAGGGGAAGGGCAGAGAGAAAGAATCCCAAGCAGGTTCTGTACTGTCAGCATGGACCCCTATGCAGAGCTAGATCTCACCAACCATGAGATCATGACCTGAGCTGTGACATCGTGACCTGCACTGAAACCAAGAGTCCTGTGCTCAACTGACTGAACCACCCAGGCACCTCTCACCGGGCACTGTTTTCACTGGCTGGCATAGGTTAGCTCATTTCAACCCTTTGAAATGGGTATTGTTGTGTCCATTTGTAGATGATGAAACTGAGGTACAGAAAGGATACATAGCTGGCCTAAAGGCCCCCAGCTGGTAAGTAATGGAACCAACATCAGAAGCAAACTGGCCTGATCCCAGAGGACCATGTGGCCCAGTGTATCTACAAGAAGTGTGGTGCAGCAGTCTGTGGAGCCCATCATGGAATAACTGCCATCTAGGGGTTGGAGGAGAACTGACAGAATTGGGGAAGGGTGCAAAGATGCTTTATGGGAGCCACACTGACTGGGCTCTGGGGCTGAAGTCTTTCTCTCCTGGATAGAGCCGGCAGCAATGACCTCTATGCCATGCTATTTATAATGTGAAGAAGGAGCTCTGCCTACAGGAAGGGAGAGCTGAAACACATAAGCTCAGTCGTGCACCAACACTGGTGGACCTGTTTTACATACTTCAGGAGCCATTTGCTCGGTTTCTGCTTTTTCTGAAAACTGTCTTTCTACTCTGCTGACTCCCATGACAACCATATTATATGACGTCATCTTGACCTCCCTGCCACAGCTGGTTAGTCCAGACTGAGCCCCCAAGCCACACTGGGTCAGTCATGGTTCCTCCCCTGGTAATCTGGAATTGGGACTTAGAGGTTCCAACCTCAGAGGGAACTGTGGGGGGCCTGGGAAGATGACCGGCAGCAAAAAAGAGTATTTGAAAGCATGTATGTTTTTGAAAACATGGAGAGGAAAAACTCAGAGAAGCAGACAGAAAGGCATTCTAGTCCTGATCTGTTCCGGAGGCCCCTCAGTGTCTTTGCCCTGGGGCTCAGTGAGATCATATATTAAACATTAAATATGGCACATTTCCATTTTTGTTTCAATTAATGTTGTGGATTTCTGTCATTGGCAGACAAAAGGACCTTAATTCTGCAGTGTCTAAGACCCAGTCCCAGGTTAGATGATGGCCCCGAATCTGTAGGGGAGGGGATGTGGTGGTGAGGATGGCTGTAATAAACAAGAAGCCAGAGGAAACAAACTCATCCCAAGTCTCTGTCAAGTCCTGAAAACTGAGGACTTAGGGCAGGGATGTTTACAGTCCAGTAATAGAATTCCCTATGGGCAAGGAGAAGAAAATGCACGCGCTGCTCCCTCTCTATATGGAGTAGAATAGAGAAGGGGATGGTGATGGGCAGGAGACCCAGAGCAGAGGAGCTACCAGGGAGCCCACAGCTGGAGCCGTGGGGGACATGGGGGACACCAGGAGTGGGGAAGCCCATGCCCCATGGGAATGTGTGGAGAAGGGGTTTGGAGGGATTTGGGGTTTCTGTGATCTGTGGGAGGGCCTGTGGTTACCATGGCTGAGATGCTACAGCACCCCCAGGGTTGATGCAGCCTGAAGCAATGAACCTCACACAAGTAGAGAAGGGTAGAGAGTGAATCTGGCTCAAATGGAGAAGAGCTAGCAAAGCCATCCTACCTGACTCGAATTTGGCAAAGATGGTTTGGGAACATGAAGCGTTGTCATTCCACTTGCAGCTTCTCTGCCCAGGCGAGGGATGTGAAACCAGGAGGAATAACTGCCCATACTGAATCAGGCACACCCCCATCCTTTCTAAATGTCCCTCCACCTTCCTTCCAGGGGGATTCACCCCTGATTCTCCAATTCAACCCCTGTGGCCACGTGGTTCTAACCCCTGCCACATAAATTCTAACTGCATAATGGAAGTAAAGAGAAATCCAGGAGCGGAATCAGATGGAATTGTTACAAGATGTCACTGTTTTACTACATTACCTTTTCTTTCTTAAAAAAAGAAAAAAAATAAATGTATTATCTTTGAAGAAGTGGCTGAGAAATGCTATGCTCTGCTGACAGAAGGAGAATCTAGCTTCTTAGGTGTTTTTCTAAATAAGAATACTTAGGTATTTCCTACTCCTTTCTTCTTCCTTAGAAGCTTCTCGAGTCTTTCTGATAAAAAGTCCTGTGATCCAGGTATCTTCCACCTTTGTGGTTCCTGATCATCTTGGTGATATGTTTTTGGCCGTGTCCATGAGGAATTTGTAGTTTCTAAATCACTGCACACATTTTATACCTGAATAAAAGAGAAATATGCTTAGATGCCATTGTGCTTGATTGAGTCTTTATGCATGATGATCTGAAAGTGCTTATGTGAGGCATTATGAACAATTAATGACTTACTCATCTCTGACTTAAGGTGGTGTAGGGTATATTACCTGGGGCTGATGAAAGGCATCTTATAGGTGTAAAATGTTATTAGTTTTTAGGGAAGGGATAAGATTGGAAGCATAACCTAGCCCCGGTAAAATACTCATTCTTGGGTAAGCTGCTTGCAGTTCAAATTGCAGTAGCAAACAGGCTTTTGGTCCCCACTCACATTAATCTTTTAAGAAGAAATGAAGCCTAGAAACTCATATATATTCAAGTGGGGATGATGCCTGGGACATATACTGTAGGCATCTTAGGAATCAGAGTGGGGACTGAATCTAGAGATGCACCCACTGGCTTGTCTGGGTGACCTTCAGCCAGCTGCTGAGTGGAGGGGGTGTGGAAGATGGTGTGGGGCTGGGCAGAAGGCTTTGTCTGGCTCCAGGAGGCACCTCATCAGGAAAGGATGAGACATGCATCTCTGACTGATGGGCTGTTAGAGGTTTAAAATGTTTGCCTTGGGTGACCTTAGGGAAAAACACCATACTCTCTGGCTTAATGTGAATTAAATTTTTCGATTACTCTAGAGGAAGGAAAGGCAGCGGCTCCAAGCATGCTTATTTGTGGAAAGTAAAATGAAATTAAACACTCCAGCAGAAGGAATCTTAGCAGCTCGCTGATCTCAGGGCATCGCCCCTTGCCACTCAACGGCAGCGAAAATTTGATTTGAGGGTAACGGATATTTTAAATGGAGTGTCCTGAATCCATCTAAACATGTTTTTATTCTGAGAGAATAACTATACTAATTTATATATCCTGGGAAAGAAATGAGGCATTTTAATATTTTTTTCTTCCTTCAAGGAGAGTGCTATAGATCTCTTGACTAATGGAAGGAAAATTTAATATTGGAATGTATGGTCCTCCTGTTGGCTGACATTTCGTGGTTTGCCATATACATGCAGGGAGAAGATCCCTTCTGGGTCATAGGATGCTCAGATAAAAAATGGGATTTCTGGGAATGGAATAAAGTCTTATTGTTTTCATAAAAGTGAAAATCTGGGAGACCCTTTCCTTCCCTTTGAAAAAGGACAAGAAAAAGTGTGTGTGTGTGTGTGTGTGTGTGTGTGTGTGTGTGTGTGTGTGTTTCATTAAATTGTGGGCAAGCAATCTTGGTTATATATCAGAGATCCCATGGTATATTGTATGTATGTAGGTGTATTTAAAGTCTGGAAGCAAGATCCATAGAACGATGTATCATCATCGTTGGGGGATCCTGTGAATCTGCTAACTCTATGAGTTTGGAGTGGTTTGGGCTTCACGATTCTTGGCTAGAGCAGGAGAATATTGAGTGTGGTGCATGATTTTAGTGGTTTTGAATATTCCTCATAGCCTTTGTTTGGGGATTTCATGAAGAAGCAAACTAAGAAAAGATGAAGGAAGGCAGCAAAACGAAAAGTATTCCATAATACATTCATTTTTTTGAAGTGTGCTGATGTTTGAAACAAAAGTTTCCATTTCTGGTTAAGGCTTGAGCAGGTGGAAATGAGCTGTTCATGTGAGAAAACTTGAATTTTTAGTCACTAAGCAAGACTCTAAAAAAGGAAGCGGGGTAAAACAACCCTCCAGCCACCCTCCAGCCCACATGCCACTGATATGTTGCCGCCATCTTGTGTCTCCTTGACTGCCTCCAAGGCTGCTCGGCCCTACCACTGGTAATGGGTACAGTTGCTCTGAGAAAAATAAAACTTAGAATGTTGTTATGTTACTATTGGTATGTTTGTAAGATTAGAACTAGGTGCTAGGGAGGAAGAGAGGATGAAAGAAAGAAAAGGAGCAGGAGGAGAAGGAGAGAAAGGAGAGGAAAGGACAACAAAAGCGAGGATGAGAAGAGGAAAGAGACAGTGATGCCATATCCGGGACACATTTACACTAAAAGTTATTCACCATTTATCCACAACTCAAGTTTAACTGAGTGTCTTGGATTTTATGCGGCCATTCCAACTATGTTCCCAGCCAAAGGCTGAGCATTTTCCACATATCATCTCATTTAAGCTGCACAGAACTGCTGTCAGGTAACAACAACTGCCCTTTGCTTCTAGATGAGGAGGCTGAGACTCAAAGCAGTACAAAGACTGACTCAAGTTCACCTCGCTGGTGAGGGAGGGAGCCAGGCTAAGAACCCAGGCAGAGCCTACCCCTTGGAGCCCTAGAAAAAGAAAGAAAACGAAGGAGAGCAAGTCCACCCTGGGATATTTCTAAACAATTTAACAGAAACTTTAGTGCAACAAAAGTGAAACCAATTAGCAAGACCCACAGTCTCTCAAGATTGTCAACAGCTACTTCCTTGTTGGCAAGTTACCTCCTTTGGGGAGCTCTGTTTAAATTGTAATCCCAGATCTTTGACCAAGGAGACATCCTCTCTGTCTCCTGTTGGTGGAGTAAATTAAAAATTTTCCTATATTCTGAGTGGAGAAACGAAACCTTTGTGGTAAATCTCATACAAATGTACCCTGGAGATGAGAAATTGCATTCAAGCCTCA
This sequence comes from Herpailurus yagouaroundi, assembly GCF_014898765.1. Classification (NCBI taxonomy): domain Eukaryota; kingdom Metazoa; phylum Chordata; class Mammalia; order Carnivora; family Felidae; genus Herpailurus; species Herpailurus yagouaroundi. The sequence continues at coordinate 14,204,170 of NW_024412415.1, read as the reverse complement.
GCCGTCTATATTAATTATGAGAAAGGACAGTGCGATTTGGGAAAAAATATGAATTATGAATTACTTCTAGGTGCTGCATGCTGGGAAAGACACTGACAAGCCAGAATGCAGCTGAGGCCCGTGTGACTGGGCCACTGGCGGTGGCAGGTGGGTGTGCTTAGTGAGGGCTATAAGGCCCCTGAACACAGTTTGTGAGGAATAAAGGACCAGCAGTGGTTAGCCTGGAAATAGACAACTAAGGGGAAATACCACAGCTCCCGAATTACACGAAAAGCTATCGGTTCTAATTTCTAGCACCTAGAATTCTGTTACTACAAAGGATAGAATCGGGCAATAAGTAAAGTTTTATAGTGGTAGGTTTCTACTCAATGCAGAAGATCATTTTCTAGAAGCCAGGGTGGTCTAATGGCAGGATGGGTGACCCCTGGAAATAGTTCTATCATCTTTTACTGCAAGCCTTCCTGCTACACCTGTATGTCAGCCATCTGGGATCCTCTAGGGAAGATTTCTGAGTTGAGCGAACAGCTTGACCACACACACACATGTGCGTACACACACTTCCACCAATATGTATGGATTTAAGAAATCACATTTGGCTAACAAATAGAACTTGAAAAGGTAAAGCACCTCTCAAGTCTGTTCTTTTGGGTCCATCCCTACTGCCATCCTCTTTCTGGGCCCTTCCTTTCTTCCCCGGATAACTGCCCAAACCTAATTGTTCTTCCTCCTTCCAACCCCTTTTCTCTATAATCAGTTTTCCACAGCACCTCAAGTGTGTTCTTTTCTCAATTCAAATATATTAATTGTATTCTCTTGCTGACAAAACTTCAGAGGTCCCCATCAACCATAGGGAACATGTTTGAGTTGCCTCGGCCTGGTCTACAAGGCTGCTGCAGCCATGGTTCCTGCTGTTCCCACTTTTGCTCCCAGCCACATGCTGCTTGAGCCCCTGTCAGAGCTGTGGTGCCGTATGTCTCCTTCCTTCACATGCATTCTCTGTCTTTGTGAAGGCCTTTCTGCCTCTTAGAACCTAGCTCAGAGTGTGCCTTTGGAAAGCTGTAAAATGCACGCCTACCCTCACATTTGTGAGTCCCAGAGCAACAGTATAAGTGAAGGCCCATATACCATATGTCTAAATATTTAACAATTATAAATCAAGCTAACAAACTGTTCTGTAAAATAAGTGCTCTCTTCCTACCTTGATAAACATATCCTCATCAGGGCAATACCAAATATGCATCAAGTTCTGTTTTTAATGACTGAAAATAGGCAAAATACCAAAGATGACTGAATTTAATTATTAATGCACATGTCTGAGAACTCTCTTGATGAGTTGGTGACATTTGCATGAGAATAAAATGAAGACATACATAATTCATAAATTACCATATATTTATTCCATTAAATTTATTCTCTTCACTTAACTTGAGCAAAAATCCCTAATTATGTGATTTTCACATAATTTGAGTTCTATTCATAGAAATCATCTAAAGGATTAAAAACATAGTTGTATTCAAGATATATTTTAAATGTATTTTAATGTATTTTCATGAAAAGATAAATGAACATCAAAGTCAAAATATAATATTTGAATTATTTTTATGTATATTTTCAAAATGTTTTAATGCAATCAGAAATAAAACTAACATTTTCAATTTTGATTTTTGAATAGTGCACTAAATCTTATTAGATGTTTCCTAAAAGAAATTTGTATTTCTAGCATTCAATGTCCATCTGGGCATTAGTATAAAACCTCAGTATCATTCTTGAAGCATTATATATATATATATATATATATATATATATATATATACACACACACACATATATATATACACACACACACATTATATATATATAAAAGTATATATATAAAGTATATATATAAAATATATATATAAAAAATATATAATATATATAATATATATATAAATATATATATTAAGTATATATATACACTTAAAAGCATATATATTTATATATATATGATACATATATATTTAAAAGCAATATGCATTAACCATTACAAAACATTCCTCAATCGCCACATGCAACTGTTGTGAAAACCTTTGTAATTCACGAGTTCATGTGGAACTACACACTGAAATGTGAACGGAAGCAGGAAAAAGCACTCTCAATGCTACTGGGAAATAGTACTTCATTATGAAGAATTCCACTGTTCACACTTAGAGAAAGGATTTGACAACTTAATTAGTCTTTTCTCTTAGCTAAGCACAATTCCTCCCCACACCCCAAAGCTGTGTCTGCTTCCAAGTGTCTGACAAGTGGCAAAATCCACAAACCTTCATGGCATTCAGCTGCACTTGCCTTTTGTTTCTTGTTTGTTTTTCACTGACATATAATTGACATATCCCATATAAGTTTCAGGTGTACAACATAATGATTCGATATCTGTTTATATTGCAAAATGAGAACTTAGGGCTAGAGATGCAAAGTAGCATTTGCTGAGACCCAAACGGTGTTAGTTTACCAGAGCAGATGTTTAAATTTTCGGGTCAGGCTGTGTCCGTGCTAAGTGCCAGATCTTGAGTGACCAGGCTGTCCATGTGTTCTTTAACATATTTACTGCTGGTGTTTTCTCTAATTCATCCAGGACACAAGACCTTTTTGCCCCAGCCTAAGGGGTATACTGATCAAATCTCTCGTTTACGTGGATGTATTTAAAACAGTGTGATCTCTTTTGTATGTAAGGCATTATTGCAATCTTGTTCGTTATTTCAAATTCATAGCCCAAAGTCCTAAAGGCCTGGTAGTAAGAGCCAGAAGTAGGGATAAAGAGGGCCTGGCATTGATTTCTAGCTCTGGCACTAATTCGCTGTATGAATTTGTGCAAATCGGAGTCTCCATTTTCTCAACATAAAAAAAAAAGTAGGGGGGGGTTGGAAATGAGGGTAATTGTGAAGATTAAACAAGGTAAAGTAAGTGGAAGGTTTTTGTAATGAAGAAGCAGTTTGTAAATTAAAGGATTTCTTTGGGATAGCCTTGTATTCATTTTCTAAGCCTATCATAACAAAGTACCATAGACTGGGTGTCGTAACAGAAATTTATTTCTGCCTGCAGGCTGGAAGTCCAAGACCATGGTGTCAACAGAGGTGGCCTCTGTGGCCTCTCTCCTTGGCTTGTAGATGACTGTCTTCATCCAGTGGTCTTTCCTCTGGACGTGGCCTGTGTCCCCATCTGTTCTTCTTGTAAGGATATCAATGATACAGGATTAGGGACCACCCCAATGGCCTCTTTTACCCTTAATTACCTCTTTAATGATCCGATCTCCAGATACAGTCACATTCTGAGGTACTGGGGGTTAGGACTTCAACAGTTTCGTCCATAACAAACTTCATTTACTTTCTTTGAAGTGAGTTTCAGATTCTATTTGAATTATCCTAATTCCAATGTGACAATTGGAATTTGCCACTTCCTGGCAAATTACTACCCTTTGAAATAGTTTCTGTTGAGGGTAGCTGTGGGAAATACTGGAAAAAAGTTATTACAACATCAGTTTATTTGAAACTCCATGAACACCTTCCTGTAGTGGATAAGCTGACTGAACATGCTGGGACATCAGGCCTGATGGGATCTGTAACATGCTCCTGTTGCTTCTGAGAAATTCAGATGTTTTCCTGAAATGTGTAAAAGGAAGGCCTTCAGCTATGGGTGAGGCTGGGGGAAGGTCTTCCTATTTCTGGAGGTGACAGTGGGTGGAGCATGAGTGTAGAGGTGACATGTGGGTGGATCTGAATAAGTGTTCAGGGGCCTCAGAGCCTAAGGGTGCCCAGTGTGGATAAAGTATCTGTGTAAGCAGCACACGTGGTCTGTCCTGTGGCCTTCTGCATCCAGTTCTTGTCCACCATTTTCGAAGCAGTGAAGGAAAGTCTTATAGTTCCCAGAGTTCTTGGCTATTGGGGAATAATTTTTCTTTTCAGCTGATTTAAACCAGATCCATGGAAAACCTAGGATTGAGCAGAGAGTTACTCTGGCTCTTGAGAATCTAGGGGTATATATAGGGACACTTTTCTACTTTTTATGGATGTGAAAGGAAAATAGGAACTATTGTAATGTAATATTTCTCAGCCTTGTATAAAGTTTTGACCCTTTTAAAAGGAAAAATCATTTTCATTGTTCCTAGTATTGTGAACATAAATTATTGTGTTTCAATATAAAATTAAGGATAAATTTATATGCTTCCATACAACCTTTCTAGCTATGAAACCCAAACAAATTGACAAATATCATACAAACAAATCCACAAAAGCCATCACATTCAAATTAACATTAATTTAACATGAAAAATAATCTTTTACTATAAAAAGATGAAACATGTATAGTGTTTCTTTTTTTTGACAGTATTCTTTTGACCTCGAGAATGAAGATATTTACATTTGAGTCAACATCATGATAATTTTTACTGATCAAATTTTATATGTGAGTTTGATAGAACAATATAATAGTGCACCTCAAAATAAAACTTAACAAGAATGCACTCAGTGCTTTTTCGTATATTCACAGAATTGTGCAGTCATCACCTAAATCTAATTTTAGAACATTTTTATTATCCCAAGAAAAAATCCTGTACCCAATAGCTGTCACTATACATTCCTCCACCCTTGTACCCCTCCTGGTCCCAGGAAATCCCTAATCTATTTTATGTCTCTACGAATTTGCCTGTTCTAGACATTCCATATACTGAAATCCTATCAAATGTGGCCCTTTGTGTCTGGGTTCTTCTAATTAGCATAGTGTTTTCAAGGTTCATCCGTGTTGAAGAATGTGTCAGCACTTTTTATGGCTGAATAATATTCCATTGCATGGTTATATCCCACATTGATTTATCCATTTTTCTGTTGATAGACATTAGGTTTGCTTCCAATTTTGGCTGTAATGAATAATATTGCTATGAACGATTGTGTGCATGTTTTTCTGTGGACATAGGTTTTCCCTTTGTGTGTGTGTGTGAAAATACCTAGATGTGGAGTTGCTGGGTCATATGGAAACTCGCTATTTAACATTTTGAGGAACTTGCAAACTATTTTAGAAAGCAGCTGGCCCCTTTTACGTCCCTACCAGAAATGTTGGAGGGCCCCAATTGCTCCCTTCCTCTTCAACACTTGTTATTGTGTGTCTTTTTTGCTTATAGTTACTCCAGTAGGTGTGAAGTTGTATTTCACCATGGTTTGGATTTGCATTTCCTGAATGACTAATGATGTTGGGCATCTTTTCATGTGTTTAGTGGCCATTTACATATTTTCTTTGGAGAAATGTTTATTCAGAGCCTTGTGCATTCTAAATTTGGTTATTGAAACTCAAGTGTGTTTTAAGTGGGCATTTTATGAAAACAAGAAAGTGAGGCGGCAATGTGCTGTGGTTCCTAAGAGCTCAGGCTCTGTGACCTACCACCTCTGCATCCTAGGTAAGCTTTTAACAGCTTGGAGTTTCAGCCTCCTCACCTATAGAGCAGGATTACTATCCGCTAGAGCCGCGGTGAGGATCAACTAAAATCATATGCATAAAACCTCAGGGAAAGCTGCTGGCGTGTGGTAAGTGCTCAATAAACAGGAATTATTGTGAACACCACAGCTCCACAGCTCGTCCTGGCACTAAATCCCAAATGACTCTGCCCTCTTCTTTATAGTTTTGGAGTGTGAGAGCCACCTGGGGAATGGTGCCAGATGCATGAAAACAGACTTCTAAAGAATAGGTAGGTATATTCAAAATACACAGATACGAAGGAGACGATACTTGGGGTAGAGAGAATGAAATGAGTAAAGGCATAGAAATAGAACTATGTAGGGGCCTCTATGGTGACTAACAATGAGATCAGTTGAAAGCTCTTTAGGAGACATGGAAGGGACTGGACTAAATTAGACTGGAAAGAGAGAGGCTGGGGGCAGCCCTGCTAGACTCAGATCCCCACATGGGAGCCATAACCTTGGTCTGGTGCTCAAGGTCAAAGGCAGAGTGGTTGCTCTTGACTCAGGTGTGTGGGCTGGGATGCCAGGCAGTGGGAAGGAGGTGGCCATGTTGCAAAGCTTGACCCATAGCTTCGTGGAGCTATTTTACTATTCAATGAGCCTGCTGCACAGTCAGAGGCAGGACCTGAGCCTCTCTCTGTAGGACATTAGGGAAAAGTCTTCACAGGCTGTCTTGACGGAGCACTGGGCAGGCCAAGCAGACACTGAAGGAGGAGTGCACTGTAGGGCCCGGTCTCTCATTGTTCTCAAAGAGCCTGAGGATGCAACTTCTTTGTGTTCTCCATAGGGTCGTCACTCACTTGGGTCCCCTAGGCCCATGAATAAGGACAGACACGAAGTTTGTCATTGTTTCTGTTGTTTTCAGTATCTAAAGTGTTACCACTCTTCTCTGTGCTTAAGCCAAGCAGCTGCCGGCCCTGGTGATTAGATGAATTTACCTGGGTGAATGCATGGCTTCATTTCTCTCTCTCTTAAACTTTTACAATCTTCATTCTACTTTTATTTTTTACAGAGGCTCTATGATTTTTGTTTTAATGTTTTAAACAATTTTAATCAAAGTTTGGAGGATAACAAGATTACATTAATTTCAGGTGTACTTTCTCTTTGTCGTAGGATTTTGTGACATTTTGTACCTCAAATCAAGACTCAGAGCAGCTCCCTTACTCATCCCAAACCCCAGAAAGTCACCAGGGACCCTGGGAATTGATTCATTTGTTCTCCAAGCCTGTGCATTTTTTTTTCAAAAGACAAATTGACCTCTGTTCTATTACAATGAATTAGTTGGCACTAATTTATAGTCACTTTGCTTCCCATCAAATGACTATTAGAAGTAATAAAAGACTGGATAAAGGCTATCCACAAACTCCTAAACTGGAAATATCTGTGGCCAATTGTCTTCACACTTTTAAATCCCATTTAGCAGCTGGTAACCATTCCCTTGCATGGTGTTAGATGCACCGTAATCTTTCTGTGTTTCCTGAGCATTGGAAAAAGAAATATTGTGTGTATGGTTTTCCAACAGAAAAGGTCTGTGTTTCAGCACATGGCCGGAGCATGTGCGAACACACCAGGCTCAGGTAGGAGAGATTTTCCAATACCGCCTTCCAGTCTCTACTCTTACCCCCACTGTGAGGGTTCATTTCTTAGGGCAAAGTGTGTCCTCTGAAAAGTCACGTAGCTGTTGGCAGCAAGAGGTGCTCTCCCAGCAGTGAGGGCTCCTGCCTCGCTCCTACAGGCCGGCTCACCTCTCTCTGAGTCCTTGGACCTTGAGGACAAGGACGAGAAAGCAGTAGTGAGGGAGAACGTGCAAAAGGAAAATCACATTTACAAGGCCTAGGGGCAATGTCTCCAGATGACAAGATCATAGGGAACACCCCAGACACAACCCTTAAAACCTTGTCCATGGCTGGAAAGGATAGATAACATTTGTGTGTTTTGCTCACTATTTCTGTTTTCACTGGTTTCTCATATTTATGGGTGCTCATGTTCAGGCAAACTTCTGGCTGCTTCTGAGTCAGGGAGACCGTCAAGGAGGAGGGTTAGGGTTTGAATAAGTTTTTTTGCAGAGGTGAGGAAGGTTGTGTGGAGGGCATGTAAGGTGGAAATAGCCTGGATTGAGGACTAAAGAAAGGGATTTAAAAAATGAAAGAAAAGTAATGTGCATAAGTGAAAAATGGAACAGAGCCATGCCAGAGAGGTAGGTCAAGTCAGGCATCTTCTAGATTTGGTCAATGACATATGGAAGGCTAAGTTCAACCCATGGGCACCTTCAGTGATACTGCTCAGGGGCTAACCTGAAGGCGCCTGGGCTCTGGTATTTCCTAGTGGTAAGAACACAGGCAAATCATGCGTATCCTTGAACGTCAATCATCTCAAGTATAAACATTCACTGATGTTACCCATCTATCACAGATCAGTATCATAGATCACTAACTCAGTAAATGAATGGGTGAGCCCTGGCACTGTCCCAGTCACCTGCTCTATCCAGGGAACTTCAAGGGGGCTAGACAAGTTAAAAGCATGGCTCCTGGCTGGGTTTGCCAACACTGTTGCTGAACAAACTCAGACAAACTCAATCAAGAGATGGTGGGGAAAGGGTTGGAAAAGAGAAGGGGAGAAATTTATTTCGGGTGTCTGCAGCCAAGGGAGGTGGCACACTCAAGCTTAACAGCCACCCTCTCCACCAGAAAGATGAACACCTAGAGTTTATAGGAGGGATTCAGGTGCAAGATGGCAGGCAGAGAGCATGTGATCGTGGATGGGGGTTGCTAGGTGTTTAGTCCATTATCAAAAGAAGTGGACATGTGGGGTGTGGTCTTCTAGGCTGTCAGGGCTTTCAGGGTCTGGTGTCTTGGAATGTTCCTGGTCATTGCAAAACACCTTCATCGATGCCTCAAGAAAGCACAGTAAGAAATAAGCACCGTGGGTTTTGGTTAGAGCATGAGTTAAGTGGTCTTGTCTATTTCTGGTTTTAACTATTGAGGTCTTTGGTTGAGCAAGAGGGCTTGCTGACACTAATAATAATAACTAACAAGTATATTGTCATAGGAATCAAATAAGATCATGCATGTGAAAGCATTTTGTAAACTATAAGCACCATTTAATGTAAGATATGAGTGCATACCACCTGACTTTCATTATTTACATGAACCAAGCCAGAGGCTGGTCAGATATTACAGTGTGCCTTCAAAGAGTGCATTATTATTGTTTCCAACTTCATAGTAATTTGGACTATGTCAACAGGCTAGCTTAGTGAAAGATGCTGGAATATTCTCTTGTGGTGTGGTAGCAAATAGTGGCAGTCTTAGTTTAAAAAAATGCAAATCTTCCTGCTTTCTAAGTTCTTATAATGCTTCCCAACCTAGCCCATGGTCTGCGTGAGGCACAGATATAAATACTCTGGTAACAGCTCAGGAAGGAACCCTGGTTTCCCATCCCACCAATTCTTTCTTCCTGGAAAATTGGTCACTCTTAGTCATCCTACTTAGAGGATAGAGTTCATTTGGAGGAAAATGCATGTTTGTACTCTGGTTTCAGGGAAGACAAATGAGAGAGTGCAGTATAAGGGCTTGTGAATTATAAAGTGCTACAGACAAGTGCTATGTCAGTCACAGAGGCATCTCGTTGTATTGAAAATAAATGGTATCTCAAGTCGGAGGAGCTGAGTTCAAGTCCTGACTCGAACACTGTCTGTATGATCTGGGGCAAATAGGTTAACCTGCCAGTTCCCTGACTGTGTTCTCTGAAAAAGGTGGAAAATGTGGGAAATACCTATCTTAGCAATGCACAGGATGGGGTGAGGACAAAATGTGTGACAACTGTCACGTGTGGATGTATTTGAATATAAAGATGTGAGCCTGTTGTCCACACTCTGTCCTCCTGGGGAGGCCTACAGGTTCTTTCTGCACAAGGTCTGCACCTAGGTTATATGTGTCTGAACCTCACTGAGTCCTGATTGTTGATTCAATAGTCATAACCTTGAAAATCCTCATGACGTTTTAGACCAAGTGATTGTGAAGAGACAAGAAGTGTCATTTCCCAGGATGGAGCCCAGGTCTGTGCTGCTACTTCTAAACGAAGGCGATCTCTGGTAATCTTTGGTTTTGAAGACTGCTTTTGTGCACTTTCCATCATCTTTATGATGAGAAAGATGTCCTCTGTGTAGCATCCGCAGAGCCTCAGCTGAGAAGTGAGTTGCTTTAAAACATTTCATTTCAGATTACTCATAAAGATTTCAGTGGCACTGTTCCTTCATTGCACCTGGTAGTGAATTTTCTTCACGACCACAATAGCATGAGTATCATCTTTGGAGCCTAAATACTGCAGTTTGAAAGTCCCTTGAACCTGAAATAAAACACTTGTTCTCGTTAAAGTGTGAGCTTTTCTATGGCTTGGCTTAAATTCCTTTTAAATCTGTTTTGAAATGCAGCTTATGTTAGCCAGTCAAGGATATTTTTCCCTGCCCTCTGCTTCTTCTCTAGGACCCAGAGTGGTTGGTCAGTTCAAGTACACAAGGCAGCCGCAGACTTGATTTGACTGACAGTTTAGGGGAACTCCTGGCCCAGCATGTTAAGTGAAATGGAGTTGGCATTTAGTATGATGCCTTGCTATCTGGAAAAATCTGTCCTTACAGGACCAGGAGTTTTCATTCACCTGAAGAACGCTGACATCTTTCAATACTTATGATGCATTGCTAACACGTTTTCTCCTTTTTTGGCCAGTGCCAACTGGAAAGCATTTTTCAACTGGTGGGACATGACTGACATTTTTGCTTTGCAGGAGAAGAGGCAATATCTTTAGGACATATCACTATTCTTTTTCATTTTCTTTTTAAAAATTATTTTAAATTTTTTAATGTTTATTTTTGAGAGAGAGACAGAATGCAAGTGGGGAGGGTCAGAGAGAGAGGGAGACACAGAATCTGAAGCAGGCTCCAGTCTCCGAGCTGTCAGCACAGAGCCCTATGCGGGGCTCACACTCGTGAACTGTGAGATCATGACCTGAGCTGAAGTCAGATGCTCAACCAATGGAGCCACCCAGGTGCCCTGCTATTATTTTTCTTAATACTAAAATTTTAGGGCCTTGGTTACAAATACATATATGAGGCCTTAACTTAAAAATATTAATGAAATGAGCATGATTCTGTCCTGTTGGGAAGCAGAGTGTTGTGGAAAGGGGCCTGGTTGTGAAATCAAAAGGTTTGGGCTTGCCTCCTGGATATCCTGCTAATTAGCTAGATGACCTTGGGCAAGACAGTTAGCCTTTATAAGTCTTAATTTCTTGCTTTGTGAAGTGGGGCATGATAAGGATGGTTGGGATTTCAAATGACTAATGGATATGATTGTGGGGTGGTATGTAAGTGAAAGATCATCATCAAGAACCTTTATCTTTAGAGCTGCTTTGTCGTTGGAAAGTACATTTTGATTTTGGGGGTTTGGTCAATAGATTTCCTATGATCCTTGCTCTTCTAATTTCAGAGGATAGTGCAAAATCTCAGGGCTTCATGTCAAGCTTTCCAATGGTGCCATTATATGATGATGAGGAGGAGGAGGAGGAGAAGATTCCCTGAGGGAGAAATTTTCACTCAGCTGGATGACGCCTTTCTAAAATCCTTCCAATCCTAAAGTCTTGTTATGATAATATTCAAGCACTAACAATTGCAATTAATCTAAGGGCCTCATGAAACTTAGACATTGTCTTATTCATTCACATCACAGAGAGAGGGAGAACAGCTAGGGAACAGGTGACACTGTGCCCAGGGCTTGACATACAATAGTTGCTTGGTTGTTTTAGCTGACTGAGTATCATTATAGCTTCTCTTTAGGTCTTTTGAGTCAATCCAGTTTAACTGATACTAAGGTAAGCAGGGACCTAAGTGTTATGCAAGGTACAAAATTATAGAACTCATCAGGCGTTAACAATCGAGTTAATCCCTTCTTCTGCTGTACTGCCTCTCTGTTACCTGTTATCTGTATCTGTATCTATATCTACATCTATATCTCTCCTGGAAGGGGACTGTGTCTTTGAGATCTTTTTTTTTTTTTTTTTTTTTAAATTTTTTTTCCCAATGTTTATTTATTTTTGGGACAGAGAGAGACAGAGCATGAACGGGGGAGGGGCAGAGAGAGAGGGAGACACAGAATCGGAAACAGGCTCCAGGCTCTGAGCCATCTGCCCAGAGCCCGACGCGGGGCTCGAACTCACGGACCGTGAGATCGTGACCTGGCTGAAGTCGGACGCTTAACCGACTGCGCCACCCAGGCGCCCCTGTGTCTTTGAGATCTTAAAAGAAAGAGTCCCACTGCTTCCATCATCTGACTCAACCAGAAGCATTTCTGGCTGCCTAAAGCTTGGGCCTGCGGAGGACTGAGATCTGTAGTTGGCATCTCCAGAACAAACAATAGAGTTTACTGGGTACGTCTGGCAGAAGGGTAGATTGGTGGAAAGCAGGACAGCTTTGGCATCAGGGAATCACTCTTGTGGGAGGGTCTACCGAGTCATAATCTCCAACCACAGTAGCTGCTGACTGGTTGGGACCACCTTTTCTCCTTCATCACATGGTCTCTGTGTCACCTTATAAGGAAAGGTCAGACTCACCTTCTGATGAGGCCATAGTAACAGCTGCTGTTGCCATGGGCGCATGGATTCTTCCAGCTTGCTCATTCATTCACTCACTCATTCCACAAATATTTATTAAGTGTCTACTATGGAATAGTTCAAAATATTCATGGCAAAATGGTGAACAAAACCACATAATCTTTGCTTTCCTGGAGTTTCCAATGTATTGTGAAAGAAACACATGGATGAAAGTTGTCTCTGCAGTGGGCATGTCACGCCTGTGACAAGTGCTGGAAGGGAGGGGATTCGGTCTAGAGGGAGAGGTCAGGGAAGGCTGAAAGAGGAGAGGAGGAAAACAAGGAAAATGGGGTCTGGGGGAGCTTTCAAGGCAGAAGGCACATGGCACACCAAGGTCTGTCACTTTGGTGGTCTGAAAGAGGGTGATGTCTGAAGGACTGAAGGTGAGGAGAAGTGAAGGTGAGGTGCGATTGGTGAGGGAGAGGTGATTAGGGTCAGGGTTTGGGACCCGAAGTCTATGGACAATGAGAAGACAAAAAGGGCTTAGCACAGGAGCTCTCCCTGCACGTTGGAGAAGGACTGAGGGGGGTACCTGACAGGTGCAGGGACCCCAGGTAGGCTATTGTCTCAGTCTAGGAGAGAGAGAAGCAGCCGTGGAGCAGGGTACTGGCCAAGGAAGGCAGGAGGTGGGAAGACTGAGAGACATCCAGCAGGCAAGGCCTTGGAGAAGGTTTGATTAAAAGGGGAGGGAGAGAGTAGGGTGCCTGGGTGGCTCAGTCAGTTAAGCGTCCGACCTCGGCTCAGGTCATGGTCTCATGGTTTGTGGGTTCAAGCCCCACATCAGGCTGTGTGCTGACAGTGTGGAGTCTACTTGGGATTCTCTCTCTCTCCCTCTCTCTCTCTGCCCCATCCTTGTTCTCTCTCTCTCTCTCTTTCTCTCTCTCTCTTGCTCTCAAAATAAATAAATAAACTTAAAAAAAAAAAACCCCAAAAACAAAAACAAGGGGAGGAAGAGAGAGAAGGAGACAGACGGATGCCCAGGTGGGCCAGGGAGGCCAGAAATGGAAGCAAGATCAGAGCTGGAGGAGGCAGAATGCAGGCAGCAGGGAAAAAGTGATAGGAAGGCTCTTGTTCAATTTTTATTCCTTCTGCTTATAAATGCCACTCTAAGCCCGATTTGTCCGATTTGGTTTCAACTTTAAGCAATTTTGCCTTAGAGTTTAACTGTGAGGGGTTATTTAGTTCAGTTTTCAGTTTACTTTTCTGGTCTGCAGGCACATGGCCATGTCTACAAATGCGGACACAGGAAAGGGGACCTTGATACTTGGTCCTTCAGTCCAGAGTTTCTTCCTCTCTTCTGGAATGTGGCTTTCAAGGCAGTCTTCCCCCAGATGCCCCATTTCTCCTCACTAACTTTCACCAATGACTGAGCAAGTTTAGTTAGCCTGAGGTTGCTAAAAGCCTTTCCAGTTTTTGTTTTTCCGCTCAGTAGCCATTCTCCCCTCAGGCAATCTGCTGGGCTTCTTCCAGGCTGAATGGTCTCTGTGACCCAGGAGGTGCCTTCAGGAATCAGGGAGGGTGGGAGCCGGCTCCAGGCAGCTTTCATTTTTTCTCATCCAACCGAGTCCTAACAGAATCCTACCGCATCCCAGCCCATGCAAGTTTCAAATTGCTATTTAGGGCCAAGTGGCCTACAGTGACAGTGCATATTACTTTTATTGTATTAAAGAGAGGTTGGTATTAGATGAAAACTTTGACATTTGGTGTGAGAAAACTATTTTTTTTTTTTTTTTGCATGGACTTCACTGTTCCTAATACGTCTGTCCATTTTTTCATTCAATTAGTGAACGAATACAAATCTCCTGAGCCATTTCCCACGTGCCAGGAATAGTGTTGAAGATGAGGAAGGGGGGAGATGTGAGGGATGACTGTCAGCAGCCCCGGCAGTGTTTCTCAAAGTCCTCCCTGGAGTACTCCCACGGTCCCAGAGACCCAGGGATAATGCAGGCGCAAGTCTTGGCTCTGGTTGTGGCAGAATAACTTCCCATAATCCCCCTTGATATTTGTTTGAGGTCCTCTGTCTCAGTTTAAAATGTCATGTACGCTTTGCACATAGCTCTCTGATGTCTTTAATGTTTAAATATTAAAAATGGCACCCACTGTAAAAAGAAAACAGTTGCCCCAGTTAAGTACATCCTACTTATCCTGAGTCCCTTTGCCTATGCCTGTGCACCCCCACACAGATATATCTCAAGAAAGACAAGAAGAGAACTCAAAGTCTGGTGGGAGGGACAGCCAGACCAACATGAGAACAATGCCAAGGAGAAGATAAGCAATTATAGAAACAGATGCTAAAACTGGGTCTTGAAGAAAGGGCTCCCGATTTTGAGGGCCGGGGGGTGGGGGGGGAGCATTTGGGGAAGTGAGGATTGCTTATGTAAGTGTGTGGAGGTCTGAAATAAAGTGACTTGTGTCGGGAATAAGTTGCAAGAGCACAGTTGGTGGTGAAGGAATGAGCCAGGAGAGTCAATGGCAGCCTCCAGCGCAAAGGGCGGTGAATGTCACCTGCGAGTCTGAACCAGATCCAGAGCCGCTGATTTGTAAGCAACCAGAAGCATTTGAAGTTTTTCCCAGGTGGGTTTGTGAGCTAGAAATGTCACGGAATAGGAGCCTACCTCAGAGGGAAGGGCAGTTCAGAGTTCAATGCCAGGATTCCCTTCACTCTTGGACTATCTGGAATGTGGAATGTGGGTGAGAAGCGGGACCACCCACCCACTTCGGGTGCTGATTAAGTCAGGGGTGGGGAGTCTGGCCATCTGTGTGTTCAAACATCTCATTTCAAATCTGAAAACAAATAGCCAGGTTGGGGACTCTCTGATCTTCTGGAACCCTTTCCTAATGCACAAGAGCCGAGACGGAAGCCTAGAGAGGCAAAGCCACCTGCCAGTGTCACCTCACTCATTATCGGGACTCAAACTCTGCTCCCCAGTCACGAGTTGCCCCCAGGCATCCAGGCTGGGAGTCTTTCTGTTCACCTGCTCCCTTGTGTACTTCTCCGTAAATGAAGGCATGTGGGAGGACAGAGTTGTTTTGCAGGGCACTGGAAGTTTTGTGTCCCAGCCAAGGTCAGTTTAGCACTCTTATTAACATACTGTAGATAATGGTTGTCTAAAAGTCTGAGGGCATAAATATTTTAATGTAGCCATACTGTGTCGCTGTTTCTTTCAGACCTGCACTTCAATTTTTATTTACTTTTATATGTTGTTGGCATAGGGCCACAAGGTTTTCCATCAACAGAAATGGCTGCTGATGGAGGCGATTTGCTTTCTCCCCAGCACTGAAGAGAGACCCATTCTCCAAAGCAGGTGTTTTTAGATCAAGATGGGCTGTTGGATGATACAGTGGGGAATACACTTAGTAAAGCAATGCCATAAATTGGGCTAGTGTCGGCTTCCTGATTTAATGCTTTGCTCTATTTGGCCATGAATTATATATTCTTTTCCAGATTGATCATTTCTCCCACTGATAAAGGGACAGTGTTCTACCCAGTGGGTTTGGCCCCTGACCTAAGAAATATACCAATGCATCAAAATTCCCTAAGCTGACAACTTGGATGAACTTTGGAGACTGTAAATCTGCAAAGGCAGAGAGTGGGCAGGCAGGTCTGTGTGCTGGAACTCTCCCCTCCCTCACTTAGTATGCATCGACTACCATGATGGTAGAGCAATTCCTCGTCTGCTTTTTACCCAATGTAATTTGCAAATTGATTATTCTTCCTTGGAAGTCTTTCTTAATTAAATAGTAACTGCAGTTATTACCCTCAGACAAAGGGGACATTTTAGTGTCTTGGCAGAGGACAGCCTTAGCTCAGTGGATTTTCATTTGTTGAAGTGCCCACCATGGACTACTGAGTGTAGAGCCCTGCCTGATGGCTCCTTCTAGAGGAATGAGATAGTACTCCTTGCCCACAAGGAGCTAGAAGCAGGTGAGTTCATAATAATGCCTTATAACAAAATATGTATAGAATGCCTTTGCTTTTCAATGCACTTATTTCAAACACTATCCCATTGCATTTTCATACCATGTATGGCAAATGACTGTCAGATGCCAGTCAGATGAGGACTCCATTTGTCAGATGAGGAAAGTAAGGGAGAAAGAATTTAGGGATTTGCCCAAGCTCACATAGGAAAATGAGAAGCAGGACTCGAATATAGAGGACCTGTCTCCTTGTCTGCTCCTCATGTTGAATTAGGCCCACATGTGTTCATTCAACACTCTTAAAATTTTTTTTTAATGTTTATTTATTTTTGAGACAGAGACAGAGCATGAGCAGGGAATGGGCAGAGAGCTAGGGAGACACAGAATCTGAAGCAGGTTCCAGCCTCTGAGCTGTCAGAACAGAGCCTGATGTGGGGCTCCAACTCATGAACTAAGAGATCATGACCTGAGCTGAAGTCGTATGCTTAACCGACTGAGTCACACAGGTGCCTCAACACCATTTTTAAAATGCTAAATGTGATTGGGCCCCATGGACATGTGTAGAACTGTCATGAGTGAACAGGCACCTTCACTGGACCCCAGTCCTCCAATCAGGCCACTGTTTCCGAATCCTTGATAGGCATCAGAAAAATCTGGAAAGCTTGTTAAAAAGTTCAGTTACCTGGGCCATAGCCTACCATTTTAATAAGTCTGGGATATGCCCCAGCAAATACATTTTAAAAGTTTTTGAGGTGAACCATATAGCCAGTGGGCCAGTTAGGGTGGAGCCCACAGAACTAGACTTTTATCTTAAGTAGGATTGCACAGGGAAGGTGAAATGAAACCTGACATATGATCTTAATCAGACTGGAAATTTATGGGTGAACAGGTGTCACCACCAGGAAGGTCTCAGAGTCTATAGGGAGAGAGGATGGAAAAAGAAAGCCTGCTCCCTTTATCCACACTGGATCTTTCTCTCCGGCTTTTCTCTCCTTCCTTGTTTTCTCCCTTCCACATATAAAATTCCCTTCCTTCATCAAAATCCTACTCATCCTCCAAGACCCAGCTCACATGCTACCTCTTTCATGACATCTTTGCTTTCCTTTCTCAGATTCTCTCTTTCCTCTATGATCTTTAACACTTTATACTTCTATGGTCTTACTTAGCCATCCTACATAAGGATATATTCTGCCTTGGGGATACATTTTCTGTTCATTTTTGTCCCTCCCAGGAACTAAAACAGAGCTTGACACATTGGAGATGATCAGTATTTGTTTGTTGAGTTAAATTGACTTACTGAAGTCATATCCCTCACCAATAATTTCTATCCCTTGACAGCTTAAAAAAATAATAATAAAAAGCAAAATGCATTTAACTCAAAATACTTGAAGAAAGAATAATTGCTGGTTTCAATGATGAAATATTACATTGGCCATTGGTAAGTTAATTTAAATCACAGATGTAATTACATGTTAGACCTATCTGTGTGAACAGAGGTTGTCCCACACAGCCAGGGATAACCGGCTTGTGACTCTAAGTCTTGGGTACTTTTCACAAGCAGACCTGCATGCTACTTCCCCTATACCCCAGGGCTGACCTTAGCCTAGCCTCTTCCACCTCAGGAGGAGAAACATATTTCTCGTAGTCTATTCCTTGCCCCAACTCCCTACCTCTGTAAACTGACTCCTATGTCCTACCTTAAGCTGCCTTACTTTGAGTCTGTGGAGGCTGGCCCTTGGTCAGGAAAGAGACTGACAAAGCATTTGACAGAAGTGTGCAGCCTGGAGGTGGTGGCTTCACATGGGTGTGCACTCTTGGTTGGAAAGGCTGAAGATCAGGCCTGGTGTAAGGAGAAAGCCCTTCCTTCTTTCCATTGTCTCTTCCTCTTCCTTCCTGACCCTAAAGTTAGGTTTGAAGAACTGCACCTGGCTGGCTCACTCTGCATGCACAGATTTCTAGCCAAGTTTTTTGGGCCAGGGCCAGGAACACTCAAGGTCAACCATAGCCAGGGTTCGTTTTCCATACAGGTGTGACAAACATGGCGTGCCTACAGGGTTGATTCCTTCTACCCAGAAAAACATCTGTAGGGAAATAGCCTCATGATCTTGTTGGCACCTCTGGAAGTGATGATGAGCTCACATGTTTCTATGTCCATCATCTCACACCTGGTGGGATGCCTTGACTATCAGCATGGCCCTGAATCAGGAGACACAATCAGAAATGTAACCCAGATTGGGAGAGTCGCAAAGCTCTCTATTAGAGAAACATCAAAGGGTTTTGACAAGAAAAAATCAACAAGACCATCATGGCTCTCCTCGGATACTCAGATACTTCCTCCTGAGGAAGGAAGACTGAACTTGCCCTGTGGGCTCCTGATAGGTGGAACTTGGCTAAGTCATAAATCCAATTCCCAAATTACCTTCGGTCTCCAATTTCTGGCTATGCTGAATGGCCTCTGTGTTCCCTTTGCTGGAACACTCTCCCTGGATAACCTTGACTCCTCCTTTGGGTAAAGGCTTATACTTCACTTCCCTGGAGTAGGGGCCCTTCCTTAAATCCTTCAGATCAGTTTTCTTTAAGGTTTCTTTAAGTGGCACTATTTTGGGCAGGATAATTCTTTGTTGTGTGTGTGTGGGGGGGGGGGTGTGTGCATTGTAGGATGCTTAGTAGTAGCCCTGGCCTCTGCCCACTAGATGCTGGTAGCATTCCTTCAGTTGTGACAATAACAAACATCTCTAGATATTGCTAATGGTCCCTTGGAAGTTAAATTGTTCTCCTTTTCCCTAACCAGCGCTCTAGACTAGTGTTTCCAGAGCACCCAGTTTTTACTCCTGTAGCATTCATTATATCTTTCTCACTTCTAGAGTTTTCCATGCTCGTTTAATGTCCATCTCCTCCCTCATCAGCTCCCTGATAGCAGCAGTGACTCCAGTGTTCTTTGCTGGTCATAACCTTTTGAAGTGTTTTAAAAAAAATCAATGAAAGGATAAACTCATCTAAATAAGAACTTTACAGCTCTCAGAGCTGTCCACAGACAGCATACTTCTCTCTCTATTAAATGTCCTATCATTTACTAGGGCTCCAGATAAGGCAGACAACCACTTGATGATGTTGTAGAGGAGGCTTAAGCCCTGAATGGGTGATCCTGAAGGTTCCTCTCAGTTATGAGATTGTATGGAATGTGGGCTTTCAGCCAACCACCCTGTGGGTAACTAATTAAATCACAAGGAAGAGGCCAACCACCCCATCAAGAGTCAGGTGCTAAGTGTTCCCAGGAAGGGGTGATGTAGCTTGGGGAGTGACCTTTAAGTGGGTCAAGAGTCACATGAATATGGAATGCATTTCCCTTCCCTTTCTCCTCTCCTCAGAGGTCATTTGACCCATATCCTCAGGGGTAAGATCATGCTTGAAGGGTTTAGAAAACATCTAAGTCCCAGTAAGTCTCACTCTCCACTTACAGTGAGCAGAGCCAGGCAGCCTTCTGGTGTGTGATGTGGATGAGAGAGGAACCCAGCACACTTCACTGGATGGTGCAGGAGTTGCCTGGGGCAGTGTTCTTCAGACTTTGAAGGTTACAGCATGTGTGATTTATTGCTCTATTTTTCTTTCCCTATAACCCCGTTTCTATTGGGGCAAAGAGCAGTAAGCAGAGACAAATGGATGCCCGCTAGGCCCACATTTGGTTCCAAGGACCATGAAAGAATCAGCTTCGATTGTTGAGCCCTGGGTACCTATGTGCCTGGCACTGTGCTGGGCACTTTCACAGGCATGATCTCATTTAATTTTCACAACCCAGTGAAGGAGATGCAATTAATTCTATTTTCCAAAGAAGCAACTGAAGGAGTCAGCAACTTGCCCAATATCACACAGTCAGTAAGAAGCCTGGGCCTGGGTCTGAATCCACTCACACCTGCTATGCCCTCTGCATGTCCTGCCACCAGCAAAATGTGAAAACATTTTACCCCAAGTCTCTGTCTCAGAGAGCTCCTGTAATTTGGTATAATCATGATGAAAACTATCCTTGAACCCAAAGCTGTTTTTGTGGCTGCTGCTTATGATCTTTCCAGATTGACTTGATTATGCCTTTGCAAATCTCTCTTTACATATCTGCAACTGAGCCTTCTTAAATTATTGTGCTTCTAATTTAACATGGTGAATTGCACACAAATGTTTACTTCTCTCTAGAAACCAAAGCAGAGGAATAAAGAAGGATAAACCTACAGGGAGAAAGAAAAGGCTAGTGAGGATCTCAAACAAAATGTGGAAGATGAAAACTGGATGGATGAACAATAAATGACCCGGCATTGCAGAGAAATCTAAAACCCAAATGTCTAGGGGTGGGGACAGGTGCAGTGGGAACAGTGTGGGATATAGGGATGTCAGTGGGAAGTCAATAAGATGCAAGACAGGTCCCACTGCAGAATCTCAGAAAGAATAAAGATGAAAGTGCTGAGTGCTACTGAGTACAGGAAAAAGAAGTGAGGCCACCTCCCTGCTCCCAGCCGCATGACCCCTTCTCTCTGACCTAAGCAGACTGCCTGAGTAAAGTATATTCTGTAGAATGTAAACCAGAAAAACTCTGGAGTCAGACATGCCAGCTATAGCCAAAGCCTGGGAAGAGACACTGGTGGAAGCAGAGGTTTAAATTAAAGTTTGCATAGTGCATGGCAGGATTTCACAAACCCCTTTCTCCTGATTGCCTCCCAGCCTTCTGGAAGCTAGCCTTCTACCCAATACCCCAGGTAGGAGACTGGAAAATTCCTCTCAAAGGAAACTGACCTCAGAGAAAGGACCTAAAGATTTGGACATTTGGGGAATCCTCTGATAGATGATCAGATCCACCTCATCCTGTAGGGTGGCCCATGGTGGGCAAACTCTATCTGTGCCATACAGACCATCCAATCAGTGGTTAAGCACCTCATTC
The DNA here is from genome assembly GCF_014898765.1 of Herpailurus yagouaroundi. Lineage (NCBI taxonomy): Eukaryota > Metazoa > Chordata > Mammalia > Carnivora > Felidae > Herpailurus > Herpailurus yagouaroundi. The sequence continues at coordinate 14,183,206 of NW_024412415.1, read as the reverse complement.
TGCAGAGCCCTAAATGATGATATTGCTGAAATTGGACCTTTCTTTGTCATCAAAGAAGCAACTTCGTTGCTACTGAGGCACGTTTGCTAACTTCATATTTGAATTTCTTGACCTTCTCATTGCAAAAGCCTTAGTTCTTATTTCCCCAAACATTTTGGCCCTCTCCTTTACAAAGCTGGCCCTCTTCCCCCTCTGTATCTCCATACCTCCACTCCCCACCCAGTCTCTGAAATGTTAGGTTTGTTTGTTTGTTTTTATTCTGACAGAGATTAAAACTTGGATACACTTAGTGGGGGCTGATAGACCTGATTCCCATTGTATGTTGTTTGACCCTAATTTAGATGTTTCATTGGTTATTATTGTGTTGGTGTTTTTGTGTTACTTATGTTTTATGTCATTTTTCCCCACCTTACTCTTTGAATGCTCTGAACCTGATCATGGTTTCCTGGGAATAAATAACAAGTGCTTTAAAGCTTTTTGTGCTCTTGCCAGATACCATTATCTAGAAATATGTTGGCATCTCATATAAACATATGTTTAGATTTCTGTAACTAAATGTATCCTTATGTATGACTTATTATTATAACTGAATTCATCTATAAAGATATAACTTTATTTACACGTGTGATCTATTATAAGCTTCTACATTTCTATTCAATTGGTACATGTGCCCCAGAAAGAATGTGTCACTTTTCCTTAGGAATAAAATCACATTATTTTGAGCTTAAATGAACACGAGCAGCTTTTACCTTATTAAGTAGTGTTTTCAGCATTTATCATTTTAAAAGGCCCATGCTAAAGGATGATGTTCTGAGACATTTCAAGGTGACCTCTAGCTCTAGAGCTGAAACAAATGAGAAAATATGGTAAAGGCTGATACTCGTGGATGTTTTGCAAAAGAAAGCAACGTGGTGAAGTGGAAATGGCAGGGGATTGAAGCCAGAGACCTAGAAAGCTCAAGCTCTTCGTTGATTGACCGTGTGATCTTGTGTGAGCCCTGGCTATGGGACCTAGAAAAAATGCAGATCATATTCATGACCTCACAATTTTATTATGCATGGAGTTAATGTGTATGAAAGCATAACAGTAAATTGTGAGGCATATTTAAACTGTTGTATATCCAAGCCTGTTTTATCACCTTGTTGTTTACAGTGCCTTGGGCACAGTAGTCATTCAATAAATATTTGTTAGATAATAAACCAATAAATGAATTTGTGAGCCTGAATCTTCAAAGTATTTTTGTACCCCTCCAAGTCATAGATTAGACATTTATAAAATTGAAAATTTATAAGTTGTTGCTGGATAATCAGATCTCTCGATTCAGAGGTAAAAGACAACTATTCAGGTTTTCAAGCCTTCCTTGCATATGGGACACTAAACGGCAGGGCTGATTATGAGAAATTGTCATCATTCTGCTTAAATATAAGATCATAGATTGGGGGAGCCTTGGAGATAATCACTTCCTCAAATATGAGAAATTTGAAGCCCAGAGGCTCTTGGAAGTCAGTAACTTTATGTAATTTTTCTCTTCTATAGCTCTAGGGCTATTGTAGATAGTTGTACAACACATACATTAAAAAAAAAATGGTTTTCAAGGATTGTGCTAAGCACTGGGGAAATAAGAATCAGCAAGACAAACCCCTCCCCTCTGAGAAACTCAACCATCTAGACAGACATGGAAAGTAGTAAGTATACTATTGTTATTACTAATGTTGTGGTGCAATTATGGGGGCAAAAGGGAACTGCCAGGGGAAGCTTTGAAGGGAGATCATGTTCACCGTGTCTTAGCTTGGGTTCCCAGAAGAGGGTGAGTGGGCAAGTGATTTCTTAAGGAAGTGTTCCTGGGAAGACCTAACAAGGGAGTATAGAGAGAGAGGATGAGAGGGCCAGGAGAAGACCCAAGCAAAGATGAGATTTCTGGCTCACTCCCATGGAGAGTAGGTTAGCCTGATGCTGTGAGGGAACTGTAGGGAATAATTTATACCTCAGTTTGCCCCTGGCTTCCTGGCAAAGGAACTGGGCTTTCATTGTCTCACGTTAGTTGGTCATTGGCCAAAAGCCATGATGGACAGGTTTGGGAAGAGCTTAAGGGCAGATTTGTTCTAGTTGCCAGAGGGTAGGTCTCTGAAGGTTATCGCAGATGTTGACCATTATAACCAAAAGCATACAGAAAATTGGGGCCAAGTGTGCAAAAACAATAATAGGAATCTGGGTGAAGTACTAGCAGTGTCCATCTCACCTGAGGTACATGAGGATGATGTGAGGTGGATGGAAAGGGCATTCCAGGCTGAGTCATCGCATGAACAAAGGCTCTGAAGGTGATGGAGGAGCGGAAAAGTAGGCTCGAGTCAGATTATGCATTTTTGTTTTTGTTGTTGTTGTGTTTGTTTTTAATGTTTATTTATTTTTGAGAGAGAGAGAGAGAGACAGAGAGAGACAGAGAGAGAGAGAGGCCACACGAAAGTGGGGAAGGAGGAGAGAGAGAAGGAGACAGAGAATCCAAAGCAGGCTCTGACTGACCTGAGCACAGAGCCCAACAAGGTGTTCGAACCCACAAACCATGAGATCATGACCTGAGCTATCAGTGCAGAGCTCGTCAAGGCGCTCAAACTCACAGACCATGAGTGAGATCATGAGTTAGCTGAAGTTGGATGCTTAACCACCTGAGCCACCCAGGCACCTCGGTTTTTTGGGGTTTTTTTGTTTGTTTGTTTTAATTTGGGTGCAAGAAAAGGAGATCTACTGGAGGTATTTCAAATAACAGATGGCTTATTGTAACAATACATGGGCTCAGGAATCTTAGGAAAGGCCTTGCCCCAGGAAGAGCAGGCCTCAAGAAACTACAATTCCAGGGGTGCCTGGGTGGCTCAGTCAGTTAAGCATCTGACTTCGGCTCAGGTCATGATCTCATGGTTGGGTTCGTGAGTTCAAGCCCCACATCAGGCTGGCGGTAGGGAACCTGTTTGGAATTCCCTCTCTCTGTCCTCACTGTCTCTCTGTCCCTTCCCTACATGTGCACACACACACTCTTTCAAAATAAATACATAAACTTAAGAAAATAAAAACCCTACAATTCCACAACAAGCAGACTCAGGGGTCTTGGCCCTGGTGCTCAGCTTCTGCTTTTCTCTATCTTTACTTTCCATGTCTGCTTCCATTTCTACCCACATCCTTCCGTCACCAGGTTTCTGATTTCAGATTTCCAGGGTAAGCTGTGCGGACAAGAAGATGCCCACTGACGGGCCATAGCATAAGTTGTTGTGCAATAGATGAGTTCAGTTGCTGTCCTAGGTTCAGGTGCCCAGTAATGGTCCAACTGGCTATGCCTGGGGGGAGGAGCCGAGTTGCATAATGATATCATATAATAAGAGTAGCTAAGGTTTACTGAGTACTGTTCTGAGCATTTTATACGTATTATTTTATTTTATCATCACATTAATTTAATCAGTATTCATTTAATTCACTTTCACATTCACTTAATCAATTCATGAGGTTGTTCTATGACTATTTTCAGTTTATAGGTGAGGAAATGAAGTCTTAGAGGTCTGCATCACTGGTAGGTGGTGAACTTCCTTGAAGGGAGCTGTAGACAAGGCAGAAGGAAGGGTTAGCACGTCCAGTCAACAGCTTCACTTCTTCATGAAGGAATATGGAATGTGTCTGATGGCAGTCATAGCCACATGTCTGTAAAGGTGGGATAAAATCTTAGGTGTGATCTGGTATCAGGCTTGGGGTGAAGAGTTGATGAAATATTCTATTCTAATAGTGCTAAAAATATCCCATGAATATTCTATTTGTTTCGTTCTTGCATAATTTCCTCTACCAGCATTGGCTTCAACTTATTAAACTATTTTGGGTAAGAAGCAAGGGTCTCTAGCAGCTGAACAGAAAACTTAGGAAGTCCACACACAAGAACAAAGTCTCTGTTTTCAGAGAAGTCTCTCTGCGTCTCCAGAGTGGTTGATGTGTGGGTCTGCCCTGGTTATGAGGGACATGGTGGGATGGATGCACGAAGCTGAAGGTACCTGGGACTCCCCTCTTTGGTGAAATAAGAGTTTTAATGGACTCTGCAGGCATGGTAAGCCAGCTTCATCTTGGCAACCTGGAAACAGAGTGGTGAGTGATTATCTGTCTTAGGCTTCTTGCCAAAAGGATGGAATTTAGCACTATTATTTCTTGTTCAAAGGAGGAACCACAGGGAGATGAGATCGTTTTGGCCTAACTTACCCCTTGTATTCAGCCTTAAGCTGGCTGTGCAGCATTAGAAGTACCAGAAAAATATTATTAGGGAGGAAGTGAGAAGGTAAATGTAGACCCTATGCCTGGCCTGTCATTGTATTTCCTTGTCAGTGACTCAGTGCAGATCACTTCCCTGCCAGAAACCAAAAGACTCCCTGAGTCTGGGGCCTGAGGCTGAAATGTGATCAGTTTAGTTGCCCATCATTAAGCTTTATTTTTAACTCCATTAGAGAGACAAGAATAAGATACACTATGTGAAGAGAGGAACACTTACAGAAACCCATCCTGAGAATAGAGGGCAGGGACTGTTCAAGTGTCACATTGTTTCACTGTCTCTTTGGGATCGAGTGGCAGTGGGTTGTTGGGAAAGAACCCTGGGCTGAAGGACTGGCTCATCTACCACAAACAGTTCTGTGCCTCAGTTTCCTCGTCCATAAAATGAGGCTTCTAGACTCAGTCTCTAAGGTCCCCTTCAGTCCTCATATCTAACAAATGTAGAGGGTGTAAGCAACACTATCTCCTAAAAGCAAAGTCAGAGGTACGTCAATTTCAGTTTCACCTTTGGGTGGGTTATTGAACAAAACTTTTGAAATAAAAAAAATTTATATTACTTTGTAACTTCCTGTTGGAGCTGCCACTGAGCCCTTCCCAGGGTTATACCTGGGCCCCCTTTTCAGGCCAAACTGGTTCTAGCACCCTCCATCCTTTCTCATAGAACCATCTAGTATGTACACACATGCATTCGTACACACATAGTGCATACAAATCTGGTTGAAGCATGGGATGCCATTTCTTATCTGAGGAGACCAAAAAAATAACAAACTTACAGAGCTTGCAAAAGTCCTTTCAAGGTTCTTGTGGAGAACACTGTTCTAGAGTCTCTGGCATCCTCCTGAGATGTAATTGGAAACACAGTTGGCCTCTGTCTTCTGTTCACTGATCCTTTCCTCCATCCAGCTTCTGCTCAGCCAAAGGGCATGTGGTCCCTTCCTCCTGGAGGAGAGAGAGGACAATTCAGGCAGATTAACATATGCCTTTATATGACCTCCATTTTACCAGGCTTTTCCCCAAGACAGGCATTTTCTTATGCTTTCTGTCTTCCTTATTATGTTGACCTGTGGCAATTTCTCTTTTGTAACCTGCAAACCAGAGGGCTTGTGTGCTTTCTTCAGGGAGGTGGGAGAGAAGGAGAAACTGTAGATTTGTCTGCTCCATAATAAACCAAGGAGGAGGAAAACTCTGAGGTGAGGGAGGGAAAGGAGCAAAGGCAGGGAGTGGGTAGTCCAACCACAAGTCCTGCAAGAGAACTGTCCTTGAGTCAACTTCAGGGTCTAGAAGAGGTCCAGGCAAGTATGCAGCATCTGGAAGCTTCCTTTGCAGTTCCTTAGCAATAGTAGCATCTTGTCCTCCTTGTGAACATTACATGAGGCAAATTCCACCTCTAGTTCATTTTCTTGACATGGAAACACAAAGAAAGGAAGATGGTGAGACAAATGATCATTGTCTTTTGCCTTGGCCCTCCTCTCTGGAGGTCTGAAATGCTCCTGGAATGGACCTGGAAGATGCAAATACTAACTTATACCTTTATCACCCGTCACTCTAGGATTTCATAAACTAGAGAACAAATTAGGGCTTCCTGGAAGGGTGGGATGTGCTCATGGGAACTTAAACACAGTCTTATCTAAGGTACATTTTACTGGTAATCACTAGTATTTTCAGTTCTTTTTTTTCTGAAGATTGTGAATGTGGAATATTGTTTCACACTCCCTCTATAGGCAAGTTCCTTTCTTTTGACACAGTGAATGATTGGAAGGGTCACAAGATCACTGAGTTACCTCATAGAAGACAACTCCCTGGAGAGTTACCCACACCCATAGCAGACCTGTGTGAGTGACATATTAACTTTTCTTGCCTTAAGCCACTGAGATTTTGGTATTGTTTGTTACTGCAGCATAACAAGCCTATTCTGACCAATACACACTCAGTTTCAGACCATTTCTCAAACTTATGTCTTCATGAAAACCACCTTCAGTGCTTTAAAGCTCACCCGAAAGCTTCTGATCACATATATCTGAGGCAGGGGCCCAGGAATCTGCATTTGAATTGTATGTTAAACCGCTCACAGAAATTCTGGTTCAATCTGTGAATCTGTCATTTCCTGAGGTCCACACTTGGAGAAACACTTGCAGGCAGGTTGAAGATGTTAATTTGCATTGCTTGCTGTTGAAGTTGTGTTTTTCTCTTACTTTGAAGACCTCATTTACTTTCTTAGCCACTGGAAAAACAGAAGAAGGACTAAGAGATAGGTTTACCAGTGAAGGAATGCTCACTATAGTCATGGTCTCTGACACAAAACTCATGTCTACCTCTTAAGCATGTTCTAGGGATTTGGGGAGATAATTCAACTGGATGTATAAATCATTTAGCCTCTTGTCTGGAGCAGGGACGGTGGTTAATAAATGTAGTTTCTTTAAAAAGGAGGAAGAAAAGCTAGGTTTCAGGAATGGTTCATTTCAGTAAAAAAGAACAATTGTGATTACCTTGGCAGTGCCAGGTGCACTTAGGGACAAGGTGCTGTCCTGACCTGGTTGTTGCAGAGGGAAGTTGGGTGGTGGCTGAACCCAGTGCGGACAGAGCCAAGGCACAAGGCTTTGTTGATAAGAGCTGTGGGAATTGTAAACCCAAAGTACCATGGGAGTTCAGAGAAGGGGAAGATTTCAGTTTTCTTTGAATATTGACTTGCTACGGCATAGTAACAGTAATATCTTCTAAGAATGACAGTCAGGCGTTTCTCACAAGGGCTAATGAATCACTCCGTTTAGCTGTGACAACAGCAAGGCAAAGAAATATCTTCAAGGGCCCAGATGTTATTTTTCCAGCCCTGTCCCAGGGGCATAATGGGCTGAGAAGTTATGACAAATTATCTGGTTGTAGCAAATCTACACGAGCCTTTTTATAAAGATGGAAGTTTGGGCCTGAGTTAATGGGTTATTATTGGCAAGGGAAATAAAGTTGGATAAGGAGGGCGGTCCGGCTAGGAAGGGCTTTCAGAAGCAGTCCAAGAGCTCAGCCCTAGCTCAGGAAGCCAGGGACTAGCAACTGGTCCAGAGGCAGGGACCAAGCCTCTATGCAGTTGCAGGCCATTGCTGTGTGTTAGTGTCCCAACCGTCATTCTGCACGTGGAAGCTGAGGGCAAAGTCGCCGGACCACTGTACCGGGAAATGGAAAGGAAATAAAACAGAAGTAATTAAGGAAACCAAGTGAAACTCTAGATGTGAGGAGAATGTGATGCTATGGTATTTGTTTTTAACCATGCTAATTTAGTTTCTCATCAGCATTGTTTTCCTAGGAGGAAGCATCCCTTAATTTCACACCGTGTTTCTGCTTCTGTGTGCCCCACTGACATTTGGAATGGCCAGCCTCTGTGTTCTTTCTGTGCCTTGGGAGGAAGAAGTCAACCCTGAAGTCAGGATGTTTAGGAAGCAGAGCCTTGTTTTGGCAGAGATGTGTGTTCCCATATTCATTTATGTTCTACTACAAGGTATGTAGAAACAGTAACCTATGAATTATGCTTTTCCATAACCTTAAAACACACACACACATGCACACACACACACACACACACACACACACATCTTAAATAAATATAGCGTGCATAAATATTTTTTAAACACAACAGTAAACTGTTTGTATCTTTTGCTAATGCCTCTATTTACCTGCATTGACATAAAAAATGAACCAAATAAAACTCTGTGTCCTGTGGAAAACGTATAGATGCTATCTGATATTGCTCTTAGATGTAATGGTAATTAATGTCAAATCACAAATAAACAGAGTTTTAAAAGAAAAAAAAAAACAGAAGAACGTAGCTGACCTCAAGTGACCTCGAGCGCTGGGCATTGTGTGGTCAGGACACCTACGATGGACACTTAAGGAAAGCAAGCAGACTGACAGGAAGCAGGATGGGGCAGTCTTCCAGAGCCAAGGTGGCCATTAGCCTTGCTACCGTTCGGGGCACTTCACCCTGATCTCTCCGTTAATGGGACTCCACTACATTCCCAATGCTTGCTCCCCTCTTCCTTGGCCTTACTGCTCTGTTCACTTAGCGTGTCTGTCTCCTCATTACTTGACTTCTTCATAGCCCATGATGGCCCCTGCTCTTGTCTTACAACATGGCCTTTCAGCTTGTTTCTTATTGAAAATTGTCTGCTCATATCTATTTCATGTATTTATTCTTTCCCAATTTCAGCTTCCCACAGAGAAAATCTGAAAGGACCAGCTCGTTTTATTTTGTGCCAAGCCATTTCACTTCTTCTTCTTCCTCCTCCTCTGCTGCTGCTGCTGCTTCTTCTTCTTCTTTTTCTTCTTCTTCTTCTTTTTTAAAGAACAGCTTTATTGAGATATAATTAAGATACAGAGAACTGCAAATATGTAATGTGTATATTTGATGAGTTTGGACATAAACAAACACCCATGAAACCATCACCACAGTCAAAGTATGGGTCACTGCAGCAATAGCACTGCTAGGAATTTACCCAAGGGATACAGGAGTGCTGATGCATAGGGGAACTTGTACCCCAATGTTTATAGCAGCACTTTCAACAATAGCCAAATTATGGAAAGAACCTAAATGTCCATCAACTGATGAATGGATAAAGAAATTGTGGTTTATATACACAATGGAGTACTACGTGGCAATGAGAAAGAATGAAATATGGCCCTTTGTAGCAACGTGGATGGAACTGGAGAGTGTTATGCTAAGTGAAATAAGCCATACAGAGAAAGACAGATACCATATGGTTTCACTCTTATGTGGATCCTGAGAAACTTAACAGAAACCCATGGGGGAGGGAAAGGAAAAAAAAAAAAAAAGAGGTTAGAGTGGGAGAGAGCCAAAGCATAAGAGACTCTTAAAAACTGAGAACAAACTGAGGGTTGATGGGGGGTGGGAGGGAGGGGAGGGTGGGTGATGGGTATTGAGGAGGGCACCTTTTGGGATGAGCACTGGGTGTTGTATGGAAACCAATTTGACAATAAACTTCACATATTGAAAAAAAAGGAAAAAAATCTATTGGAACAACAGGGAAAAATAAATAAATAAATAAATAAATAAATAAATAAATAAATAAATAAACAAACATTAAAAAAGAGAATAAAACAAAACAAAACAAAAAAAACAAAGTATGGGTCACTGGTGAGTCAGTTGATTGGCTCCCATGGAGTATGTGCAGTCAATCACAGCTGTGGTCCCTGTGGGAGACCAGAAGGCGTCAGGCCCATGTGGTTAGCACAGGAGTGTCTTTCAGCAGGAGCTGGGGCAGGGCAGGCACTGTGAGTGGCACATTTTGCCACGCTCTCATGCCTACTAGTTTCCCTAGCCTTCCTTCTAGGTGGTAGGTAGGTTGGGGGTCTGAGACTCCAGTTCCTGGGGTGATGGGCACAGAAGGCCCTGGCATTCTTTCTGCCTGCCCTGCTGTGGTCATAGCATATGCCTGTGCCAGAGTCCAAAGCATTCCCCCTATACTAGGTCAGGGCATGACAGATCAATGTAAGTGAGTCTCTCACTGAAAATGCTAAAACAAAAGAGAAGTCAAGATTTGTCTCTTGTGGGGCTCCCTTTGTGTCTCCACTTCTGTGTGTGAGAGCCTCATGTAGCAGATAGGAGGGGCTGCCCTCTCACTGATGAGGTAAGGAGTCTGTAGCAGGCAGCATCCTGAGCAGCAAGGTCAAAACCCAAATCCAGCTTATTTCATTCAGGAGAGGTATGATCAGACAATAGTGGGGAGCTCTGAGATTCTCCAGGAGGGTTTGGAAGCTGTATTACCAGGTCCAATGACCAGGTCATTGAAGACACCTCTTTAAATTTTGTTTTTAAGGGGTGCCTGGGTGGCGCAGTCGGTTAAGTGTCCGACTTCAGCCAGGTCACGATCTCGCGGTCCGTGAGTTCGAGCCCCGCGTCAGGCTCTGGGCTGATGGCTCAGAGCCTGGAGCCTGTTTCCGATTCTGTGTCTCCCTCTCTCTCTGCCCCTCCCCCGTTCATGCTCTGTCTCTCTCTGTCCCAAAAATAAATAAACGTTGAAAAAAAAAATTTAAAAAAAAATAAATTTTGTTTTTAATATTTATTCATTTTTGAGAGATAGAGTGTGAGTGGAGGAGGGGCAAAGAGAGAGAGACACACACAATCCAAAGCAGGCTCCAGGCTCTGAGCTGTCAGCACAGAGTCTGAGGTGGGGCTCAAACTCACGGACTGCCAGATCATGAACTGAGGTGAGGTCAGACACGTAATCAAATGAGCCACCCAGGCATCTCTCTAGATTTTTTTTTAACGTTTTATTTATTTTTGAGGGGGAGGGTAGTGAGAGACGGAGATGCTGAATCTGAAGCAGGCTCTAGGCTCTGAGCTGTCAACACAGAGCCCAATGCAGGGTTTGAACCCACGAACCGTGAGATCATGACCTGAGCCAAGGTCGGATACTCAACCAACTGAGCCACCCAGGCGCCCCTGAAGATACCTCTTTAACTGCCATTGGGTATCAGGGCTCAGCTTGTTTCCCTGCACCACAGTCCTAGACTCTGCTGCTTAAACAGCAGCCACACTTGCTTTTGGAAAGCAGGCATAGCCACCACCAGCCTTTGCCAGAATGAGCTCTCCAAGGCCCAGGCTTTTCCCAATTTAAAACAGAGGGGGTGCTTGCTGTCTGATGGTGGGTCCTAGGTTACATGTCCAGGCCCTAGTTGCAAGGAAAGTTAGCAATGCACCTTGCAGCAGTGATCTCTGCTTTTTAAGGTAGAGGGTTCCCCAAACATGGAAATAGCATTCAAGTACTAGGCAGTAAGACAAATGACAAGGATTATCCCCTGGGGCCTTGTCCATTTTAGAACAGGAGAGCAATGTGAGGAAAACCATGTGTTCGTGTACTACATGTTTGTGTTCTCCCCAAATTCATGTATAAAAGCCCTACCCTCTAATATGATGGTATTTGGAGATGGGAATTTTGTGAGCAGTTAGACCCTAAGGGTAGAGTCCTCATGATGGGGTTACAGCCCTTATAAGAAGACACACAAGAGAACATGCTCCTCTCTCTGCTTTCCATGTGAAGGTAAAACCAGAAGATGGTCAGCTGCACAGAAGGAAGAGGGCCCTTACCAAGAATGGAATCTGCCAGCACCTTGACCTTGGACTTCCAGCCTCCACAACCGTGAGAAAGAATTGTCTTTTGGTTAAGTCCCCCTGGTCCATGGTGTCTTGTTATAGCAGTCGGAGCTGACTAAACACAGCGTTTTGGGGAAATAGGCCTGGCGGAGTTTTTAGGACAGATTGTACGAGAGAGATTGAAAGGGAGGGACTACATAACGAGTGGTATAATGATCTGATTACCTTGTGGTGGTGTCTCACCAAGGGAGGAGAACTCTAGTCTCATATAGATAATTTCTTTCTGTTTTAAAGTATTCTTTAATTTTTTTAATGTTTGTTTATTTTTGAGAAAGAGAGAGACAGAGACAGACAGACCGTGAGCAGGGGAGGGGCAGAAAGAGAGGGAGACACAGAATCTGAAGCAGGCTGCAGGCTCCAAGCCGTCAGCACTCATGAACCATGAGGTCATGACCTGGGCCGAAGTCAGATGCTTAACTGACTGAACCATCCAGGCACCCCTCATATAGATTCTCTCTAAGCAGTCTCAATCTTGAGGGGCATAAGCTGAGACAGACAGACCAATAAGCACACAGACAGATACACGGACAGGCAGATTCATCCGGAGTGCAGGAGGTGGTACCGTCTAGTCGTGGAGGTGTGCTTCAGCTCCAGAGCCCGAGGTGAAGACTCCAGTCCACTACTGGATGCCTTGCTAGCTATGGAAACTGGGGTCAGTTAATTCGCCTGTAAGCCTCAGACTTGCCAACTGTAAAAAGGGGATACTGACAGCGTCTACAACATGCAGTGAGAACCAGAAGGACTTGTGCACAAAGAACTGGCAGAGTGGCTGCCCCAGCCAGATTGCCAATAAGTGCTGTGTATTAATAATGATATTCTGACGTGAGGTCGTGAGGCTGGCCTGTTTGGGAGGCATGGAAGTGAGGCAGGGAGGGCGAATGTGGGGGGGGATGTGAAAGGCAGCACAGACGGGGCATTGTGACAGATGGGGGCAAGGGCGCAGGGGAGAATAAAGGGTCAGAGAAGACTCCATAAATTATTGATAAATCATCTCTCTCATTTGGTTCTTGGCATCAGGTTGTTTTGATTTGGGCTGGCATTTTTCAGATAAAATAACAGGAAGAGAACAATTGAGAATTTGATCTGATAGAATGTATTACCCGAGAAGTGAAAGAATGTCTGAGCACAAACCCATAGGCAAGCGAGGAAAAGGGCACCATCCCCTCCTCCTCCCCCTCTTCCACCTTCTCCTTCAAAAGACGATGCTTGAGAACATAGAGGAAGGGTTTTTGCCTGACTTTACCAGTCAGATAAACTGATCCTTAATCAGAACTCTTTGCTGTAAATCCACGTGAGAAGGAGACAGGATATAAATTGCAAATAAATAAATAATCAGGTCAACTCATCCCCTTAAGAATTAGTTCCTTTCTCGGCAAATGGAGGTCAGACCTAGACAAGGGGAATAAGAACTGGTCCCAAACTTGAGACTGACCTCACTGAAAGGTCAGTCCCTGTACAGTGTCATTCCTCATGGGGGCCCCCGAAAGCCCGCACATTCTAGCCTCTTATCGTCAGGAGAGGTAATGGTTGTCAGGCTTATATCTAACAGAAGTAGATGTGATTTTCCATTACCATCCAGTCTCACCTGACAGAAGGGTAACTGGGGAATGAAAGATAGGATTTACGGATAATCTTAAGAAGCTCCCATTTATATGATGCCTTGCTGCCGAAAGTGTATTCCAGAAACCAGAAGCATTGGCATCCCTTGGGAGCCTGGTAGACATGCAGGGCTTTGGGCCCCACCGAATCAGACCAGCTAAATCAGAATCTGCATTTCAACAAGATCCCCGGGTAATCTGGGGGATCACTGCTTTTGAAAAGTGCTGCCTGAAGGCAGGAGGGAGGGGGTGGGTATAGAGAGATCAGTTTTATGGAAGACAGAAGGAGGAGGCACTGGGAAGGTGGAAGCAGAATGCAGGTCTCACTCATAATTGTGTCTGGAGCTTCTGGGCTTCTGAGAGGTGTTTAGACCAGTGACTCATAACAAAATCTCTTGCAAGGTAGAAGGCAGCAGTAACAGTCTTCACAAAGTTCTCTGAAAGCCGGAAGCGTCACGTCAGCTCCGCTCCAGGTGCAGGGCTGCTGTCGACGACAGGTTTATTGAGCTCAGCGCGTGCAGAACACTTGCCCTCTTCCTTTAAATTGGAAACAGATTGCAGCGCCGTAGGCACTGTCATTGAGAAGGTGGCGACTGCCTTGTTCCCCTCTCCAAAGTCACCCAGAGTAAAAGTGGATTATAACATCCTTGGGCCACTCTGGCCAGACTTTTGGGCCCTCCTAGAGTAACTTTCTAAATACAGCTGCTTCTTCAGTTTGTTTTGTAATTCCCTATTTTAGAGGTTCTGAAAGCATGGCCCTCAGACCAGTAACCTCCGCATCACCTAGGAACATCAGAAATGTAAAATTCTTGGGTTCCACCCCAGATCTACTGAATCAGAAACTCTGGGGTAGCAATCAGAAACAAATTCCTGGGAGTTTCTGATGCCAGCTGAAGTTTGCAAACAAATGACCTACTTACTTTTACTTTTATTTTTTTAAATGTTAATTTATTTTGGGGGGAGGAGGGAGGGAGAGAACGAGTGGGGGAGGGGCAGAGAGAGAGGGAGACACAGAATCTGAAGCAGGCTCCAGGCTCTGGGCTGTCAGCACAGAGCCTGACATGGGACCCGAACTCACGAACCACGAGACCATGTCCTGAGCTAAAGTCGAATGCTTAACCGACTGAGCCACCCAGGAGCCCCAAGTTCTTGATATTTTAAAGAGAACTTTTGCAAGTAGTGTTACCTGTCCTCTCATTCACTCTCTCTCTCTCTCTCTCTCTCTCTCCCCCCCATCTCTCTCTCTCTCTCTCTCTCTCACACACACACACACACACACACACACACACACCCCACCTTTATGAAACCAACAGAGCAGGTGTCCAATCATGTTATCCATTTTAATGGGTAAGGAAACTGTCCCCAACCACACAGCTGTTTGATCCCCAGGAGTCAGAGTGATTTTGGTTTTGAATTTTCAGGAAACATCCAATGCGCAAATTCTGTAAGGTCTCATTCAGGAATGGACATGTCTCCATTGATGAGGCTATTTTCTCTCATGCATTCTGAAGTTCTGTAAATCTTTTTGGAGGCCTCTTGGAGTGACTGGAGATGTGGAGAATCTTGGACTACTTTTGCTTTATTTGCAAAGTACCTTTTTGTTATGCTCACTAGAGCTAGTGCCTTTCCAGTCCCTTCCATAGAAGGGGTCAACAACCTGAGGCTGATTTCCTGTTTGCCTTTGCTTAAAATTTGAAAGCTTCCACAAGGCCCAGATGTTGGGGTTAGGGGCTGGAAGCTCTACTTTAAAAGGCAAGACTGCTTGCCCTTTGGGGACATTAGTGTGGGTTTGCTACTGCCACGGTAGTTGCATGTCCTGTCTACTTCCCAGCATACCCAAGGGTGTACTGTGATCAATGCATATTGGACCAGGAGTGGAAAGCACGGGGGGAAAGGAGGTGAGTGGGCAGGAAGATAGGACCCATCAGAAGGTACCCCTCCACAGACAATGGGACCATGTAGCTTCTGGCTCCGGGCTATGCCTGAAAAGCAGTCTCTGAGAAGCTACCTGGTGGTGCAGGAAGAATATTTAACTAGGATGGGAAGATTTGGGTTCTGGTCCCAGTTCTCCTGATTCATTTGCTCTGCGAGTTTGGGCAAATCACTTAAGCTCTTGGACCCCTCTTTCCACACCCATTAAATGGAAGGATAAATACCTGCCTGCAGGACTTACTGAGGTCTGCCTCGGAAAGGAACCATAGCCTGGGCAGTGCTACGCAAAGTGAAGTACTGGGCATTCTGCATGATTCCTTGTGCTGTGTGGTCCCCACTGCTCTGCCCCTCAGGGAGACCTCTGCCTTTCCTCTCCCGTGGGAGGATAGAAAATGCCTTCCAGGGGGATCACAGAAGCTTCTTGCAACAGGGCAGTGATTCTTCAGCAATGCTTTTGTATGCCTGGACTCAGGGCCACCCAGAGGAGCCCCAAGAGGGTCCCTAACCCCTCTTTGCCCATGAGGCTCTGCCAGTGCCCTCTTCCACCCAAAGCACAGAATCCAACCCTATGAAGACAGTCTCTGTTCTGTCCTCCATGAAGCTGAATAGAGTCCATTCTCCTTCTTCTGCACCTTTTATCTCAAAGGATTCCTGAGCACACAATACACTTTATAGCCTGGTCCTCTGCCACTAGATAATAAAGGGTCTTTCATTGACCAGTGCTGTTGAAATGCCACCACCTCCGCTGGGCAGCTGCCACACAGCTGTTCTGAACTATACAGAAAACATCTCTCAATTGTAGGTCATTTAGAATGTCATACTCTGATCAGGGCCTGGGACAGCACCAAGGCCTGCAGGTTATAGGAAAGCCTAGAGCTCCGTCACACACACACACACACACACACACACACACACACACACACACACACTTAAAGCAACCTCCCAAACAATTCTAAGAGAGCCCAGACTGAATTCAATAATATGATGTTGGTTTGTTTTGGAATGAAGATCCAAACTTTGACCCTGTTCATTTTTGCCCTATTCAAAGTGGTCTCCATTATAAACAATTGGGACTCTTACAATGGGAATTGTATAAATAAAATGTGAGAGTGGTATAATTAGCTTTACTTGGTCCTGTCTCCAAAGAACTATGGATATCAGTGTGTTTTGCCTAATGCGTTTCCACAAAAGGTTTGCCATGTGCCAGAGCTGGCTGGGAGCTGAGAGGCTAACATGAAGAGGACAGTTTCTGAACTTAAGTCAAGCACATTCAGATGTTCACCTTCCTGATGTTAAAGGAAAGGGCTTGGGGGTAATTTCAGACCCCTGACTCTTGTTCACAACAGATGGGCCTCTCCAGGACAAACAGCCAACTAGAATAGCCCTGACAGCCAAAGGCTACTTGAGCCCGCCCTCAGTTTCCCTCTCACTATTCAGAGGAAATCCAGAGCAAGTTTGGGGAGCTTTTCAATAATTATTACATAAAAGCCTTATAGTTATGATATCAGAAATGACTGCTGGAATTTGGGTTTCTTTTCTAGTGCTAACTACAGCCAAGCATAATTTTTATTAAGTTTTCTTCAAAGGGATGATTCAGATTTTTTTTTGTGTTGTTTAGATTTTATTTCTTTAACTGCCCAAATAAATGTCCCATAACAAAGGAAGTTTGCATTGTGACTATTCCAGGGATCTGTGTATGTGGGTCTAATATAGTGCTTAGAACACCCACCCCCTTAGCTCTTTAATTTCTGCTGCCTTTGTGGGTGTTGGCTACTTTTAAAGTTCACAGAATCCCTTCACAGAATCCCTCAGGAGCACAGTGGGAGAAGGAGGAGGAACACTGTGATGGCTTAAAGTCTGTTCAAAGACTCAAATTTGGGGGTGCCTGGGTGACTCAGTTGGTTAAGCATCTGACTTTGGCTCAGTTAATGATCTCATGGTTTGTGGGTTCAAGCCCCGCATCAGGCACTGTGCTGACAGCTCGGAGCCTGGAGCCTGCTTCAGATTTTGTGTGTGTGTCTCTCTCTCTGCCCCTCCCCTGCTCTCTCTCTCCTCTCAAAAATAAATAAACATTAAAAAAAGACTCAAATTTGTGTTTTCCACAGAACCATCTAAAACCAATCATCGATAATTTCTTAAACACCAATTTGTGCCAGGGATATGGTGGGGACTTGTCAGAAGTCTAGGGGCAGTATATGAGCTATATAAGGAAAAATCCTTAGGGAGATCTGGGGAGCAAGATGAGATAAACATGGGAAATAATGTGAGAATAGTCCATGATGATATGTCATTAAGTACTACATTTTCTGCTGTGGACTTCAGGGCTCAGTTGGGAGTTGGGAGTTGGAGTTCAGCTGAGAGGAGGCATTAATTGACACAAAGGTAGACAAATCAGAGTGATGGCCAGGTACAATTATGTATTGATGAGCTAGGTTGAAAAACTTTTTGTTGGAACAATAGTTTTTAAACACTCAGTTGACCATCAAGATGATCCATCAGTGGCCACATGGTCATTCCATGGAGATATCAACTTGCTTCTGTAGCTCCAACTTTTACCTTCTCTTCCCCTAAGGGCAGTCTTCCCAGGGAGACAGAGCCACCATAGGCTGGTGGTTGAACTGCAAGTGACATCAGTCCAGTGGTGGGAAATTACACAACTGGTATTTCTACATCGTCTAATCCAGTGATTCTCCCACTTGGGTGTACATCACGATTATTTGGAGGTCTTGTTACACAGATTGCTGGATCCTACCCACAGGGTATCCAATTCAGTAGGTCTGGGGCTTGAGACAGAACCAGAGAGACTTGCATATTTAAGAAGTCCCAGGTGATGCTGATTTTATAGGTCCAGGGGCCACACTTTGAGAACGACCCATCGAATCCATTATCTCTGTTTACAAATGAGGAACCCGAGGCCCAGAGAATTCTGAGTTTAAAAAGTGTATTGGAAGGCCCTCCCCGCTCACTCTGTGCCGAGTCCAGTCTGAGATTTTATTTTATTTTATTTTTTTTAATTTTTTTTCAATATATGAAATTTATTGCCAAATTGGTTTCCATACAACACTCAGTGCTCATCCCAAAAGGTGCCCTCCTCACTACCCATCACCCACCATCCCCTCCCCAGTCTGAGATTTTAATTGTTGGAGAACTGAGCGCCTCTAATCTCAGCAAAAGTTCTTGCATATTTAGGAACAGATCTTCCCCCAGTCAGGACAAACCAGCTAACTTTGAGGGTCTTAAGGCTATGAAAATGTTACATTAATAAAACTATTTTTCTTTAAACTACTAATATCTTACGTCCTTGATCTTACAGCCTGTAGGTGGCAGTGCCTTCCTTCTGTATGTGCAGCTAGAGGCTCGACCAGTTTCATTTCTAGAGGCTCTGGGAAGCCTGCACCACCTACAGCGGGAGAGATTAGGCCACCTACCTGGCCCAGGACAGCTCCTCCAGGGACAGCGGAATCAGATAACAGGATTTAATATGCTGAGAACTGTGTTGTTCTTGATCCTACGTGAGTTTTTTTTTTTTAATTTTTTAATTTTAATGTTATTATTTTCTGATTGTTTTTGTTTAACTAGTTCCATTCTTATTCTTTGCGCAAGGTATTACAACTTAAACTCTGTGAAAAGCCTGGAACCAGAGACATAGAGACATGGAGCTACTGAAATGCCACAAATTTATTTATTGTAAGAGAGCATTCTTCATGGGAGAGGTTTCTGTCCACCAAAGCACCCTTTTATTGGTGCAAGTTGGGGGCGGGGAGGGAGAAAAAAGGAAAGTATGATTCTAGAAGCCACATTGCAGAGATGCCGAAGGGAGGTTCAAACAAGTGAGTGATTGTTCATTAGCTACAGTCAATGATTAAACATGAATTCCCCATTTCCATATGACCCTGGGACTTGCAGATGACCTGTTGGTATGTGATTTCCATTTCGTCAGCAGTCACTGACATGAAATGTAACATTCCCTGTGCGTTCAAAATGAAAATGAAGTCACATTGTAAGAGTCTGAGGTGTGTGCTTGCAAACACCTAGCCCTGCATACTTGTGTGCTCTGCCTCTCAAAGACCCCAAGGTCGGTCCCTTTCCCAACTTCCCTTGAAAGTCACTGAACTGTCCCCGCTGCTTCCATGCCAGAGAAACACTCTGATCTGATGCCTTTTGAACATTCCCTCCTTTCTGCCTCCACAAAGGGAATCATGATTCCCCAGTACTGATTTCTCTCTTTCAGGTCATGCAAAGCTCAATTAATTCCATCTCAGTTAATTTCCTAGTATGTTACTATTACTAACTACTAACATACTGTTACATACTACCATACTGTTACAAACTGAAGCTGTCGTCCCCAGGTTACCCAGAGTTGACCTTAACCTCTCATTTGGCATTCAAGGATGTTAGTTTCCACCTTATTTCTTCAGCCTCATCTCCTTCTATTTCCTACCCTCCTTCTCTGCACTCACTCTGAACCTCCCATCATTTCCAAAATGATTTCATGCCTGTGGTTTTGTACATTTTGTTCCTTCTGAAAAATTCCTGTTCATTTTTGAGGATTAACTGTCATTTGGGGGAATCATTTCCACCCCCAGGCCAGCACCATGGTCTTCCTTTCATAGAGAACGTTATAGGTAATGCATATGTTGATGTCTTTCTCCCAGCCCCTCGCCTCATTTTGTTCCTTTCCCCCCTGCACCCTCCTCCACAATAGGTCAGTGATGTGATAGTAGTGACTGTCTCATTCGTCTTCATATCCCTAAGACCTGGCCTAAGGCTGGGCAGATAGTAGATGCTGAGTAAAAATGTGTGGGTTTTTAATCAATGAATCCTATTCAGGATGCTTCTTTCAAGCACTGGGTGGCTCAGTCAGTTGAGCATCTGACTCTTGATTTCAGCTCAAGTTGTGATCCCAGGGTTGTGGGATTGAGCCTCACATCTGGCTCTGCACGGATCATGGAGCCTGCTTAGGATTCTCTCTCTCTCTCTCTCTCTCTCTCTCTCTCTCTCTCTCTCTCCCTCTTCCTCCCTGCTTATATGCTCCTTTTCTCTCACTCTCTCTCTAAAATAAAAAAATAAAAAAGATGCTTCTGTCGTTTCTTCTGGGAAGCCCCTCCTTTCCCAACTTCAGCCTTTCCCCCCTCTATTATTTCCTTGTGAACCAACAAAAATAACTTGAGTTCTACAAGTAATGGGTTTGTATCAAGGACAAGACAACAATGTTGAAGTGAAGAGCTTGAGGGATGATTCTCCTCCTACCACCACAAAACCAGCATCTTCAGTGTCTCCAAATCCTGGAAAGTTGTCTGAATTCCCTTCCAGAATATTCACAGACGTTTTCATCTACCTCTTTATCTCTCCTAGATGAACTGACCTTTCCTCAAGCACCAGAATTAAGTAAGTAAACATGATTTGTTTGTGACTATTATATGTTTTGTTTTTGGTTTTGAAACAATCTTGCGTTCTACTTATTTTCATTACAATAGTGTGCTATTTCTGATACTTTGTGGGTTGGAGAGGGTATTGCAGCCAAATATGTGGTCAGCTCCAACACTACTAAAACTGTTTTTAGAAGAAAACGAGTTTCACATTTCAGTGACTGACCTAAAAATGAACTTTTTGAACATGTCCTATGTTTTAATGTGAGAAACTTGTCCCTGCATACATTTGATATCAATTGCAAGAGTGGTCAATTCTTCCATTATGTCACAGAGCAGACCATGGGGCCAAAGACATGTATACCTGACAATGTGCTGGAAAATCTCTTATGACTCCTAGGAACATGTATCCTTAATAATCTCCAGTGACGTATCTTTGTGTTTGCTGTAATAATGGGGATAAAACTGGGATAAACAGGAGGTGATTCCTTAGGAAAGGGCTGTCCAGCCCCATGGGAAGGGTGTTGAAAAGGTGTCATAACATGTGTGAGGCTTGGCAATCCAACTCGAGAATCAGTGACAATGACTGACAGAGCTGCCTCACTGAGGTTGGTCAGTGCAATTAACCATGGAAATAAGTGATGTAAAAGTGAAAAAAAAAAAAGCTTTAAAGAAAGAGCCAATCGCTTTGTTATTTAGCACACAAGCAGAGACACTGCTTATTTGAGATGTCAGGGGATTAATTTGTCTTCAAATTTCCAGAAGGAGACTCTGATGGGGCAGTGAATACCATGAGGTGGCCGGCAGGACTTGGTCAGGCTGGAAGAGGAGCGTTCAGGTTGGAGGGAGACAACGGGAGAGGAGATCTCAACAATAACTCAGGGAGAGACCCCAGACCCGTAGACACGACTTCTCCTGGTAAGACCCATTTGGAGTAGGAACTAAAATATTAAAGAACACAAGCCCCATGAGAATGCAAGTGGATAGGTTTTATCCACAGCTGCTGCAGCCAGGTGGTATGTTTGAATGTATGACACGAGAAATCACCATAAAGAACTTCAGAGTGTGCAGGAAGAGCTTTCCAGATAGCACTCATGTTAGAAATTATTTTCTTTTCATCCAAAATTTAAGATAATTCATAACACCTTCCCACCACAGCAATCCAGAGGAGAAGGCATTTTATAGCAATTATTTTGCAGAAGCATTTTCGTATTGGAGTAAAATAGACCTGGAGAATTTCAGTTTTGCATATGTATGAAATAGGAAACGAGTAACCAAAATGCCTAGAGCAAGAGAAATACATTAAAAACAACCACAAACAGGTAAACCCCACGTTGTTTGAAGGCTGACCTCTAAGCATTAGT
The DNA here is from genome assembly GCF_014898765.1 of Herpailurus yagouaroundi. Lineage (NCBI taxonomy): Eukaryota > Metazoa > Chordata > Mammalia > Carnivora > Felidae > Herpailurus > Herpailurus yagouaroundi. The sequence continues at coordinate 14,161,491 of NW_024412415.1, read as the reverse complement.
AACTGCATTGACAAACAATATATATACATACATACATATATATACATGCATATATGTGTACATATATATATATACATACATACATGTATACATATATATACATACATACATCCACATTTATTTTTATTAAACATAATATATATAAAAATAATATATATAATTTATATGTAAAGTTTAAAGGCTAATAATGAAATGAACACTAATGGATTAATCGGTAAGCTTAAAAAATACATCTGATGCCCCTGTATGTTCATCCTCCTCTGATCCCTCTACCTGCCTTCTAGAGCTAACCACGATTTTGAATTTTTACCACATCCAAATCCCTAATAGTTTAGTTTTAAACTTTATACAAGTGGAAGATAATACTGTATGTATATTCTCCTGGAAACTTTCCCCTCTCATTTTTGTGCTTTGAGAATTCTGTCTTTTATTGCTGTGTGGTATTTCATTTTAAGAATACCACAGTTTATTTGTCCAGACTCTTGTTAAAGGACACTTAGGCTCTTTCTGGATATTACAATTCCAAAAAAGCTGATATGAACATTCTTGTCCATGTTTACTGGAACACATGTGCAAGTGCCTTCCAAGATCAGAATAGTTATGTAGTAGGAAATGCACATCTTCCATTTGATTAGGTAGTGACAAATGGTTTTCCTAACACTGTGCCAGCAGTATATAGGAATTCTCATTGCTCCACAGTCTCTTCAGCCCTTGCTGTTGCCAGACTTCTGCATTTTTGCCATCTGGTGGAAGCAAAATAGTTGTGGTTTTAATATAAATTCTCTCTTTTGATGAGGTCGAACATATTTTCATATGGTTATTGGCCATAAGTACTTCTTCCATGAACTGTCTAGTTTTTTATGGGATTGATTATTAATTTTATAGATTATTTAAATAGCTAATATATTAATCCTTTGCCATTAGTGTGGCAAATGTGAGTCAAATTTTAGTTTCTTCATAAAATTATGCTAATATTTTCAATGTTCATCACATACGTATACATAGATAGTTCTATCGTCATGGGAAAAGTAAATTTCTGTTGCAGTATAACAAAACTATTTTCTATCCTAGTGTAGGGCTGGTAGTGTTTTATATGATTGACTACATTAGAATCTGAACAGCTAAGGCTTTGTCTTCATCAGGTACCTCCTACCTAAATGAAGCACTTGACCAGTGCGATTTGGTTATTCTGAAAGAGGAGAAAACCAGGCAAGCCACTGGACATTGTCATTATGAAATTAAGTAGCAGTCTCTCTCATCTCACAACTCTTTCTTTTTGTCTGTACTTCCAACATCCTTACATTCCCCCAAAGACAGAGAAAGTAAAGGATAGAGACCTAATAGCTACAAGGTTGAAACAAATGAGGATGATTAATATGTTCATATCCACCCTCTCTACCCTTGCTTAGCAGCCTGAAATTCTTCCTGATGTCCCTCACCACATTAGGCACATCACTTACTATAGAGTATTCTAATGGAGAGATTGTTTAATGTCTGTTTGTCCCATTTCACCCCAGACTATAACTCTCTCTGACTGCAAGGCTTTGTCTTCCATTTGTCACAGTGCCCTCAGCACCTAGTACAGTGCCTGGCACTCAGTGGTTCTCAGAAAAATGCAGTATGTGAAAAAGATTTGAGGTCTTAGTTGACAGTAAGTTCAATATAACATGGCTGTTGCTTTGGTTCTTTGGATATTAAGTACTTAGTTTAGAATCACTATTCCAAACCCCTGGTCAACTTTTCGCATTTTTAACCCAATAACTAATTGTTTTGATAATACTTACTATAAATCATGTTTTGGGGCACCTGGGTGGCTCAGTCAGAATGAAATCCAACAATGTGAATGGAACTAGAATGTATTATACTAAGCAAAATAAGTCAGCCAGAGGAAGATAAATATCGTATGATTTCACTTGTATGGAATTTAAGAAACAACAGATGAACATAAGGGAAGGGAAGGAAAAATAAGATAAAAACAGAGAGGGAGGCAAACTATAAGAAAGTCTTAATTACAGAGAACAATCTGAAGATTGCTGGAAGGGAGATAGGCGGGGGGATGGGCTACATGAATGATGGGCATTGAGAGCACGTGTTGGGATGAGTGTTATATGTAAGTAATGAATCACTAAATTCTACTTCTGAAACCATCATTATACTATATGTTAGCTATATGTTAACTAACTTGGATTTAAATAAAATTTAAAAGAAGAAAAGAAGGAAAAAAAAGATTTCTCATCTCAGAGGTATGCTTTGATTTTCTGTCCTGTTCAACTTGCTTTCAAAACATCAGTGCTGGGGCACCTGGGTGGCTCAGTTGGTTGAGCACCCAACTTCAGCTCAGGTCGTGATCTCACAACTTATGGGTTTGAGACCTGCGTCCGGCTCTGTTCTGACAGCTCAGAGCCTTGAGCCTGCTTTGGTTTCTGTCTCTGATTCCTCTGCTTCTCTCCCTCTCTCTCTCTCTCTCAAATATACATATACATTAAAAAATTTAAACTTAAAAAAACCCCCAAAATATCAGTACTCTGGATGATGGCACTGATAACATCCTGATAGAGGACACATATGCATAAAGCTGGGAGGGAAGGAGGTTGTGATAAGCTGAATCTATCAATATGGGATCTAGTAAACACAAATGTTAAACTCTTCAGTTGAGTACAAAAAAGAAAACTGTCCACAATTCAAGGAAAAATATGTGCTTCAGTGGCTAACTATGCATTGTTTACAGCACAGTCTTCTGGATTACCTTCTGGAGTATCTGATTCTATGGAGATTTTGTAGCTTTCCTTGCTTTTGAGATATTTTACAATTATGTACATTGCAGATAAGGTATAGCGGTGCAAAATAATTCTTTTCTATACATTTGCAAATGAGTTTGTCTGGTGGAGTTTCAATGGACTCTGTGGATTGACAAGTCTTGTGTCCATTTGCAAATTCATTTCAATATTCCAAATCTATCAGTGTGTTCTTTGGATTCTCCTTTGAGCTTGGTTCCCTCATTAGTGATTTAAATAAGTATTTAACACATGTCCACTTTATTTGTATGCAAGAATTGCAATTTACCTTATTTTGAGAGTTATCTTTAATAAAAGAAAGAATGAGAATAACTTGGGTAGGATACAATATGCAAAAAAGATTTGAGCTCTTAGTTGACAATAAATTCAATACAAGTCATTAGTGTAATATGGCTATTGCTTTAGTTCTTTTAAGTTTATCAAGTACTTAGTTTAGAATCACTATTCCAAACCACTGGCCAACTTTTCTTATTTTTAACCCAATAACTAATTATTTTGATAATAGTAGCTATAAATCATGTTTTAAAATCTGGTATAGCAAGCCATTATAATTATGTTGGTTAAAAGAACACTTCGATATTCTTGATAGTTTATTCTTCTAAATGAATTACACTGTGAGTTTGTCAGAGTCTATAATGTATTCATTTGGGATCTTGGTTTTGCATAAAATCTATAAATATTTGCTTAGGAATTATTGTCATTGCTACTGTATTTGGTTTTTCCAATAAGAAACAATATATATCTCTCCAATTATTCTTCTCATCTTTTATTTCTCCCATTAGGAATTTTAAATTTTATTTGAATAATTAAATCATTTATGTCTTGAATTATATAAATATGCATTTAATGATTTCAGTTGTAATAGAATCTTTTTTAATGTGTCTCTAGCTATTTGTCATGGGTCTAAAAGAATGCAATTGAGTGTTATATTTGTTTTTTGTTTTTTTTCCTAAGAAGTTCTTATCATCCTTCCAGGAAAATTTATTCTACTTTTCTCCAGTTCATACCACTAGCATTTCTAGTGCTATGTTTTTAAAAAGTGGGTTAAAAAAACTCAACTAGATATTTTTGGTTTGAAAATAGTTTGCATTCATCCTGGAGAAAACCCAAATAAGAAAAATTTTAGCTCCTCCTTTTCCTTCCTCAAAGATATCTTGAGTAAAGGATGCTTCACATTTTAGGTAAGGTTATTTTGGGATGAGGCAGTTAGAAATACCAACACAAGTTATAAATCTTTTTAGTCAATACTTGACCAAAGATAATTTAGTACTGCCATGGGTTCAATCAATGTCTGCATGTGTAGTCCAGGGCCCAGGAGTATATTTACTCAAAGATACTATTTGGAAATTCTACACTGTTTCTTCAGCATTTTTTTTCCTGAGTGTGTGCAGCATGTAAAGGAGATCAAAAGTTTGAAATTAAGATTAAAAGATAAACCAGAGTAAAAATTTTCTTAAATGTTAATATGTTTTCGACTCATTTCCAAATTTTCCTTTCTTCATTTTTTGCTAGTCACCATCTGTCTTTAATTATAACTTAACTCAATTTCCTTTGAAAGTCCTTTTTCCAAATTAAAAATAATTTTTTCTAAGTATTTTCTACATTTCAGTTGTTTGAACTTAAAAATTTATGAAGCCCTCTGAGTCTCCATTTCTTTATTTGTAAAATGAGAATGAAAAAGTGTTTTGCATGTCTCCCTAGGTGGTTGTTTGAATTATATAAAATGGTTAGGGCATATTCTCCTTTGGAAGAATGGTTGGCCATTGAGGACCACATCAACTAAGTTCAATAAGAATATGTTAAATCTACTTCATGGCCACCATGGTTCCATTTAATTACAAGGAAATGCAAATATAAGTGAAATACAAAATAAAGTTCTTGTCTTCCAGAGAAAATGCTTCTCGAATATTAGCAGGCACACAAATCTCCCAGGTCTTGTCAAGTGGCAGATTATGATTCAGTTAGTCTGAGGTGAAGCCTGAGATTCTGCATTTCCAACAACCTCTAAGAGATGCTGATACCGCAGATGGCACGATCCCTATAGTATAAATCATACACATCAGAGGCAGAGATCAGGAAAAACTAGATATCCTTGAATATCCAAATAAATCACTGTGGGCCAGAAAATGGAAGATGGGACATGATTCAGCTTGAGATTCTTTCCACTGTTGGTAAGGAAGCGAAGTGAGCATACCACATTCTTAACGGGGTGGGGGTGGGTGAGTGGGTGGGAATGGTTTGTCTTTTGTAAGATTCTGTGGATTCATGCATTTAAAGATGCTTGAGATGGCTTCTGACAAAAAGGTATGAGGGTGCTTAGCCAAGAAACAATGGTGTTAAGCTGCTGCTGGAGTTCAATATTATACACGCACATACGTATGGAAAGTTAAGATAGCATAGACATACATGCAATACTTACATGCACATATGATGTTATTATCAATCAGGATGGTTTTCGTGTTTGTAATATTATTAAAGGCAACATTTAGCCTTCACTAAGCACCAGTTAAGCTCCCAGGGCAGTCAGAAGTAATTCCTTCCTACATGCCAATAAACTGGTTCTGGAATGAATGTGTTACTGGTTTCTCATCCCTAGCACTGGTCTGCAGCATAGCTACAAAACTAGGTAAATTTATGGGCTCACTGACGCGGTTGGTGTCCCATCCCTTCAGGACCCAGTGCCTGCTTCTCCCTGATGGTCCTGATCACCCCCACTCTCGTTCCCATGCTTACCCTCCTTCTGGCTATCAAATATGTGTCATTCTTTGCCTTTGCCCTGAGACTGGAGCCATTGCAATAAGCTCACATAGCCCCACCTGAACATCTGACTTAAGCCAGAGAGGTCAACTCACTATTCCCTGAGCAGGCCTTCTGCTTTCTGCTCTATGCTTTAGCTTTCTTCTGGACTGCTCCTTCTCTTGCATTCTTTGTAGCCAGGCAGGTCTTACCCATCCTAAGCCCACCTCAGATCCTGCCTCCTTTGTAAAGCCTTCCAAGATTTATACTTCCCCTATATGAGTCCTTCAGTAAGTGACTCTACTATCCATTGACAATCATTTGCTGCTGTGATATCGCTTTTCTATTGCTGCCTTCCATTGTCATTTAAAACGTATATTCAGCTCTTTAAGACTTGATATGTGGGTTCTCCTGTTACAAAGTTTCCTTGAAGTTAAAGTTTGTATTTTATATGTTCTTGCATATTATACAGTCCCAAACAGTGTAAATGTAAAAAGTTGCTTTGACTTGATGAACTAATTCTATAGAGTTTCTGGATGATCTTGGTGAATATAGAAAGCCGTGCCATTAAAATGTTAACTTGGGCATCCACCAGTTTAACTGAAGAGAAACATAACTTTAGAAACCTGGATAGGATCAATAGAAGCATTTCTGATTCCCTCTTAAACATACCCCAAAGCTGACTCGTCCCTGGAGCCTGCCCCTCCTGTTGGGCTGGCCCTGTTGCCAGGGAACCATGTCCTCGGCCTACTTGTCCTCATCCACACTCGTATTCCCCTCCCAGGTCGGAGTGTGGCATCTCTCCAAAAAGGTATATGCACTGCAGCTGGGAAACCATGTGTAGCTAAAGGCATAGGCGAAAACCTGTGAGTGGGTGCTGGAAGAGGTGCCCTTCAGGCATGGAGTTATGTGTATGATACATTCTCTACACAGACCCTGGTTCCATCCTCAGAACCCTCTCTATTGTGATAAAACATGATGTCTGGCTCTTTTCATTCTTCTTTGGGGATCCAGGATTCTTGGTTGGATGGCAACTCTAGTCAACCAGGCCTGGTTCTATGTTCCCATTCCACGTGGGAGAGGTAGGGCGAGGCAAGCCCCTCGCTCAGAGGGGCAGCTGAGCCCCTATACACATAGGCTCACTTCTAGGCATCAAGTAAAGATCTTAGCTTCAGGGGTCCAGTGCTGGCTTCAGGCCATTCTTTTTTTTTTTTAATTTTATTTTTTATTTTTAAAAACTTACATCCAAATTAGTTAGCATATAGTGCAACAATGATTTCAGGAGTAGATTCCTTAGTGCCTCTTACCCATTTAGCCCTTCCCCCCCTCCTACAACCCCTCCTGTAACCCTCAGTTTGTTCTCCATATTTGTGAGTCTCTTCTGTTTTGTCCTCCCTCCCTGTTTTTATATTATTTTGTTTCCCTTCCCTTATGTTCATCTGTTTTGTCTCTTAAAGTCCTCATATGAGTGAAGTCATATGATTTTTGTCTTTCTCTGACTGACTTATATCATTTAGCATAATACCCTCCAGTTCCATCCATGTAGTTCCAAATGGCAAGATTTCATTCTTTTTGATTGCCGAGTAATACTCCATTGTATATATGTACCACATCTTATTTATCCATTCATCCATCGATGGGACATTTGGGCTCTTTCTATACTTTGGCTATTGTTGATAGTGCTGCTATAAACATGGGGATGCTATCTCCCTTCGAAACAGCACACCTGTATCCCTTGGGTACATGCCTAGTAGTGCAATTGCTCGGTCCTAGAGTAGTTCTATTTTTAGTTTTTTGAGGAACCTCTGTACTGTTTTCCAGAGTGACTGTGTCAGCTTGCATTCCCACCAGCAGTGCAAATGACATCCTCTTTCCCTGCATCCTTGCCAATATCTGTTGTTGCCTGAGTTGTTAATGTTAGCCATTCTGACAGGTGTGAGGTAGTATCTCATTATGGTTTTGATTTGTATTTCCCTGATGATGAGTGATGTTGAGCATTTTTTTCATGTGTCGGTTGGCCATCTGGATGTCTTCTTTGGAGAAATGTCTGTTCATGTCTTTTGCCCATTTCTTCACTGGATTATTTGTTTTTTGGGTGTTGAGTTTGATAAGTTCTTTACAGATTTTGGATACTAACCCTTTATCTGATATGTCATTTGCAAATATCTTCTCCCATTCTGTCGGTTGCCTTTTAGTTTTGCTGATTGTTTCCTTCACTGTGCAGAAGCTTTTTATTTTGATGAGGTCCCAATAGTTCATTTTTGCTTTTGTTTCCCTTGCCTCCAGAGACGTGTTCAGTAAGAAGTTGCTGTGGCCAAGATCAAAGAGGTTTTTGCCTGCTTTCTCCTCAAGGATTTTGATGGCTTCCTGTCTTACACTGAGGTCTTTCATCCATTTTGAGTTTATTTTTGTGTATGGTGTAAGAAAGTGGTCCAGGTTGATTCTTCTGCATGTCGCTGTCCAGTTTTCCCAGCACCACTTGCTGAAGAGACTGTCTTTATTCCATTGGATATTCTTTTCTGCTTTGCCAAAGATTAGTTGGCCATACATTTGTGGGTCCATGTCTGGGTTCTCTATCCTGTTCCATTGATCTGAGTGTCTGTTCTTGTGCCAGTACATACTGTCTTGATGATTACAGCTTTGTAGGATAGCTTGAAGTCTGGGATTGTGATGCCTGCTGCTTTGGTTTTCTTTTTCAAGATTGTTTTGGCTATTTGGGGTCTTTTCTGGTTCCATACAAATTTTAGAATTATTTGCTCTAGCTCTGTGAAGAATGCTGGTGTTATTTTGATAGGGATTGCATTGAATATGTAGATTGCTTTGGGTAGTATCGACATTTTAACAATATTTGTTCTTACTATCTAGGAGCATGGAATATTTTTCAATTTGGGGGGGCCTTCTTCAAGTTTTTTTCATAAGCTTTCAGTGTATAGATTTTTCACCTCTTTGGTTAGATTTATTCCTAGGTATTTTATGGTTTTTGGTGCAATTGTAAATGGGATCTATTCCTTGATTTCTCTTTCTGTTGCTTCATTGTTGGTGTATAGGAATTCAACCAATTTCTGTGCATTGATTTTATATCCTGCAACTTTGCAGAACTCATGGATCAGTTCTAGCAGTTTCTTCGTGGAATCTTTTGGGTTTTCCATATAGAGTACCATGTCATCTGTGAAGAGTGAAAGTTTGACCTCCTCCTGGCTGATTTGGATGCCTTTTATTTCTTTGTGTTGTCTGATTGCTGAGGCTAAGACTTCCAATCCTATGTTGAATAACAGTGGTGAGAATGGACATCCCTGTCTTGTTGCTGACCCTAGGGGAAAAGCTCTCAGTTTTTCCCCATTTGGGTCTTTCCTATATGGCTTTTATGATCTTGAGGTATGATCCTTCTATCCCTACTTTCTTGAGGGTTTTTATCAAGAAGTGATGCTATATTTTGTCAAATGCTTTCTCTGCATCTATAGAGAGGACCATGTGGTTCTTGTCCTTTCTTTTATTGATGTGATGAATCACATTGATTGTTTTGTGGATATTGAACCAGCCCTGCATCCCAGGTATAAATCCCACTTGGTCGTGGTGAATAATTTTTTTAATGTATTGTTGAATCCAGTTGGGTAATATGATGTTGAGGATTTTTACATCCATGTTCATCAGGGAAATTGGTTTATAGTTCTCCTTTTTAGTGGGGTGTCTGTCTGGTTTTGGAATCAAGGTAATGCTGGCTTCATAGAAAGAGTTTGGCAGTTTTCCTTCCACTTCTATTTTTTGGAACAGCTTCAAGAGAATAGGTGTTAACTCTTCCTTAAATGTTTGGTAGAATTCCCCTGGAAAACCATCTGGCCCTGAACTCTTGTTTTTTTGGCAGATTTTTGATTACTAATTCAATTTCCTTACTGGTTATGGGTCTGTTCAAATTTTCTATTTCTTCCTGTTTCAGTTTTAGTAGTGTGTATGTTTCTAGGTATTTGTCCATTTCTTCCAGATTGCCCATTTTGTTGGCATATAATTGCTCATAATATTCTCTTATTATTGTGTTTATTTCTGCTGTGTTGGCTGTGATCTCCCGTCTTTCATTCTTGATTTTATTTATTTTAGTCCTTTTTCTTTTTGATCAAACTGGCTAGTGGTTTATCAATTTTGTTAATTCTTTCAAAGAACCAGCTTCTGGTTTCATTGATCTGTTCTACTGTTTGTTTGTTTTTTATTTCGATAGCATTAATTTCTGCTCTAATCTTTATTATTTCCTGTCTTCTGCTGGTTTTGGGTTTTATTTGCTGTTCTTTTTCCAGCTCCTTAAGGTGTAAGGTTAGGTTGTGAATTTTAGATCTTTCTTCCTTCTTTTTTTTTTTTTTTTAATTTTTTTTTTCAACGTTTATTTTTTTGGGGACAGAGAGAGACAGAGCATGAACGGAGGAGGGGCAGAGAGAGAGGGAGACACAGAATCGGAAACAGGCTCCAGTCTCTGAGCCATCAGCCCAGAGCCTGACGCGGGGCTCGAACTCACGGACCGTGAGATCGTGACCCGGCTGAAGTCGGACGCTCAACCGACTGCGCCACCCAGGCGCCCCTCTTTCTTCCTTCTTTAGGAAGGTCTGGATTGCTATATACTTTCCTCTTATGACTGCCTTTGCTGCATCCCAGAGGTTTTGGGTTGTAGTGTTATCATTTTAATTGACTTCCATATACTTTTTAATTTCCTCTTTAACATCTCGGTTAGCCCATTTATTCTTTAGTAGGATGTTCTTCAGTCTCCAAGTATTTGTTAACTTTCCAAATTTTTTCTTGTGGTTGATTTCAAGTTTCATAGCATTGTGGTCTGAAAATATGCACGGTATGATCTCAATCTCTTTCTACTTACCTAGGGCTGATTTGTGTCCCAGTATATGGTCTATTCTGGAGAACGTTCCATGTGCAGTGGAGAAGAATGTATATTCTGCTGCTTTAGGATGAAATGTTCTGAATATATCTGGTAAGTACATCTAGTCACATGTGTCATTCAAAGCCATTGTTTCCTTGTTGATTTTTTGATTAGATGATCTGTCCATTGCTGTGATTGGGGTGTTGAAGTCTCCTACTATTATGGTATTACTCTTGATGAATTTCTTTATGTTTGTGATTAATTGATTTGTGTATTTGGGTGCCTCCACATTTGGCCCATAAATATTTACAATTTTTAGGTCTTGGTGGATAGACCACTTGATTATGATATGATGCCCTTCTTTGTCTCTTGATACAATCTTTATTTTAAAGTCTGGATGTCTGATATAAGTACGGCTACTCTGGCTTTCTTTTGTTGACCATTAACATGACAGATGGTTCTCCATCCCCTTATTTTCATTTTGAAGGTGTCTTTAGGTCTAACATGGTTCTCTTGTAAACAGCATATATATGGATCTTGTTTTCTTATCTATTCTGTTACCCTATGTCTTTTGATTGGAGCATTGAGTCCATCGACATTTAGAGTGAGTACTAAAAAATATGAATTTATTGCCATTATGATGGAGTTGGACTTTCTGGTGGTGTTCTCTGGTGTGTGTGTATGTATACATATATACATATATACATATATGTGTATATATATATATATATATATATATATATATATATATATATATATACTTTTCTCCCCTCAGAGAGTCCTCCTTAAAATTTCTTGCAGGGATGGTTTAGTGGTCACAAACTCCTTTAATCTTTGTTTGTCTGGGAAACCTTTTATCTCTCTTTCTTTTTGAATGACAGCCTTGCTGGATAAAGAATTATTGGTTGCATATTTTCTTGATTTAGCACATTGAATATATCCTGCCACTTGTTTATGGCCTGCCAAATTTCTGTGGATAGGTCTGCTGCAAACCTGATCTGTCTTCTCTTGTAGGTTAGGGACTTTTTTCCCTTGCTACTTTCATGATTCTCTCCTTACCTGAGTATTTTGTGAATTTGATTATGATATGCCTTGTTGATGGTCAGTTTTTGTTGAAACTCATGGGTGTCCTCTGTGTTTCCTGGATTTTGAAGTCTGTGTCTTTCCCAGGTTAGGAAAGTTTTCCTCTATGATTTGCTCACATAACCCTTCTACCCCTATTTCTCTCTCTTCCTCTTCTGGGACCCCTATGATTCTGATGTTGTTCCTTTTTAATGAGTCACTGATTTCTCTAATTCTTAAATCATGCTCTTTTGCCTTAATCTCCCTCTTTTTTTCTGTTTCATTATTCTCTATAAGTTTGTCCTCTATATCACTGATTCTCTGTTCTGCCTCATCCATCCATCCTTGCTGCTGCTGCATGCATTCACGATTGCAGCTCAGTTATAGCATTTTTAATTTCATTCTGACTATTTTTTACTTCTTTTATCTCTGCAGAAAAGGATTCTAATCTATTTTCAACTCCAGCTAGTATTCTTATTATCATGATTCTAAATTCTGGTTCAGACATCTTGCTTGTATCTGTGTTGGTTAAATCCCTGGCTGTTGTTTCTTCGTGCTCTTTCTTTTGTGGTGAATCCCTTCTTTTTGTCATTTTGGAGGGAGAAAAGGAATTAATGAGTTAGAAACATTAAGATTAAAAAAATGTTAAAATTAAAAAATTAAACACACATACACACACACACACAAATCAAATAAATGATGCTAGATCCTAGGTGTATTTTGGTCTGGGTGTTGAAAGTGGTTTGACAGATTGAAGAAAAAAGGGGAGAAAAAGGAAATCTTTGAGAATTTGAAAAAATGAATACACTGAAGTAGACTAAAATGAGATGATGGGAGTAAAATAGAGTTGAAAAAAATTACACAAAAGTAAAGAATATAGTAGAAAAAAATTAAAGAAAAATATTTTTAATAAAAATTAAAAATGAATTTTTTCTCTTTCTGTATTCAAAGAAAAGAAATGAAAAAGCAAAAAGAGAAAAAAAGGAAATTTTTTGAAAATTTGAAAAAAAGTGAATACACTGTAGTAGACTAAAATAAAATGATGGAAATAAAATAGAATTTGAAAACATTTACATAAAAGCAAAAAATATAGTAAAAAAATAAAAAATGTTTTTAATAGAAATTGCAAGTAAAAATGAAGTTTTTCTCTTTCTGCATTCAAGAAAAAGGAAAGAAATGAAAAAGAGAAAAAAGAAAAAGAAAAAAAGGAAATCATTTGAAAATTTGAAAGGTGAATACACTGAAGTAGACTAAAATAAAATGATGGGGGCACCTGGGTGGCGCAGTCGGTTAAGCGTCCGACTTCAGCCAGGTCACGATCTCGCGGTCCGTGAGTTCGAGCCCCGCGTCGGGCTCTGGGCTGATGGCTCAGAGCCTGGAGCCTGTTTCCGATTCTGTGTCTCCCTCTCTCTGACCTTCCCCCGTTCATGCTCTGTCTCTCTCTGTCCCAAAAATAAATAAACGTTGAAAAAAAATTTTTTTAAAAAATAAAAAAAAAAAATAAAATAAAATAAAATAAAATGATGAAAGTAAAATAGAATTTGAAAAAGTTTACACAAAAGTAAAAAAAATATAGTAAAAAATTAAAGAAAAATATTTTTAATAAAAATTGAAAATAAATGAATTTTTTCTCTTTCTGTATTCAAGAAAAAGTGTAAAAGAGAAGGAAAAAAAGAAAGAAAATTGAATAGATGGACCTGCTATCAGATTGAAATAGGACTGAAATTACTTCATTTTCCCCTAGAAGTCAGACTATGTAGTGCTTTATAGTCCATAAACTAAGTAGGTGGTGAGACTTGTGTTCTGAAGAGCGAGGTTGGCCCATTTGGGCAGGGCTCAGTGTAATGGCTCTGTTCTCCACTAGATGGCGCTGCTAGCCTCCTGGGGTGGATTGTTGTGGTGCTCGTAGGTGCATATGCGCATGCGCGGAAGCAGTAAAAATGGCGCCACCCAGCCACCCAGTCTGTTCTCCCGGATCAGCAATCGTGCCCCTGTCCTCTGTCTTCAGCTTTTGTTCACTCCCCACGTTTTCACTCTTGGTCACCAGGCCCCAGGCAGTACCTCTCTCCCGAGTTTTGTCTTAGATGCAGCTGTTTTCCCTGGTCCCTTACTTCTGAAGGACTGTGGCTTTGACCCATACCACCCCTCTGCGGGAGGGTCTCCCTGAGCAATAGCCAAATGTCAGCTGCACCCAGGAATGCTTGCTGGACCCTGCTGCCGCCGGTGCCCCGACTGTGGTCAGGTGCCAGCCCGCCCCAGAAAAAGTTTGTGAGATAGTGTGGCAGCAGCTTTTCAGGGATTACGGAAAATCACAACACACATCTGGCACCAGGCTTCACCCTTAATGTCCTTGTTCCCTTGTTCCAGCACCAGCGAATGTAGCCGTTTTCTGGGGTCTTCTCGGACTAGGTGGCTTCAGCAGTCTGCCAAATGTCCTCCCAGCAGTGGAACTGCTTTTCCCCGTGTGGCCCGAGAACCTCCCGGGCCCCACTCTGCTCCTGGAGATTCACCCTTCCCACCAGAGCACTGCCAGGTATCCAGCTGAGGAGCTGCAGACTTTGTGCTCCCCTTATTTACAGTCTTAATGGAGGTTAAACCCTCTCCTTTCTCCTTTCTCCTTTCTTCTTTCTCCCTTATTAGTTTATACCTTGTGGCTGTTTCAAATTTTTCACTTTCTCTCCAGCTGCTTTTGGGGAAGGGTGCTTTTCCCATTTTCTCCCCCCCGCCCCAGTCTCCATCCTCTCTCCACTCACAAAAGCACTTCCCTTCCTGTGCCTTCTCGCTCCCCAAGTTCACCCCTCCACGCCATGTACCTGCTAACTTCTGTGGTTCAGGTTGTGCAGATTGTTGTGTTAATCCTCCAATCAGTTTTCTAGGTGTGTAGGATGGTTTAGTGTTGGTCTGGCTATATTTCATGGATGCGAGACACACAAAAAACTTCCATGCTGTTCTGCCACCTTGGCTCCTCCCCGGCTTCAGGACACTCTTCTTCCCTTCCCTCCAAGTTCCAACCCTTCTAGGTCACTAAATTATATCACTAAGAAAGGCAGGGATTTAAATTGTTACTTCTGATCATTGATGTCTGATGTGTTCAGCTCTGAGAAATCACAGCTGCCACCCAGGAAAATGACTGGGGAGAGGCCAGACTTCTCCTCTGTTTTGTTCTCTGCTGGCAGCTATAAGACTGCAGTGGTCATCTTGCCCGGTTGATGAGGTGAGAATTGGACTTTCACGGGACACCCGAGTGGCTCAGTTGGTTGAGAGTCCACCTTTGGCTCAGGTCATGATCTCGCAGTTCATGGGTTCGAGCCCTGAGTCAGGCTCTGTGCTGACAGCTCAGAGCCTGGAGCCTGCTTCAGATTCTGTGTCTCCCTCTCTCTGCCCCGCCCCCCCCCCCACTTGCTCTCTCTCTCTCTCTCTCTCTCTCTCTCAAAAATAAATAAACATAGGGGCGCCTGGGTGGCTCAGTTGGTTAAGTGTCCGACTTCAGCTCAGGTCATGATCTCGTGGTCTGTGAGTTCAAGCCCCGCATCGGGCTCTGTGCTGACAGCTCAGAGCCTGGAGCCTGTTTCAGATTCTGTGTCTTCCTCTCTCTCTGACCCTCCCCTGTTCATGCTCTGTCTCTCACTGTCTCAAAAATAAATACATGTTATAAAAAATTTTAAAAAATTAAATAAACATGGAAACAATAATTGGGCTTTCATCTTGGAGCCACACCCTGGCTCCTTGACCCATAGGCTTAGCTGTTCTTTCCCCTGCCTATTCCTTCATCTGAGCCTCAGAGGCTCTTCCTAGAAAAACAAATGATAGCAAATGAGCCTCCTTCTTCTAGGTGGAGGCAGGGCATCAGGGACTGTAACCAAGGGAAGAAAGAAAGTGTAAGGGGTTGAGAAAAGAGATTGAGGCAACTTGTGTCTGGGTCCCAGGAGTAGTGTTCAGATTTGGTTACCAGTTCCTGAACACTTACTGGCCAAGAGGGCAGGTTTGGCGTGTAGGGAATTATGTAAGAGGAACTAGAGGGTAGAAATAGAACAAAGAGTCTGTCTTTGGGGAGCTTACACTCCTGTGGGCACAGAATTGATTATTGATTATTTATTGAGGACCCACGTATGCTTTCCTGAACTAGACCAACATACTCTGGACCTTATTCTGTGTAGAGGTTGTACTTTAAAATATCACAATTCACCTGTCCTACTCTCCTTTATGATGTTTGGTTTTACATGCAAGAATAATGATAGAGTGAGTGTCCAACCCAAGGAAGCTTATTTAGAGCTTGCTTGGGATGATCTGAGAAATGTTGAGTGATCTTCCCTACTTATCTCCTCTTATCTCCTTCAAAAACTGAAATATAACCCACCACTAACCAAATGACCTGAAATTGTATGTTAAGGTTTTTTGAGTATCAAGGTATCTTAACTCTTAAAGTCTTTAGTTAAAAAAAACAGTATCTTATAGACAGGAGAAAAAAAAGATTATTCAGAATTATTTTCACATTTGGAAAATAATGTAATTCTCCCTTAGCAGCTCCATAAACCAAAGTAAAAAAAAATTCTAGTCTAACACAATACTTAAATATAAAAACCAAACAAAACAAAAAACATGAGATCCTCAAAACATAGGACAAATATAGATAAATATTTACTTATTCCATGCCAGAAAAGCCTCTCTAAAGCAATGGGAAAAATATGAAGGAAAAAAGTAGGTTTGACTACATAATAATTCAAGAATTCAGTTTGTTGGAATTGACTATAAACACTATTAAATAGTAAATGTCAAATTGGGGGAACTTGTGATAAATATGGCACGGGACTGATATCATAAATGTATAAAGAGCTTTTCCAAATCAATATAAAAACTATAAGATCTCCATTGGAAAATTGGTAAAAAAAAATGCAGACAATTCACATATGAATTAAACATTCAATTTTACTACCAACCAAAGAAATGAAAAACAAAATGATAAAGAAATGCTACTTTTTTGGTAAGAAATTGGCATTAAAAAAGAGTCACATGGACCTCAGGTGACGGTGAAGATCTTCACCTTGATGTCTCCTCCTTCCCAACAGAGCCTTCCTTTGGCCCTCTTTCCACTCCATCAGGGACTGAACTTATTCTTTAGCATTTCTGTATCTTCTGCTCCCCTCAACGGTCTTCACTTGCTTTGGGTCTTTGGGTATCTGGGATAGTGTTGAGAAGGAAAGAACAGAACATGGATGAGAAGGAAGTCTGGAACAATTATATCCTATTTCTAGATCCATTCCTTTACTTAGAAGAATATCTTATACTTACTCTAGGCCAAATAACTCCTGGTTCTCACTGCCAAATCTAATAGACACTTCCAGTAGAGAATGACTTGGAAGCCAATAACTCTAGCCTTAATAAATTGATAAGGTTACTCTCTTGGCCTGTAATTGGCCCATGAGCCCATGCCTAGCTTCTCTTGACTCCTTGCCTGGCTAGAACTCTGTATTTGGCAACTTTAGTGTTGTTTCCATAACTATTCCGGAGTTTTGTCATCTTAATTTTGTGTTTTATCACATTGCTTTGCCCCCAACCCCTGGGGTAAATTCCCACTTTCTCTGCTCCCTGCCTCTCTATTCTCTGCTTCCTGAAAAAAGACACAGGGCCACACTGACTATGCCCACTGAAGTTCATGTGCTGTACAATATCAATTTCCTATTGATTTTCCTGGGCACTTCCCATAATGGCTAGTCTAAACATGTTCTAATATCCACAAAGCTTCTCTCATAATTGTGATAGTAATAACAACAGCAAATTGAATTTTACATTTTATGATTCCCATAGTGCCTAGCAGAGTGGCAACATTTATGAGTTGTCCAAATAATCTTCTTCAAATTGAAACTACTTTGCAAGTATATTGAATGTGAGTCATAAGTTCCCGAACTTGCGCCTACGGCTTTCTGATGAGCTCACTGTTTCAGCAGCCAGAGTATTTTAGCACCTTTCTTGACCTATTATTACATAGTTTCGGTGCCTTCCATCTTTTCAGAGAACAATTCTATCATTTCTTGTCTAGTTTGAGTTTTGTCCTCCCTGCACAAAGGAAAGATGAGGTAATCCAAATAACTGCTTGTTCTGTTTGGAAATAAGGCCAGAGATAGAAACATCTGAAATAATTCTTTCTTTTTTGATTTCTTGAGCATTCAAAAGAGTGTGTGCTATAATGGCTTTGAAGATCCAAATAGCTATCATCCTGGGTGGGGAAAGGGCAGCATGAAACCAAGATCCATGCTCTACACCTCAGTAGCCCCCATGTGATTCATTGAACAGTGGACCTGACAGCTTTGGCAGGTACAGTCTGGGGCTATGGAACCCTTCAGGCTGAGGGGGAAATAAGGGTTCAGTGCTCCAGGGGTTATTGCTTGTCTAATCCTTCCTTGGAAGTGGTGATTTACCCAATCCCATTTCTGTCCTGAGCATACATGCCATGAAAACTTCTGCCTTTCTTCACCTTGAATTGGTCATCAGCGTGAATATCAGCCAGATCTTTCCGAAGTGTGTTCCACACAATACACACTCCACAGGAGATCAATCAAATCAGGTTTCCATGGTCAGATAATGCAGGATCAGGTTCAGTTTCACAGAGTCTTTACTATGCTAAGATGTTTTCTAAATCTCCAAGAAGAGTGGCATTTAAAAAATTCCTATGACTATAGAAGACTTTTCTACGTGGCCCAAAATTAGAGTTTAAGCACTCCATGCAAAAGGTTTTGGGAGATGCTGCTTAATGCTAGTATGAACATACAGTAGCATGGTACTTATTTACTTAGCACGTAAGAGAATGAGTTATTGTGCAGCTATGAATTTTCTGGATGACTAAAAATTAACTCTCTTTTGAATACCATTTGGCCAGCAATTTTTCTGGAATATATCACATACATGATGGGATACCATTCTGAGATGTTCACTATATTTTTTTCTTCTCCGCATTTATCCTTTTCCCTTTCCCAGATCCAAACAGGGTCAGCCTTCTTTGGTTCACTGCCTCAGAGAGGGAATATAGCAGGGTGGAAGGCAGAATTAGCCTGTACAGCCATCTGACTTTTGTGTTCCAAAGGGTCAGGCTCTTAGAAAAACTTAAAGGATTTGCAGAGGGGGTGAAAGAAACAGTCTTCAGGACATAGAAACATGAGAAGATAAAGATAATTCCCCAGACTAAGAATAAATGTACCCCCAAGCAAAGGGAGTAAAAGGGGGAAGAGCAGAGAAGAGGCAGAGGGAAGGAGAGAAGGGGGAAGGCTTGGGAAGAGAAGAGAGGAGTGGAGACAGAGCACAAACATCTGGGCCTAGAAAGGAATGCTTGAGTGGTACATCCAGGGAGAAGCGCCAGAAAGATCTTTGTTCTCCAAGACTGGATCAAAAGAAGCAGTGGACCAAGGCTAGGGTGGGGAACAGGCATGCTGACAGGAACAGAGACCTCACCTGTGTGTGCAGGTGACTCAGGGACCACTTCATCAATGTTTTGATATCATTGACATCTCTTGGGGTCTCTGACATAACCTCAGAATGAGGTGGAGGGGTGCCATGAAAGCTTGTGGTTTGCATTCCCAATCTGGTCAGTAGGATAGGGGCCCTGGATAGAAATGATTATGAACTAAAATAAGTTCACTTTCTTGCAAATTTTGCTTTTGTGAAGCATCATGCAATTTACTACACAGTTGGGACTGGCTCCAGGTCAGGTCCAGAAGGTCTGTTGAGGAGGAAGCACTTTCACCCTACCCCAGCCACTGCAGTGTTAAAGGCTTTGGTGATTTTTCAGTTTTTGTGTCTGCTTTTTACATAGTTTTCCTGTCCTTAGTGGAGCTTTTGCTTCTCAATACTTATCATGGGAATACATAGTTCTAGCTCTCTCTTTTCCTGTCCAAATTTGCTCTCCTTTATGTGCTTTGGCCAGGAAGCCAGATAACGAAGCTTCTTAGAATTATACATACAGGGAAAGGAGATAAGTTCTGAGAGTCGGCTCCTTTTCCTCACCTACAGTGTAAGAGAGTTGTAACAGATCGTTGCTGAGGTCCAGTCCAGCTCTAACATTTTATGATTCCTCTGAATAAAGTGTGTGAGCTTTTATGTGCCGTTTTGGAACATGTACTTTCCCCATTTCCTGATTCCTAGCCATGTTCTCAAGGGATGAAGTTGCTCAGCTGTGACCTCTTGAAAAGTAACATTATTTAACTTGGTGTTTTTTGCTCAATTCACAATTCATCCATTCATTAAAAAAAATTATCAAGCATCTACTGCGTGCTCAATGCTGTACTGTATAATTAGAATACAAAGAGTAATACAAGATCCCTCCCTTAAGGAGTTCACAGACTAGAGCATGGATTTCCAATCTTGTCTGCAGCCATGGAACCCTTTAGGAATCTGATGAAAATCTATTATATTATGGACCCGTATTTACTAAGCACTTAATATGTGCCAAGTTCTTTTCCAAGTGTTTCACAAGTAGTGTATTTTGTCCTCAAATATCTATGAGGTAATTGTTATTACCTGCATATACAGATGAAGAAATAAAGAACCATGCATGAGGACACATGGCTAATTAAGTGGTGGGACCCACAGTTCACTCCCAGGCAGTACAAACCTGAAGCCCACATTTTTCATCCAGGATAATGGTGTTTCTGAAATCAACAACAAAAACAAATGGTAACAACAACGGTTTTTGAGAATCGATGTCTTGTACTTAGCTCCCTGTGTTAATTATCTCATTTACTCACAACGTCATGAGTGGGTACTTTCGCTATCTACACATTTCAGTAGAAACCCCCTTGGCTTAAAGGAGTTAAATAACATGTTCCAAGGTACACTCTAATAATGAGGGGAGAGAGAGTACAAAGTGAAATTTTGGTACAGTTTTTGATGGTTCATGAACTTCTTGTCCTCTGGCCAAGAGGAAGAGATAGATGAGAAATATATTGATTTGTGGTAGTGCAGTGGGAAGTTCTATGGGACTAGCATAAATCACTCTACAGGATCAGGAGAGGTTTCCCAGAAGAAGGCATACCTTAGCCGAGTTTAAAGGATAAGTAGGAACATACATGGGATGCCATGGGGAGAAGGGCATTGAGGGCAGAGGAAAGAGTGCATGCAAAAGGCAGGAACAGGAGACAACAATGTGACCTGGTAAACCCCAGACTGAGTGTTTCTGGTGTTTGCTGTGCTTGTGGGCAGGGCAAGGATGAGTGAGTCTGAGAAGGCAGACAGGAGTGAGGTCTCGCGGGGCCCAGGTGTTAAGCAAAGACATTTGAACTTTACCTGCCCTTTGGGGAGCCACTATGGGCTTTATGTGTGGCGGTGTCTTGTTTGTGCATCCTAGCAGGATGATCCCAGCAGCAGGGTGCAGGGAGGCTAGCAGGGGGACCACTGGACCGGAAATAGAAAAAAAGTGAGGTAGGTTATTGTGATCAATGCTAGATGTGATGAGAGTCTGAGTTAAGACACTGGTACTAGAGAATATTTTTTAAATGTTTATTTATTTATTTTGAGACAGGGGAAGGGCAGAGAGAGAGGGAGAGAGAATACCACGCAGGTGCCTCACTGTCAGCACAGAGCCTGTCATGGGGCTGGATCCTATGAACCATAAGATCATGACCTGAGTTGAAATCAAGAGTTGGGTGTTTAACCAACTGAGCCACCCAGGTGCTCCTGGTGGTAGAGATTAATTTGAGAGATATTTAAGAGATGAAACCAAAAATAGTAGTGAGTGGGAGAGTCTAGGAGACTCCCAGGCAAAGTCTGGGGCCTGGTTTGTCAGTTGCCTGGAAGCCAAAATAGAAAGGTTGATAAAAAAAACACAGAAAATGAGATGAAATGGTGAAAATTATATTTCCCAGTTTCATTTAGAGATATTCCTGACTGTAGTTCATGGTGCATAGCCTCCAGGTACTATTTGACATGGATGAAATGGGGTTGGGAGGCTTCGAAGCCCAAGTAACGGACATCGAATGTTATGGGTTGAATTATGCCCCCCATTCATATGTAGAAATATTAATCCCCTCTCAAATAAGAATGTGAACTTATTTGGAAATAGGATCACTGCTGATGTAATTAGTTAAGCTAAGATGAGGTCATATAGGAGGTGGTGGTCCCTTAACACAATTTGACTGGTATTCTTTCATAAAGGGGAAATTTGGACCCAGACACATGCACAGGGACAATGCCATGTGAAGATGAAGGCAGAGATCAGGGTTATGTCTCTACAAGGCAAATAATGCCAAAGACTGGCAGCAAACCACTGAAAGCTAGGAGAGAGGCCTGGAATAGTCTTCCTTACTGATCCCAGGAGGTATCAACCCTGCTGACATCTTGATTTTGAACTTATAGCCGCCAGTACTATGAGAATAATTTTGTATTGTTTTCAGCCACTCAGTCGATGGTATTTGTCATTCAGCCTTAGGAAGCTAACATACCACATAAGCACAGATGGTCTCCAAACTGCCTTCTAAGGGAACTCAGAGTGACCAACTGTCCAGATTTGCCTGAGACTGCAGGGTTTCTCAGGACAGAAGATTTCCAATGATAAAATGAGGAAAGTCCAGAGTAAACTGGGATGAGTTGGTCACCCTAAGGGAATGGGTCTGCTTAACTGTGGCTTGAAGGTGTGAGGTCAGAACTGAACCGCTCAGGACATTGAGGAGTCAATGTCACAGCCACAAGTGGTCCTCCGGCTCTCTTCCCACAGAAAGCTCTGAAGGACTCCTCCCAAATGTCAGATAGTCATTGAACAAATGCTGCTTTGAGGGGCTGCCAATGTCGTCCTGTCCTAGTCACTCTCAGTTTTCTGAGTGGCTGGTGGTGCCATTCTCTGAGCAAGGGATAGTTAGGAATGGAGAGGGTCTGGCAGGAAACATGGTGTCTGTTTAGGGCACACCAAGTTTAAGGTAACTTTGATAAATCTGAGAGGGAGTGCTGGTCGTAACAGCCTGATGGAACCAAACAGGAAGTGTATCTGGGATATGGATCTTCAAAGGCAGGAAAGCAGGTAGAAGCCACTGATATTCCAGAATATCAGCAGGGTGCATAGGAGACATAGCCCCAGATGACTCCAAGGCATTGATAATAAAGAAACTGTAGTGAGAGGGAAAGTGGGGGCAGGGGAAGAATGCCAAGCA
This sequence comes from Herpailurus yagouaroundi, assembly GCF_014898765.1. Taxonomy (NCBI): domain Eukaryota; kingdom Metazoa; phylum Chordata; class Mammalia; order Carnivora; family Felidae; genus Herpailurus; species Herpailurus yagouaroundi. The sequence continues at coordinate 14,138,914 of NW_024412415.1, read as the reverse complement.
GGCGGAAAGCGAGAGGTAGCCTGACTTATTCAAGAAGGTGAAAGAGGGGCGCCTGGGTGGCGCAGTCGGTTAAGCGTCCGACTTCAGCCAGGTCACGATCTCGCGGTCCGTGAGTTCGAGCCCCGCATCGGGCTCTGGGCTGATGGCTCGGAGCCTGGAGCCTGTTTCCGATTCTGTGTCTCCCTCTCTCTCTGCCCCTCCCCCGTTCATGCTCTGTCTCTCTCTGTCCCAAAAATAAATAAACGTTGAAAAAAGAAATTTAAAAAAAAAAAAAAAAAAAAAAAAAAAAAAAAAAAAGAAGGTGAAAGAGTTGGACATATGGAATGTCTGTGTATATTCAGACAAACACATGGATGCTATTATGCTGTCCTGCTGGGAAGACATCCATTCTCACTGCCTCTCTCAGTCCATGAAATAGCTCCCCTGACCATATTAAATTGTACCTGACTACCCCTGAACTTCAGGAAATGGGAGTTGCCATGTGATATTAGCATTCAGTTTACACATCCATCCCCACATTTTCCTCTTTCCTCCATTTCCTGGCCCAGGAGAGAGTCTCAGTTTATTGACTTATAATTCAAGGATGAATGAATGAAAAAAGAAAAGCCCTTTTCAGATGGATTGGGTTTGGAGTATAGTTAAAGCCTGTCTATCATTTCTTGGTGATCCCATGGTTGTTCATTTCTGGTAGAAACATATGCCCTAAATCATAACCACAACAGGATTATACCTTACATTTGAAGAGGGCTTTATACTTTATCCAGTGCTTTCACATGCATTATATCATGTGGTCCTTGCGCACTACTGAGGTGAATTCTGGTGTGAGTTTATAGAATCCCATCCTTATTAGAGGTAAGATATTAATTTGTTGACCCAGTAATAATTGAAGATTCCATCCTGTGGTCCTCATAGACACTCTTTATAGACCCATTGGGAACTTACATTCTCACACAATTGGAAAAAAAAACTTTCAGGGAATTAAGAGATAATTACTCAGCCCATTATTTAAGTAAAACACTGGCCTAGGCATTGAAGCAAGATACAAAATGACATTAGAGCCTTTGTCCTCAAAGAGCTTGGGATTTGGTTGGGAAGACAAGATGAACGAATAAGGAAAGATGATTCAGTAAAAGGACGTTATAGGTCAAATGTGTAAAGCAGATACAAGTTAAAAAGGGAACATGCTTGCTGCAGCATGTTCGAATGAGGGGTTCATTGAGAAGATGGGGCTGAAAGGCCCTCATCCTGTAGGAGGAGAAGGGGGAAGCTTCTAGAAGGGGATGCACTGCTCATTCAGAGACTTTAAAAATGGAACTTGTTAAATTTTGGCTTGATTGTTGGAAAGAGAAGAAGGACTGTCACCAGCTGGCACACCTGTGCCCAAAAGCATAGAAATGGAATTTCCTTGTTAAGCTTTGGAAGGTAAATTTTTTTGCAGAGTTTACATGTGTCTTGAAGGTGGAATATTAGGTGTGGGCAGTGGCTTATTGAATTGGAAGCTGGACAATTTTTCCAAACAGAAGACTAGAACCTGTTTTAGGGTTAGCCCCATTGAAAAACAAAACAAAAAAAGTGCTTCAGCCTAATTAGCTCTTGCAATGTAGAGTGAGTACTGTATTCATGTATTGGATGTGGTGCAAAGTTTTGCTACTCATTGTGGTCCATGGACTGGCAGCATCAGCAACAGCTGGCAGCTTGTACAAATATAGAATTTCTGAACTCCGTGCAGATCTACTGAGCCTGAATCTACCTTTTAATCTACCTTTTAATCTACATATCTAATAGGCACACAAAAGGAAATCAGTTATCAGGAACTCAGAGTATGTCTTTACACTCAAAGAAGGTTGATAAGGTTATTTATTTAATGCATGATGGTCCTAGTCACCACAGTGGAAACTTACACATCAATTTATATTATTTCTACCCATTAACATATTCTTAGATACAACTTGCAACCCAAGGGATAGCATCCTGCCCCTTCACTGCCTTCCACATGCCAGCAGGAACCCAGTTCTCTGCCCTTGCATTCGCTTTTGGGGAAGATGTCACCAGATTCTGCTAAGCTGGAGATGAACATCTGGTGCATAGAGGAAAAAGCATGGGCTTTGTAGACAGATGCAGATTCAAATTTAACTTGCCTTTCAGAACCTGTATCCTTCTCTCTAAAACAGGATCATAACAATGATGAGATTACCTAGCATACATGTTTGTGAAGTTTAAAAAGACAAATTATGCAAATCATCTAGAAAAGTGTCTGGCATATTGAGAGTACTTCCCTCCAAAAGCAAAAGCAAAGTTAATTCTATTCTTATTCCCCACAAATAGCTTGTTGTCTAACCTTTAGTATATCATTTGACCTCTTTGGGATTCGGCTTTAACTCCTAATGAGAGCTAGGGATTAGATGATCCCTAAAATCCTCCCAGGACATAACTGTAAAATGCCCCCGTGTGCAAGCAGAGCACAGACTGGGGTGGCTACTGTCTCACTCGCAGTCCCCATCCCACCCTTGTGCTTCTCAGGCCACTGCATTCTCCCTTCACAGCACTCTGTCACCTGTTTCTGGAAGCCAGGCCTGGCAGGACTGTTCCTAGTACTATTCCTTAAAGGACCAATTCCTGCCAGGCAAGTTGACAAACTGGGTGAAATCCATAGCAGTCAGGGATACTAACACAATCCCGATGGCAGCTTTGAGAACACAGGTCCACTGGCATCCTTGGCTGCTAATATAGAGACCTCAGATGGGCCACGCCCCTTTCCCCAGACACTGTAATTCTACTTAGAGACAGTGTAGGGAGCTCAGGGCGGTGTTGCACAAATAGGTGCCACCAATAAGTTTCTTCATATCACACCTGAAACAAGGTCACGGGCTCATTTTTATGTGGGAAGTTGTGGTAACTTGCAAATTACTGAATTATGAGGTTTAAAACAATGGTGTTAACTCAAGTTCCACTTGGCAAATTTGGCTAAGCAAATTTGGCTAATTTTGTGTTTGGCTGGGATTTCTTGAAACACTAGAGGGTGCTTGCTCTATGGTTGGGAGTTGCTGAGGGAAGGGCTGCCAAGGTGGTTAATTTGGTTTTTGTCTTTCCTGCTGACACAAAGTTTTCACCTGAGCCAGTGTGTTTTTCCGGTTCTTTCTGAGGCACAAAAGCAAAACAAAAACAAAGCCCAAAGACAACAAAAGCCAACTGTTTGTTTCTTGAAGATTTGAGTTTGGAGGGAAAACAAGACTTGCTTGTTCCTTTGCTTGAGGGTGTTTGCTTCTTCTGAGGCTAGCCTCTCTGAGCTGTGCTCCTTTTTGTTATAGGTGCCTCATCATTCCTCCTGTTCCAATTCTCCAAGATTCCTTCTTCCCTTGAACCGTGTCCACATTCTTAAAACCATCTCACTGGTGGGGAAACCATCACATGGTAGCCAAGCAGAACATTTCTCTAGTAGGATGCTTCTCCAGTGCCAGAAAGGCCATTATTACTCTTTCCACGTTCACCTAAAAGATTTGACTTCAACTTCCTGTAGCTTCTCTGAATTTTGAAAAACAAATGAATCAATTTGTCAATAAATACTTATCAAGCCTCTATTCTGTACCCTCTTGTCACAGGAGTGGAAGAGCAGAGCTTCGCAAATATGAATATAAGTATTACCAAGAGTAGAAGAATGTGGACTCTGTGGAGAGCTTGGTGCAGGCATGGGGCAGGGGTGTTGGTATAAGCTGAGAGTCCTTCAGCAAATATAAAATTTCAACCAAATCAAGTTTTACCTTAGGAAATAGTATGAATATGCTACTTTTAAAAATAATATTAAGAGTGTTTAGATTATTATTATTTTTTTTTTTTTAGAATTTTTTTTCAACGTTTTTTATTTATTTTTGGGACAGAGAGAGACAGAGCATGAACGGGGGAGGGGCAGAGAGAGAGGGAGACACAGAATCGGAAACAGGCTACGAGCCATCATCCCAGAGCCCGACGTGGGGCTCGAACTCAAGGACCGCGAGATCGTGACCTGGCTGAAGTCGGACGCTTAACCGACTGCGCCACCCAGGCGCCCCAAGAGTGTTTAGATTATTTACCATAGAATAAAAGCAATACTGCTGGACGTTTTTTTTTTTCTGCTTGTATATTTAAAAGTCTTTTTTATTTAAAATTTTTTTTTAACGTTTATTCATTTTTGTGTGTGTGAGAGAGAGAGAGAGAGAGAGAAAGAGAAAGCGAGAGCGAGCACAAACAAGGGAGGGCCAGAGATGGAGGGAGACACGGAATTCAAAGCAGGCTCCAGGCTCTGAGTTATCAGCACAGAGTTCAAAGCAGGGCTGGAACTCAAGAGCTGCGAGATCATTACCTGAGTTGAAGTCAAACACTTAACCGACTAAGCCATCCAGGTGCCCCTAAAAGTCTTTTTTTTTTTTTTAAACAGCTTCAGATTCACAGCTAAATTAAGAGGAAAGTAAAGAGACAAGGAGATTTTCTGTATAACCTGTCTCTACACATGCATAGCCTTCCTGTTGTCAATATCCCCCACCAAGGTGGTACATTTGTTATAACTGACAAATTTACATGGACACACCATTTACACCTGAAATTCATAGTTTACCTTAGGGTTCACTCTTGGCGTTGTAGATTCTATGGGTTGGGACAAATGTATTAATGATAGGTATTTATCATTATGGTATCATACAGAATAGTTTTACTGCCCTAAATATCATTTCTGTTCTGCCTATTCATCCCTCCCTGCCCCACCAACCACTGATTTTTAACCATCTCCATAGTTTCGCCTTTTCCAGAATGTGGAATCATATAGAATGTAACCTTTTCAGATTGACTTCTTTCACTTAATAATATGCATTTAAATTTGCTCCATGTCTTTTCATGGCTGGATAGCTCATTTCTTTTTAGTGTTGAATAGTATTCCATTATCTGCATGTACCAGTTTAACTCATTCACCTCCGGGAGGATGTCTTGGTTGTTTCCGGGTTTGGCAATTATGAATGAAGCTGCTATAAACATTTGTTTGCAGGTTTTTGTGGACACAAGTTTTCAACTTCTTTAGGTAAATACCAAAAAGTGTGATTGCTGGATAGTGTAATAATAGTATATCTAGTTTAAGTAAGAAACTGCTAAACTGTCCTCCCAAGTGGCTGTAACCATTTTGCATTCTCACCAGGGTTCACTAGCACTTGGTGTTTCCAGTGGTCCAAATTTTGGCCATTCTAATAGGTGTGTAGTAGTATCTCATTGTTTTGCTTTGTGTTTTCCTGAAAATATGTGATGTGGAACATTGTGTTCCACATGTTCTTCTTTGCTGAGCTATCTGCTAAGGTGTTTGGCCCATTTTTAAATTGGGTTGCTTGCTTTCTTATTGTTGAGTTTTCAAAGTTTTTTTGTAGTTTTGGACAACCACTGTGCTGTTGGTGTCGTATCTAAAAAGTCATCGCCATACCCAAGGTCATTTAGGTTTTCTCCTGTGTTATTATCTTTTAGGAGTTTTGTAGTTCTGCGTTTTACATTGAAGTCTATGATCACTTGTGTTAATTTTTGTGAAGAGCTAATTCTGTCTGTGTCTAGATTACTTTTTTTTGGCACGTGGATGAACAGTTGTTCCCTTCCCGTTTGTTGAAAAGACTGTCTTCTCTCTACTGTGTTGCCTTTGTTCCTTTGTCAAAAATCAATTGACTATATTTATGTAGGTCTATTTCTTAACTTTCTATTGCTCTATTGATATACTTCTCTACTCTTTTGCCAATATCACATGGTCTTGATTACTGTTGCTTTATAGTAAGACTTCAAGTCGAGTAGTGTCAGTCCTCCAACTTTGTTCTTCAACATAGTGTTGGTTATTCTGGATCTTTGCTTCTCCACAGAAACTTTAGCACCAGTTTGTCAATATCCACAAAAATAGCTTGCTGAGATTTTTTTTAAAGTTTATTTATTTATTTTGAAAGAGATAGAGACTGTGTGAGCAGGGAAGGGGCAGAGAGAGAGGGAGAGAGAGAAAATTCCAAGGAGGCTCTGCACTGCCACTACAGAGCCTGAAGCAGGGCTCAAACCCACAAAATCATGAGATCATGACCTGACACAAAACCAAGAGTTGGATGCTTAACTGAATGAGCCACCTAGGAGTCCCACTTGCTGAGATTTTGATTAGGATTTCACTGAATCTGTGGATCAGGTTGGGAAGAACTGATACCTTGACAATATTGAGTCTTCCTAATCATGAACATGAAATACCTCTCCATTTCTTCAATTCTTTAATTTTGTTCCTCGGAATTTTGTAGCTTCCCTCATACAGATCTTGTACATATTTTGTTAGATTTAGACCTAAGTACTTAATTTTTGAGGTGTTAATATAAATGACATTGTGTTTTGAATTTCAAATTTTACTTGTTCATTGCTGGTATTTAAGAAAGTAAATGACTTTTGTGTATTAACCGTATACCCTTGCCATAATCACTGTTTAGTTTCAGAAGTTTTTTTGTCAAATATTTGAATTTTTCACATAGACAACCATGTCATCTGTGAACAAAGATAATTTTATTTCTTTCTTTGCAATCTGTATACTTTTATTTCCTCTTCTTATCTTATTGCATTAGCAAGAATTTTCAGTATGAAGTGGAAAAGAAGTGATGAGAGAAGACCTCCTGGTCTTGTTGCTGATCTTAGCAGGAAAGCGTTCAGTTTCTTACCATTAAATATTATGTAAGCTGTAGATGTAAATGATAGATAATCGTTGTCACATTGTGGAAGAATTCCTAGTTTACTGAGAGTTTTTATCATGAATTGGTGTTGGATTTTGTCAAATGCTTTTTTTTTTTCAATCTATTTAGATGGCCACGTGATTTTTCCTATTTTTATGTTTATTTATTTTTGAGAGAGAGAGAGCAAGCGCAAGTGGAGGAGGAGCAGAGAGAGAGGGAATCCCAAGTAAGCTCTGCACTGACAGCCCAATGCAGGGCTCAAACCTGTGAACCGCAAGATCATGATCAGAGCTGAAATCAAGAGTTGGATGCTTAACCAACTGAGTCACCCAAGATCCCGTCATGTGATTTTTCTTTTATAGCTTGTTGATATGATGAATAACATTAATTGATTTTTGAATGTTGAATCAATCTTGCATACCTGGGATAAATCCCACTTGGTTGTGTAGTATGATTCTTTTTATATATTGTGGATTCAATTTGCTAATATTTAGTTGAGCATGTTTATATCTATGTTCATGAGATATAGTAGTAGTCTGTAGTTTTTTTGTTTTTTTTTTAATGGAATGTCTTTGTCTCGTTTTGGTATTAGAGTAAGGCTGGCCTCATAGAGTAAGTTAGGAGGTATTCCCTTTGTTTCTAGTCTCTGAAACAGATTGAAGAAAATTAGTATAATTTACTTTTTAAATGTTTTGTCAAATTCGCCTGTGAACCCATTTGGGTGGTGCTCTTTATTTTGAAAGGTTATTAATTATATATTTAGTTCCTTAATAAATGTAGTTTTACTCAGAAGGTCTCTTTCTTCTTGTGTGAATTTTGGTAGATTGTCTTTCAAAGAATTGGTCTATTTCATCTAGGTTGTCAAATTTGCCATCAAATTCTATGGACATGGAGTTGTTCGTAATATTCCTTTATTATCCTTTTAATGTCCACAAAATCTGTAGTGGTGTCTCTTTCATTTTGATATTAGTCATTAGTGTCCTCTCTCTTTTGTTCCTAGTTAATCACTTCTATGGTCTGAATGTTTGTGTCCCCTATAAATTCATATATTGAAATCCCCAAAGATGATGGTTTTGCAGGTGGGATCTTTGGACGGTGCTTAGGTCATGAGGGTGGAAGCTTCATGAATGGGATTAGTGTTCTTATAAGAAGAAGATACCACAGAGATACCTTGCCCTTTCCATCATGTGTGGACACAGTGAGAAGGCATTGGCTATGAAATAGGAACAGCATTCTCATCAGAATGTGACCATGTTGATGCCTTTATTTTGGACTTCCCACTCTCTGGAACTGTTCTGTTTTGTTTTGTTTTCTTTTGTTTTGTTTTGTCAGTCTTTGTTCTCTTTGCTTTTCAATTCTGGAGGTTTTATTGATATATCCTTGAGCTCAGAGATTCTTTCCTCAGCCATGTCTATTTTACTAATAAGCTCATCAAAGATATTCTTCATTTCTGTTACAATATTTTTGATCTCTAGCATTTATTTTTGGTTCTTTCCTAGAATTCTTATGTCTCTACTTACATTGCCTATCTGTTCTTGCATGCTTTTCAATTCCCAATTGTTTTAAATTCCCAGTAAGATAATCCCAACTTTCTTGCCATGTACTGGTTCCAGTGTTTGCTCTGTCTCTTCAAATTGTGGGATCTTTTTTTTTCTTTTAGTATGCCTTGTAACTTTTCCTTGATAGTCAAGTATGAAATTTCAGGTAAAAGGAAGTTTTGTAAATAGACATTTAGTAATGTGGTTGTCAGGTGTGGGGAGAGAGGAAGTGGTCTGTAGTCCTATGATTAGGTCTAATTTTTTCAGTGATCCCTTGGACTGTTTCTTAGTTTTTATTTTTTCCCTCTCTCTTTAGGTGGGACAAGATGGCCAGAGTAGACCATAGTTGATTATTTCCCTTCTCCCACAGGAAAGGCTAGAGTGAGTCAGAGCTGGGTATTTTCCTTCCCCCAGATGAGTTAAGCTCTGATAATATCCCAGCAGATTAGGTTCTAGTTAGTTTCTGCTGAGGGCTGACCTTGTTTAGAAAGACTGTTTTGGCATATTTTAAAATAGTTCCTTTTCTCCTGGCCCTACCAGAAGCAAGAGGGGAATTTTCTCTCTAATTACTGTGAGAACCTGATTAGGCTTCTAGAAGTAAAACTCACAAAAGACTTGGTTTCTTTAAAATGTTTAACTTTCAGGCTTGTCTATACTCTACCCTCAGCAATTCATCAATTACATTTCAGATTTTTCTAACCTGGTACAGGTTTCCCAAGCAGTCTCCACTCATGAGTCTGCTCTGGTAAACTATGACTCCTGTATTCACCTGTCTCTCCAATCTTGGGCGGTGCTTTGTCCTGTGTCCTCCCTTCTCTTATGGATCTAAGAAAAGTTGTTATTTATTGTTAGGATGGAGTGTGACTTCTAAGCTCCTTACTGTGGAACCGGAAAATAGAAATTCCCTGAACGATATTTTTTTTTTATTTTTTTTTCAACGTTTATTTATTTTTGGGATAGAGAGAGACAGAGCATGAACAGGGGAGGGGCAGAGAGAGAGGGAGACACAGAATCGGAAACAGGCTCCAGGCTCTGAGCCATCAGCCCAGAGCCCGACGCGGGGCTCGAACTCCCGGACCGCGAGATCGTGACCTGGTTGAAGTCGGACGCTTAACCAACTGCGCCACCCAGGTGCCCCTGAACGATATTTTTTTAAGATGATTTGCATCCCCAATAGACCATTGTAGGCCCCAGCAATGTGCTGGCTCCAATGTGACACCAGGAAACATGAGCATAGTGACCACACGGATATTCAGAGACATTTCAAATGTAGAATATTCTGTCTGAAAAAAAAAAAGAATATTCTATCCAATTTTTCTCATACATGAACTGGTATTTGTAAACCCATAATGAGCTAAATTTTAATTTAGGAAATAAGATTCACACCAGCTTTTGAGATTTGCAAAGTATTTGTTCTGCCTTCGAAGAGTTACTAATCTGGAGAAAGAAGATTAGCACATATGAAACAACAGACAACATGACACATTAAACAATACTTTGACTTATTCCCAAAAAGTATTTGAGATGAAGAATAAGGCTATTTTTAATTGTGTATTGGTGAGTGGTAAATTATGAGGTCTGAAGGAGTTCAGGAAAATGAAAGGTCAGCTCAGATAGAGGGGGCAGACGGGGACCTCTGTGCTTGAGCTGAGGAGGAAGAGTTGTTTTGGCTTTCAGAATTACTGAGCATGGTAGTTGCCAATGAAGATGAAGATTTGGGGAGAAGGACTTCTGATCTTTCCCAGAGGTCTTGGTCCTTGGGTCACAGGGGAGCTGTGCTTACAACCTGCAGTCAGTAGGTCCTTCCCGGGGTTTGAAACAGGCTCAAGTGTCCTCTGAGTGGGCCACTCACCAGAGAGAAAGAAGGCTTTTCAAATTATTTGTGCAGGGGTGTCTGGGTGGCTCAGTCAGTTGAGTGACGGACTTCAGCTCAGGTCATGATCTCACAGTTTGTGAGTTCGAGCCCTGCATCAGGCTCTGTACTGACAGCTCAGAGCCTGGAGCCTGCTTCGGATTCTTTGTCTCCCTCTCTCTCTGCCCTCCCCTGCTAATGCTCTGTCTCTCTCTGTCTCAGAAATAAACATTTAAAAAAATTATTTGTGCAGTAGCTTTTTCCAAACTATTCCACCTCCATTTAGTCTCACAAAGGTCTCTTCTTCCTGCATTGTTAGGGTCTTTTGATTTTTCTGAAATGATGCCTTTCCTAATCTTGGAGAACACCCTGAAGGGCTCATCCATCCTTCATTTCTTCTATGGGCCAGCTTTGGGAGGTGCCAGGGAAGCTTTGTATTAGTTGCCACTCCTACAAGAATAGCAGAGCCATAATTTGGGCCCTTAAGAAAGGAACAGGTATTACTATCCTCTGTCTCCTAAACCATAATTTGCTCTGTGGAAGAAGTCACTTTATGGGAGTAGAGTCACTTTCAAGTAATAGCTGGCCACTTAGATTACTCTGAACCAAAGGGTAAACGTGAAGAAGAAAGGACCAGCCAGTAGCAAATGGAATATCTACAGTAATATTGGACAAACACTTAGACCATCTACCTCTCAGTGGGTTTTATAAGTAGGGATGTTTCCGAGGAAAATAGTGAAGTAGGTGGCGTATATTTCTGTATTATCAATAAAGCCTAACACCTTGTCTTGTGCATAAAAGGGGCATAATAAATATCTGTTGGATAAATGAATGAATAGAACATCTCATTTTAGAGCCATTACATTTTTATGAAAGAGCAATATTTTTTATAGAGAACAAACTGGTGGCTGCCAGAGGAAAGGTGGGTGGGGGGGATGGATGAAATAGATAAAAGGGATTAAGAGTACACTTATCTTGATGAGCACTGAGTAATGGGTACAATTGTTGAAGGACTGTATTGTACATCTGAAACTGATATACTGAATTTTAATTATACTGGAATTAAAAATAAATGAATACAAATTTTTTTAAAAAGAGTATTATTTTTTAATGCAATTCTTTTTTTTTTAATATATGAAATTTATTGTCAAATTGGTTTCCATACAACACCCAGTGCTCATCCCAAAAGGTGCCCTCCTCAATACCCATCACCCACCCTCCCCTCCCTCCCACCCCCCATCAACCCTCAGTTTGTTCTCAGTTTTTAACAGTCTCTTATGTTTTGGCTCTCTCCCACTCTAACCTCTTTTTTTTTTTTTTCCTTCCCTTCCCCCATGGGTTTCTGTTAAGTTTCTTAGGATCCACATAAGAGTGAAACCATATGGTATCTGTATTTCTCTGTATGGCTTATTTCACTTAGCATCACACTCTCCAGTTCCATCCACGTTGCTACAAAAGGCCATATTTCATTCTTTCTCATTGCCACGTAGTATTCCATTGTGTATATAAACCACAATTTCTTTATCCATTCATCAGTTGAGGGACATTTAGGCTCTTTCCATAATTTGGCTATTGTTGAGAGTGCTGCTATAAACATTGGGGTACAAGTGCCCCTATGTAATGCAATTCTTTTATGAAATAACAGAATCCCGGAACAAGGTATGGTCAGGTATTACTGAAGTTTGTGAAAGAAAGGTCTGCACAGAGTTATATAAAATTTGTTCTACATTATGAGATACTGTGGATTTTCTTGCTGAGAGGAAAAAAGGTACTCTCCACATTAGATTTCCTGCCAATATTAACATATTTGATTTTAAGTGATGATGTTGTCTGTGAGAACATTACAGTGGTTTAGTATTCTGGGTTGGAATGAGTCTTGTTGGCAATAATCCTGGACCCCATTCTGAAAGGTATACTATGAACTTGAAGGAAGAAGACAGAGGTATGGAGAGGGCCCTTGGGTGACCCACAAGCCATGTGAATGCCTAAGCAGTCATGGACCACAATTCCTGCTCCCCACACATGTATACACACATGAGCTGGTCCCTTACCCCTACTTGCTACTTATTGGGGCCTGACTAAAAAAGAATAGTGCAACCACATAAAAGTAAGAAAAATAGAAGAAAAGAAAGAAGAAAGATTGGAGCACAGCACGTGGAACATAGAGTTGCAAATACAACAGGCCTTGAACGGATGCCTGCTGAATTAAGACAAGAGAGAACAGAGAGTAACAGCTAACTGGGACTTGACCATAAAAGTAGACAAATGAAAAGACAAATGAAAAGAAAATGTAGGAGAAAATGGGAAGGCAAAGAAGCCTGGAAATGGGGTACGGGTTTGTAAGAAGCAGGAAGTGTGCTGCGAGCAGGCCAGAGAGCAAAGAGCTAGAACTGAATACTGCCACCAGTGATAGATGGGAACCACTAAAAAATGTATAGGGAGCTCCCATCCCCCAATAATGTAAGTACAGGTTTAATCAGCACAGAACAGCACTGTGAAGTGAGGGCATTGAGTTGGAAAGTCCAAGATGAAGGCAAATCACATGGGGCATGTCCTAACTAGCCATTCTAATAGCAAAAAGGCTATAGATAATACTACAAAGCAGGGAATAACGTAAAGGACATTTTAAAATAATGTTTAAAAATTTTATCCCACAAAAATATTCTCCCATTCCATTATGAAAAATAATTCCTATTATAATCTTTATTCATTTCTTATTTTAATTTAAGACGGGTAAACATATCTTTAAGAATTAGAAAAGAGGTTAAGAATCTGGGTTTTGTGGTCACTCATTTCTACAATGTTAAATGTCTAGGGGTGCTTGGGTGGCTCAGTCAGTGATGCTTCTGACTCTTGATTTCGGCTCAGGTCATGATCTCACAGTCATGAGATCAAGCCCTGCATTGGGCTCCACTAGGTGTGTGGAGACTGCTTAAGATTCTCTCTGTCTTTCTCTATCTACTCCTCTCCTCTCCTCTCTCTCTCAAAAAAAAAAAAAAATTAAGTTTCTAGTCTGCCACTTTTCAGTGGTATGACAGCAAATTACCTATTGTCTCTAAGCTCTAGTTTCCTTATCTATAAAATGGGGCAACAATACATTCCTCCTATGAATGTAGGGAATTCAGTGAAAATGTACTCAAGGTATCAGAGAAGGCTTGATCTCCAGAAAAGGCTCAAGCCAAACCAGTGGCGGCTGTTACTACCCACAATCAATGTCACTGCTGGGAGGTAGATGCTGATACGCAGGTTGGGAACTGAGAAAGGAAGGTGTGGGAATATGTAACTTCCAATTAACATCGTCACTGATTTTTGGTAACTTTGGGCCAACTGCAATTCTTTAATGAATGGGGGTGCGAAACGTATTAAGATTAGTGACTGTCACAGCTTGTAGCCAGATGTTTACATATTCCCTCTGTTTTAGAGCAAACATTTCAGAGAAAGGGGGTGAATCATAGAATTAGGCAAATAAGTACAGTATTTGTGGTATGCATTTTACTTACACTAATATTAAAAATTAACATCCATAAACCAGTTACCTAAATGAGGTAGTTTTGGACATAAATGACTAGTGAATAAAACAAGCTTGGGAGTGCATGCTTCCAGCAAAATCTCCATTGATCAAATTGTCCCCTGCAGAACACAGAGAGTTAAAGATGTCTTTAAGAGCCTCTAGTATGAAAGGGCAAATCATTTCTTTTAATTGAGGAAGGATAAATGTTTTTCTCTACACATGTATTTATGTTCTATTTTAGCATCATAATTATTTTTGCAGCTGTCAGAATTTCCTACAACTTAATAGGAAAATAAATCTGAGTCCAGAATGGCTCAATACTTTCCAAAGGAGTCTACAGTGACCTGCCAACCTCATTCAAGTCACTACTCCTAAGCCCAAACACTGGAATGAATGGAAAAGAGGTTAATTAGTTAGAATAAATTCATGGGATTTTTTTTTTTTTAAGAAACACCCTGAATCAAGGTGATTAAAACCATACAAATGGATAAAGGGTAGAGCTGTGGGAGGACAAGGTTTGCATAATTGAGTCTTGATTATGTGGGGAAACTGGGAAAGCCATCTTGCCCATTTGGGCTGCAAACTACTAGATCCGGAAAAGGCCAAGAGGCAGTCACAAAGGTCAGAAGTGAAGCTGGAAACATGGCTAAGCTGTCCACAGGATGGGACACAGGGTCTCTGAAGGGTTTTTGCCAGTGGTATGGGTGAGAATTTAGAGCCTCTAGTAATTACATTTATTTTCGGGATTTATAAAGCTGAGTCAGGAAGATGAATGTTAACACTTCATTTCCCCACCCAATGCTTAATTTATTCATTTAGCACATATTTATTTATAGACAGCTATTGGCACTGCACAGGCCCTCCGTCAGCTGCCAACCCAAAATTGCAAAGGAGAGGTCAAACAGGGAACCTGTGGTTAATAGAATAATGGACCCTCCAAAAATGTCTACATTTTAACATACAAAAATAAATGAATGTATAAATATATACACACCCATATATATTATTTATATATACACATATAAATATGACATATATATATATATATATATATATATATACATACACACACACACACACACACACACACATGGTGGGGGCAGAATTAAGGTCTGCAGATGGAATTTGTGTTGGTGATCAGGTGACCTTAAAATAGGAATGTTAGAATGTTATCTTGGATTATTTGTTTGGACTCAATGTAATCACAAGTGTTCTTAAAAAATGAAAGGAGGCAAAGGAGTCACTGTCAAAGAGATGCCATGTGAGAAAAACTCAACTGGCCACTGCTAGCTTTAAAGATGGAAAGGGACATGAGTAAGAATGCAGGTGACCTCTGGAACTTGGAAAAAGCAAGGAAACAGATTCTCCTATAGATCCTCCAGAGGGATTGCAGTTCTGTTGACACCTTGATTTTAGCCCAGAGAGACCCATGTTGGACTTCTCACCTCCAGAACTGCAAGATAATAAATTTGTGTTATTTTAAGCCACTAAGTTTGTAGTAATTTGTTATGGGAGCAGCCATAGGAAGCTAATACAGATATCAAGGCAGTGGACAGGAAAGCACCCTGAAATCACAGCAATGAGAGGAGCAGAAGATGTCCTAGGAGAAGCCAATGTTTCTTTTGTAAAGGAAAATTCACTGGCAACCTCAGTCTGAACTTTTTTAAAAAAACTTTTTTTAATGTTTATTCATTTTTGAGAGAGCAAGAGAGAGAGAAAGCAAGCGACGAAGGGGCAGAGAGAGAGGGAGACACAGAATTTGAAGCAGGGTCCAGGCTCTGAGTTGTCAGCACAGAGCCTGACAAGGAGCTTGAACTCACGAGCCACGAGATCATGACTTGAGCCGAAGTTGAACACTTAACCAACTGAGCCACCCAGGCGTCCCCTCAGTCTGAATTTCTTAAGAAAATCTTCCTCACCCATTGTTACCAATCCCAAAGTGACAGATTCTAGAGGTGATAGCTTCTATAGTCTTTTCAGGACTATTCTAGCCAGCTTTCAAGGAAGATAGGGTCATTTTCTTGACACAGCATTAAGGGGTAAGATTGGTGGGAAGGGGACCAATGTAAAGTGGGAAGAACAATGTTTTTTCTTCATAATCCCATCACATTGCCTCCAGACTTGTTTATCTGTCTGCTCTTTCCAAACCATAGTTCCAGAGCTTTTCTATCTACAGACTTCCTGGGGTCAGACTACAACAGGATTATCCTACAGCCTACCATTCCTATTATTTTGTGTCCTGTTGAGCCCTACCTGCTTGGCTACTCCAGCACCACCCACTGGGCAGATACTATGTGACCCATCAGGAAGCTCCCAATGCCTACCTTAGAGACCAAGTGCTGTCAGCACTGATTGCTTCTGGTAAGAGTCATTTCTTCTCTGCTCTTTCAATATTCTTGTTACCTTATTCCTGCGATCACTGCTAATCTGTAGAAAATTACAGGATGAATTTTTGTGAAGGACTGAATTTGCATAGTTGTTTCTTACTCATTATTGTTGAGGAGGAGGGGGGATTCTGCCTTTTGCACACAGTTCATATGCATTTTATGGGAGGTTATTGGATTAGATTCATCCCAATCATTCACTATCCTGACATTGCTGTGCATGCGCTGCTGGGGCTTAACATTAAATGATTTTCTTCGTTCAGATTTAGACTGCGGTCTCTGCTTGCAAATTCTTTTTTCACAAAGACTCCTCTTCTCTTCTCTCTCTCTCCCTCTCTCTCTCTCTCTCACACACACACACACACACACACACACACATGCACGAATGAGGTTAAATACATTTTTCTGTTGCCAAGTTCAGGACCATTAATACCTTTTCCAAGTTCATGGCTGGGATAGGTCTTCTTCATTTTGGTTGCTGATCATCACACAGCCATTGTGTTCTGTTAAACAAAATAAATTACAGGAAGACACAGAGCCCATGTCTGTGCTTTAAGAGAGCACAGTTTCTCCACTTTGGCTCTATTGACATTTTGGGATGAGTAATTATTTGTTATGTGGGGACTGTCCTAAGCATTGTAAGCTGTTCAGCAACATCTCTGCCTCTGCCCTATAGATGCCAGTAGCAACATCTCCTCTAGTCATGGCGATAAAATAGGTCTTCAGCTATTGCCAAATGTTCCCTGAGAGGCAAAGTTGCTCCTAGGTGAGAACCACTACAGTAGAGAGATCATACACACCCAACTTTGAGCAACTTGTTAAGACGACCTCAAAAATAGTGAACGGGCTCAGCTGTTCACCCAACTGTGGACCACCTGTGGCCAATTACTTTGACAATATTATTGAGTTACAGGCTCAGGCATGTGGTCTCAGCTATAGGCAACTGTATGCTCTCTGTGGGTTGGCTCCACTGGTGGGATTGGGTTACACACATTCCACTTTGCTTTGCTCTTCAACTGCTTGGAGGCAGCTCACGTACGTGCTGAGTGATGACAGTTCAAGTTCAAACCGACCGTGTGACCCCAAAGTAGTTGAATGTGCTAAGGAGAGTTAACCATAGTCATTTTTTGCCCCAATTATTATATTTGTTGTTGCTTCCATCATCATCATCATAGTCATCATTTTAAAAAGGAAAAATTCCCAAACTTGGGGATGAATAGATTTTATTGACTTCTCCTTTAACAACTATAGATATGCCTTTTCACTGGCTTATGTGTCCTGATGGCATCTTAAGCAGACCACATCTGAGCCCAAGTTTATCATCATTCACTTTCCAAACAACATTTTTAAAAACTTACCAATTTTAGTTAGTTTCTTCTGTTACCTAGCCTTGCAACAACCATACATGAGGTGCCTAATTCAGTTACCTTCCTTCGAACCTTCCAACACACAATTACCAGATTATAGTTCCAAAATCAAAGATTGGATTACAAGCTCTATTTAAAAACATGAAATGGCTCCATGAACTATTGAGTTCAATTTTGTAGCTCAGCATGTAGAGCTTTCCAGTACTCACCTTTGGTCTGTATTTTCTCTCTCGTTTTCTGTCCTTCCTTCTTTCCTTCCTTCCTTCCTTCCTTCCTTCCTTCCTTCCTTCCTTCCACC